>NC_037540.1:23671588-23675838 GCF_001531365.2 Cynara cardunculus var. scolymus | reverse complement strand
CACCCTTATATCAAATGTACACCTCTCCTTGATATGCCACCCTTATCCCATGGTACACCTCTCCTTGATATGCCACCCTTATATCAAATGGACACCTCTCATTGATATGCCACCCTTATCACTTCATCAAAACATTTATAAAAATAATTCCGAATAGACCGCAGCCATTGAAATTGTTATCAGTCCAAAATCATTTATATCAAAACTTCATTTTATGTTAAAATAATATTTTCTATCAAAATATTTTCAACACCAACCGGTCAACAATCCGGTCAAGCATCGTCAAATTTAAACACAAGATTAAAATCAACTTTGTCCGGATATCAAGTCCGGACAACATACCACATAAGCTTTGATCGGTTTAACACTTAGAAGCAAAGTCATCTTCGTCCGGATACAAGTCCGGACAATACCCTACACCACCCTTGGCCGGTTAATCAATATCCGGACAATAAGCCGCTCAAGGCTTATCCGATTTAACTAATCTGGACAATAAGCCGCTCAAGGCTTGTACGGTTTAAACTAATCCGAACAATAAGCCGCTCAAGGCTTGTCCGGTTTAAATACTTATCCGATCACTCTTTGTCCGGATAAACACTTAAACAAAAACATGCAAGGTTTCTTTCTAAAGAATAATAACATGAAACATGCAAATAAAACCAGTAGTAATTTTATGCAAAAAGGTTTAGAAACCACTCACCTTAATAAGCTTTTGAAACCAAAATGCTTGAAATCAACTTGAATCACCAAACACTTGAAATCTTCCTCTTTTGAAATCCGTTCAACTCTTCTCTCAATTTTACTCACCTTAATAAGATCAAATGTTAACCAACAATTTTGTGTTAACTTTGAAAACCATGACAACCAATCAAATTCCATTATTCTTGTAGGTTTATGTCATGTTCACATTTTAATTACAAGGGTATTTCAGTTAATTGATTTGATATGTAACACCCAAACAATTAATAAGGAGTTACAAATCATCAAATCCCAAAAAATATGCATTTATAATATTAATATTTTTATTTTTTTTAATCTTGATCTTCCATGTTCATTGTTTTATCAGTTTTTAATTCGCATAGAAAACACGGTTGTAATTTTTTTTGGTATCGATCAAGCTAATATGGATAAACGCAATGAAAAATAAATCGACAACAGTGAGAAGATTAAAATGGTTTATGATGACAATTGGAGTTCGAGGTCGGGAATTGAAGAAATTAACCAAAGCGAATGTCATGGTAATAAATTTTTATTTTTTTTAGATTCGTTTTAATCGAAATTATGTTCATTACGATGTGTTGTGTTTTTTATAATTCATCTTGTATTGATAGTTTTTTTTTCTTTAATTATTAAAATACGTACCTAATTCATATGTTCAAATGGAAGTACATGCACGACCCATTTTCATATTGTCATATTACCGACTTTTATGRATCATGAACCATTGTGTTCATGTTACTTCTATCATATGAACACAAGTGTTATGTTTTAAGCTTGATACCAAATCTTTATATTTGTGTAAGTGTTTGCACCAGGTGTTCATAGAGTTGGGGTTATGTGTTCATATATTTTATACGATATGAACAAGGGGTGAACACGATATGAACAAGGAATGAACAGCCATATAAGATAAGAAACATATATGAACAAGGGGTGAATCTTAAACGATGTGGATGCAATGCATGTATAAAACTCCAATTGACAAAGGATCGCTCCTGAATGTGTTTATAATGAAGGAACTATTGTTCACAAACTATTCATATCGTGTTCATACCTGTTTTTTTATTTATTTCTTTTCGTATAACAGTTATTCTTATTATGTTCATATTGTGTTCATAAATGCTATGCAGTCCAAATTCATATATATGCCAAATTTTTGTTCGTATTTGCCACAATGGTTCATATATATATATAGTTGTGTTCATATGGTTTTTACATTAACAAAAAAATCATAGAATTTTTCATTTTGTAACTCCCAATTAATTAATTAATGATATGGGATGGGAGTTACATAATTTTTTTTTACCTAAATACCCTTTTCAACTTTGTTCACTTATCTTTATTAAATTTTAAATTTAAAAAAATAATTTTTTATCATGATTAATCACAACCGTTTATTGAAAGATTGAATGACCAAGATCGGTTAAAAAAATTAACACAAAAACTTTGGTTAACATTTGAACCTGACCCTATATATATATATATATATATGTGTGTGTGTGTGTGTGTGTGTGTGTGTGTTTGTGTAAAGGAGAGAAATTGATTGCACCCACATTTAGAAGGATCAAAACAAAAAAGAGAACTATATAAGATTAAAACAAAGAGATGCACAAAAACATAAGACAAAAGTCAATGATACACAAACTTAACAACAAAGATAATACATCAAGTTTTATTGGGCTTTAAACTAATTAAATTCCAAGAGAAGATTGAAAGAACCTTTTCGGAAAGATTCGGTTAAACCCTAAGATAGAAAACAATCATATCATATCATTTTGAGAAAAGAAAAAGTCAAACATATTTGCAATTTCTTGATATTGGAGAACTTTTGATGCACTATATCACCAATTGCCGTCAATACTCCGATCATCAAGGCTTCAATATGCAAAATCTTCAGCTTATAATCCTAACAATAGGATAAAAAAAAACATCCAACTCATCGTTGATTAAAAAAAGTAATAAATATCAATTCATGATGCAACTCAAAACACAAAATCAATAAGAAAAACTTTTCACATTTCATAAACTGAAACAAACTTAGTTCATGATTCACCATAAGAAAAAACTTCAATTTGTAATTAATCAAACAATAACCCAATTCTTGAAATCTGAAAAAAAAAATACAAATTCTATAATAGACAATACATTTGTCGAATTTGTGACAAGTAAGGATAAAGGTCTTTCATTGCAACCTGAAACTTGTTTCAAGTAGGAACTCAACTTGATCATAACACTATATAACACATGTGTATATATAACATTACCATTCTCGGTAAAATTTCACCGTACTAATCTTTCGCTATGAAGTAGTCCTGGTTGATCTTGGGCATGTGTATGAATATTTTTAAGAACATAATCGATTGTTTCTTGATAGCAATTATGCCAAAACTAAATGGAGAGAAAGATATTGAGAAATAAAATGATGAAGAGATGGAGAGATGGGGAGTTGGAGAAAGTAAATCAATTGCAACAAACAATAAGGGGAGTGTCTATCAAGAAGTTGAATAGTTGGGAGGTTAAAATTAAGTTGGACGCAAAATGACCAAAAAGTTTCATCTATTATGAAACATACAATTTGTCTATAGGGGTATAAAAGTCTTTAACTTAATTAGTATTTTAAAAACTAAAAAAAAAGATAAAAGAGCTCATAGCCTTTAGAAGAAGTCATGTCATACATAATGATTTCTCCTTTAATATATATATATATACTAGTGTTGGGCACCCACAAACGTTCGGCACCGCACTTTGTGCGGTGGTGATAAGTTATTTAGAAAATACTAAAGTTAAATGGGTCGATTATCACATATCATATATTAAACTAATAAGAATATATTACACTTTATATGATATCACCTCATCATCCTCCGTTGTTTTTTAAAATATATATCTACTTGAATAATATTTTTTTAATCAATATTTTCTTATATCAAACTTTGTAATTGACTCAAAATGATAAAAGAAATGTGTGAGACTATTGATTATAATAATAAGGTGTATAATGAGAATTTTTCTTAATAAATATATCACTTTATACTTTACACATATTTCCATAAAATATTTACATGCACCACACAAACGCGGTATTGTTACCCAGTTTTGTATATAGTATTGCGGATTTTTTACAATTTGCTTACATTTTTTATAATGTACTCGTTTGCAACTTTATGCAAAAACCCTCCTAGAAACCCCCTTTTTCTCCCAACCTACATTGCACAAAGAGTAACAGTAGATGCTAGTATTGTGACAATTTCCACTATAGGCAAATCCGATTGAATTGTTTAAATTTTTATTTGACTTGTTCGAGTTTTTTCGATCCGCCTAAGATTATTTTTTCATTGTTTGGTTTCTTGTTATATAAAAAAAATGTTTTAATCATTTTATGAAAAATCAACATATATGGTATGCTAAAGAAAATGACTGAAACTCATGTGACAAATCATTTAGTACATATATTTTTTTAAATATTATATAAGGAGTGTTATGTAAATAGTAATAACCAATAATAATCATCTAATAATGTTAAAAATATA
>NC_037540.1:23668521-23671393 GCF_001531365.2 Cynara cardunculus var. scolymus | reverse complement strand
ATTATTATATAAATATATTGAGTATCACATGAATATTTTTTTTATAAATTGATCGTAATTTCATTTATATCATGAGTTTTTTAAATATATTGATGATATATATATATATATATATATATGTGTCTATGTGTGTATGTGTGTGTGTCAATAATAACGAAATTTGGTTGTTACAGAATAATTTAATTACTTCAGTACAAATAAGTACATTGATAAAAAAGAAAATTTTGAAAAAATAAAAAGAAAATTGGGATTCAGATACTTAGAAAAACCTCATTGTTGATGGTTCATCCTTTAATATACATACAAAATTGCTATAATGTCTCTTTTTTCTAACAACTAACCTTCTCATTTTCCCTATTCAATAAAGATCAATTCTCCTCCCTCCAATGATTAAACAACCAAAGTCATGAAATTGAATGATTTTATCTTCAAATATAAATATGATATACAAAAGTAACTAATAATAATAACATCAAATATCATTTCTTATATTGCAAAGGTCTTTGGGTTCGACTGTAATTTGAGTCCATTCAGATTTTCCACATGCACATGAGAGATCACTATACATTAATAATATGAGGGCAATATAATCATAAATAATGATGGCTACAATCCATTAGTAGGATAACTTTATAATCGTAATAAAATGCTCAATTTATCATAACTAATGTTCGACACCGCGCGTTGCGCGGTGATCAAAACTCAAATTAAGAAAAAACATAAAAGCCTCATGTGATGTGCCTGAAAACTCTGGATTGTATTTATATTTATAATGTCTAATCCAACACCGTAAATCATGATTTGTTGAATACTAACATCAGATGAAAGCACGTCGTTAAGTCAACACTTTCATTCTATGTATATATAAGTGATATAATAGACACTTAAACTACATTTGTTGTTATAAGTACTCCAATAATCACAACTCTTAAGAAAAAAAATGTATCATTTGCATTCATTTTGCACATTTTTTTTACCAATTGGTTGGTTTTGATTTCAATCATTGTTATAGATTTCAAAGCTCCATCACGCTTTTATACATCCATCATCTTCTTATATTTCAAAGCTTCATCACACTTTTATACATCCATCATCTTCTTCCAAACTATCATCTTTCTACCAATGTTAAAAGATGAAAGTCAACCTTATTTCAGATTTGAGGAACAACCACACCTCATATTGCTAAGTCATCATCCTTGGTTTCACTTTTAGTTTTGTACTAATAATTTTTACCATTTGGTTGGTTTTGATTCCAACTATGGTTATAGATTTCAAAGAGGGTCATCGAAAATAAGACAACCCTATGAGAAAAAACCCCATGAATTGACACAAAGACACCATTCATCTTTTTATACACTTCACTTTGTTCAAATCTTTTAAATCTTCACCAATTTGGGACAACTAAAACTCAATCACAAATTCACCATATTAGAATACTCAATTCTCATGGTGACACCTCACTATCCTAAAGTTTTACAAAGAAAAAAAAAACTTTTTGGGTGTATCTCTGTAGATCTCATCCTAATGTGCATCCAATGGTGGAGATCCATTCTTACGTTTCTCACCTTAACTCTCTTTCTCACCGGAACTCAACCCTCTAATCTACCCCTCATCGAGTATTCCCCCTCAAGATTAAAAAGCCTTGGAAACATTTATTTTTAAATGGGGGGATGGTATGGGAAGAAGAGAGTGGTCAAAAGTGACAAATTGTAAATCTGTTAAAGTTTTTCTATATAGTTTCAAATCATGCCTCTCCCACTTGTTTGTTTTAGATTTCAGAGAAGAGAAAAGATATGTATTTGGTTCATTTTTCTTTTGTTAGTTAATTCATTGTTTTCTAATAGTGATTGCAGTAGTTCTGTTTTTATACTTTTTAAAATGACTATTTTATATTGAAGAATTTGGATCAACAATGCATGTTTTAATGATTTTATGAAATTCGAAATTCTTGAACAGTTAAAGTCTTGACTAATTGATAGTATGATCTCGTTGGATAGTTGGACATGGCAATATGATTTACGAATTGCAAACAGTAATAATTTATATTACACCACATTATTTAAGATTGTAGTTTTGCATTTCAAAACTTTCACCTATCTTTAATTTTGATGATTTAGTTTCACAATTGTCATGTAATTAAAAATATGCATGTATTGATGTAGATAAAATTATGTATAGTTTTATATATTTGTGGATTCAAATTTCCTTTATAGAATAATGAAAATGGAGTTAAAAAAATAGGAAAATGAAAGGGTTAGCAATTAATATGTTGATTGTATATTTAAAATAAATCAAAATAATGAGAAAAAAGATAAATAGGATCTAAAGTTTCTCCTTGAACAACCATATGGTTCTTCCTTTAATATATATATATATATATATATATATATATATATATAGATTCTACAACTTCAATAATCAAATTATAACTTTTAAATATAAAACAATTTTGTCACACCCCGCTAAAGCGGAAACACGGGATGCTAACAGACAAGCGAGTCTTGACAACAGTTTAAGAGAAACACATTTTACAAAGATTCACAAAAAACAGTTCATCGACTTAACAGGATTCCAAGGTTACAAAAGTATTTCCAAATACAATAAAAACTGTCTTAATCGATGTGATCCAGGTAATGCTCCCAGAGTCCATATAACTTACTTAGTACCTGAAAAGTATGACATAAAACATAGTCAACTACAAAGAGTTGGTGAGTTCACAGGTTTTATATGCATAAAATGATTTTAAATGCAACAATCTCAGTTATAAATTTATGAGCAATATCTTAAAAACAACGTCATACACATGATTTATATTGTTGAGCCACTACTAAACCTAAAAACGCCCCACGAACTACCTCAGAGGTGGTAGCGA
>NC_037540.1:23665921-23667181 GCF_001531365.2 Cynara cardunculus var. scolymus | reverse complement strand
TTAAGACCCAAAAATCTAAAATAACCAAAATGTCCAAGTCTGAAACAAGACCAGCTGTCGTACTGAAATGATCAAGTATGGGCAACCAGCACCTCAGAAAGAAGACAACAGAGCCTCTGCGAAGAAAAGACGCCAGAGCCTCTGTGAAGAGACACAGAGTCTCTGAGAAGAATTGTCGGAGTCTCTGTGAAAAGACACAAAGTCTATGAGAAGAGGCAACAGAGCCTCTGTAGATAGTGCCAGAGCCTCTGTGGCTATCATCAGAGCCTCTGTGGCTGACGTAAGAGCCTCTGATCGAATAGGCGACCTCTTCAAGATCATACTCTGGATAAGGTTAATCCTAAAAGACTTAGTTTTCTATTGAAGATTCCGAAATGAGGTCCTAACCTGGAAATCCAAAAGTGCAGAGTTGTTACAGCCTCCCCAACTCAGAAAAATTTCGTCCCTAAATTTAATCGTCTGCGCTTCAATTCATGGTTGGCTTGAGAAGAGGTGGGGATAGTTGTTCTTCATGAAGTCTTCCCTTTCCCACGTATACTCCGGTCCATTCTTGGAACTCCAATGAACCTTCACGATGGGTATTCGACTATGTCTCAGCTGCTTAACTTTTCTATCCATAATCTCCAAGGGTTTTTCAACAAAATGCAGTTGATCGAAAACTTGCAAGTCTTCCAGGGGTAAAACCTGGGTTTGATCTGATAGGCATCTCTTGAGATTCGATACGTGGAATGTATCGTAGATAGCGCTTAACTCTTGGGGCAGATTTAACTTATATGCTACTGGCCCAATTCTTTCTATTATTTCAAAAGGACCAATATAGCGAGGGCCCAACTTKCCTTTCTTTCCAAAACGCATAACTCCCTTCCAAGGCGAGACCTTTAGAAAAACTTTATCACCTTTTTGAAATTCTAAAGGCTTCCTTCGATTGTCAGCATAACTTTTCTGTCGATCCCTAGCAGCCTTGAGTCGATCCTTGATTACCACGATCTTATTGGTGGTTTCTTGAATAATATCTGGTCCAGTTAATTGTTCATCACCAATTTCTGACCAACATAATGGGGATCTGTATTTGCGCCCATATAAGGCTTCAGAAGGCGCACATTGGATGCTAGTATGGTAACTGTTGTAAGCAAATTCCATTAAAGGAAGATGCGTGTCCCAACTTCCACCAAATTCCAAAACACAGGCCCGTAACATGTCTTCCAGGGTCTGTATGGTTCTCTTGGTTTGTCCATCCGTTTGGGGATGATAAGAAGTGCT
>NC_037540.1:23624735-23659511 GCF_001531365.2 Cynara cardunculus var. scolymus | reverse complement strand
CAACAGTTTAAGAGAAACACATTTTACAAAGATTCACAAAAAACAGTTCATCGACTTAACAGGATTCCAAGGTTACAAAAGTATTTCCAAATACAATAAAAACTGTCTTAATCGATGTGATCCAGGTAATGCTCCCAGAGTCCAYATAACTTACTTAGTACCTGAAAAGYATGACATAAAACAKAGTCAACTACAAAGAGTTGGTGAGTTCACAGGTTTTATATGCATAAAATGATTTTAAATGCAACAATCTCAGTTATAAATTTATGAGCAATATCTTAAAAACAACGTCATACACATGATTTATATTGTTGAGCCACTACTAAACCTAAAAACGCCCCACGAACTACCTCAGAGGTGGTAGCGACCCACATGTGTAGAGCATACTTACGAACTACCTCAGCGGTAGGACTAAACCCCATATGTGTAGAACTCATGCCGAACTACCTCAGCGGTGACCATTTCGTGTCACATGTGTAGAATTCCTACCGGACTACCTCAGCGGTGACCACTTCGTGTCACATGTGTAGAGAAAAATTTAATGACCAAGTGCACCCTTACTCGTTAATAAAAAAAAAGGTGGGTATAACAACCAAATAGCGCTATCCACAAGAATCATGGGTTCRAAAATGAATTAATAGTAGTGGAAATAAACGGGGACTTTCAATCTCAACATATCAATAGTGTATACAATTAAATGCTCATAACCAGATTCATATATCGATATAAATCTATCAAACATTCATTAATCATGCTTTTCACCCCAAAACGAGAAATTGGTAAAAATGGGCGGTGAAACTCACAGTTTGGCGAAAATCAATTGTTTCCTTAAGAGGCTTGCTATCACCTGCTCGGACTTCCTGACAGAGCGACCAATACTTAATAAGAACTTCTAAACCTCCAAAACTTAAGTTGGTTAAAAACTGTTTTCAATGCAATCCGCCAGATACTAATACCAATGTAGCGGACGCTTTAAATATTAGCCTTAACGAATATCTCCAAAAATTCAAATAATGGCATCATTTAATGCCCTTTCAAAACAAATGTTGGCAGCTGCCATCAGTTGGTATTTGAAGATTTTGGGTGGGTTTAACACCCTTCCCAAGAACACTTAAAACCTCGAGTCGCACACTTCCCCAAATCCGGTTGCATGACCAAGAATGGCAGCAAATGGGGATGGTTTCGACTCTATATTTCCAAGAATAGAGACAGAAAATACCCCAAATTCTCATTTCTTGAGTAAGATCCAGAAAGGAAAAGAAAACAATTGGGAGTTTTTAGGTCTCGGAAAGCTACAAGATGAAAAATTTGATTTAGAGATGCATGCAAGACTCAAGTCACCCGAAGATGCAATCGGTTCCTAGAATGTAAGAACTCTCTTCTTCTCTTTTGGGATTAAAAAGGTTTCTGGGTCACGGATTATCATCTGATGAAGACATATGCATGTCTTCGATGGATAATCTCACCATCTTTAAATTCTGAAACTTGAGTTGAGCAGGAAGAGAAAATAGGAATTTGAACACTTTAAAGAGGAATAGATGACTTTAGGAGCATACCTTTTTGAAGACGAGGCAGAAAAGAACGATTCGAACACAGCAGCGATCCTAAACTTGCAGGGAGAAGAGTTCGGCTTAAAGGTGATGAACTTCTTAGAGAGGGAGAACGAGAAAAGGCTAGAGTTTTTGAATAATGAAGAGTTTTTAAAAGAGATGGGGGGTATTTATATGAGGCTTCTAGAAGAGTAGTGGGCTGGCCTCTAAAGGCCCAAGCCCAAAGACTTATACATTTCCTTAAATTAAGACCCAAAAATCTAAAATAACCAAAATGTCCAAGTCTGAAACAAGACCAGCTGTCGTACTGAAATGATCAAGTATGGGCAGCCAGCACCTCAGAAAGAAGACAACAGAGCCTCTGCGAAGAAAAGACGCCAGAGCCTCTGTGAAGAGACACAGAGTCTCTGAGAAGAATTGTCGGAGTCTCTGTGAAAAGACACAGAGTCTCTGAGAAGAGGCAACAGAGCCTCTGTAGATAGTGCCAGAGCCTCTGTGGCTATCATCAGAGCCTCTGTGGCTGACGCCAGAGCCTCTGATCGAATAGGCGACCTCTTCAAGATCATACTCTGGATAAGGTTAATCCTAAAAGACTTGGTTTTCTAATGAAGATTCCAAAATGAGGTCCTAACCTGGAAATCCAAAAGTGCAGAGTTGTTACAAATTCCATGTTTAAAATCTCAAATAATTAATTCAACATCTGATAAAAAGAGTAGACATAAATTCCACAGAGAGTGATATCTATTGTTGAAATCTCTCGTTCTATACTCAAAGTTAGACGAAAAAATATAAGATTGTGACATTTACTTGCATACTTCCTTATATACATGTCAACAACTTTAATCAATCACATTAGAAGAATACATAACGAAAAGATTACATAAACTTGTTGGGCCACTTTCCTTGTAGAAGATTATGGTTATGTACATGTTCAGGATGTTAGTGATTGAAGGTATTCTTCTTTCTGATTGCGAATTATTTGATATGCCTACTTCTCAATGAACTTTTTCCATGTCTATTCCTCAAGTGCCTCTTATCTCCTTTTCATCCATACCAAGTGAATTTCAAGGTTGAGAATTAGAAAGGATTTAAATGAATGAGCAAATGTATAGTCATAGATTAAACCCATGAATGAGAAATTACAAAAAAGTCAATCTAATAATGAAACACACATATTTTATTAGGGGTGGAAAAGTCATTTACATATTAAACATTTTATAAAATCAAAATTTTGAGAAAATTCATAGCCACAATTCGTACTACACCATTGTGCCACATCGTTGAATGTGGTTATTCCTTATTAGAATCAATTTATTATTATACATACACATATAATACACGCAAACATAAAAATTATTTAAGAATTTTGACAGAATAAGAACAATTATGATACCAATGTAAATATCAATTAGAAAGTATAAAAGAAAAATAACAAAGGTAACAATTGTAAATAATATTCGAATAAAAAACCAAAAACCTATTAACAACACTATATAATACAGACAAAATATAAAATGTTGTATGGAAACTTTTTTTTGAAGAAAAACAATGGTATCAATCAGAAATAAACACAAACATATACACATATCAACAACATATAACTCACAAAAAGTATAAAATTAAACATAAATGTTACCTAGAAGATTTATGTAGAATGAACAATGATACGGGACGGAAAGAAATTCTACAAAAGAAAAACAACAAAATACATACAAACTTAAGAAAACATGTTAGTTGTTAATTCCATTTTGATGGAGCATTTGATTGTAGCTTATAAATGATTTAGTGGAGGAAGGATGAAAATTAATTTAAACATAAAACAAATGGAAACCAAAAGGTTTGACATATTCATGATGATGTTACTTAGAAAATTTATGTATAGGATGAACAACGGTATTGATGTGGCGGAAACACATTTTACAAAAGAGAAACAACAAAACACATACAAATTTGATAAAAACAAGAAAGTTGTTAATTCCATTTTGATGGAGCATTTGATTTAAGATGAAAAGCTTAAATAATTTAAACATAAAACAAATGAAAACTAAAAGTCAATGGAAACTTGAGCAAGGAAGAGCCACTTTGAGGTTCCCTATGAAATGAGGTATGGAAAGGAGTCACTATAAATATGATATTACCTAGAAAATTTATGTAGGATGAACAACGGTACTGATGGGCCGGAAAGAAATTCTACAAAACAGAAACAACAAAATACATACAAACTCGATAAACACATGAAAGTTGTTGATTCCATTTTGATGGGGCATTCAATTTAAGATGAAAGACGTAAGAATTTGAAACTAAAAAGTTTTACAAATTTATGTGATGTTACGTAGAAAATTTTTGTAGGATGAACAACGGTACAGATAGGTTGGAAGGAAATTCTACAAAAGTGAAACAATATACAATATACAAACTCGATAAAACATGAAGGTTGTTAATTTTATCTTGATGGAGAATTTAATTTGATATATGGAGAGAACCATAAGCTCAAGAAAAATGAAACGATTAAGAGATGGCGAGGAGTTAGGAAAACAAAAGGAACGACGCTAAATGCAAACATAAATTAATAATCAATGTTGATGGGAAATTAAAGTGGAAAATTAAAAGAAAAAAGGGTTAAAGGAGGATGAAGGAGAAAAAAGATAATTGGATTTCTAGCTTTTAGGATAAGCCACATCAATACCAAGTGGTTTCTCCTTTAATATATATATATATATATATATATATATAGAGAGAGAGAGAGAGAGAGAGAGAGAGAGATAGAGAGAGAGGAGTGACTTTGCAAACCTCCTATTTAATACAAACAATAGAAGCGATCATCAACTAATAGAATAATTCCATGTTTTTCTCTTTATTTTTAATGAATAAGGGTATGAATGTCATTTTACTTTGTAATAGATAACATTGGTAATGTTTTAATTGTTTTTAAATATGGAGGATTAAATAGAGTAACTGTTTTTAAGGAAACTGTAAATCAATTGATTTTAGTATATAATTATTACAATTAATATTTCATATTTTTTTATTAAATTAAAAATACTACATCAATTACAAAGTCTATTTGTAATAATTTATTTCTTATGAAATTATTTATTTCATTGTCATAATAACAAAAGAATCGGTATTTTTTTCAATTCACAAGTAGTTACTGATTTATTAATAATATATATTTTCCAGATTTTGAGTATATGTTTTGTTTTCATTCATAAAACAAATTTCATTAACGAAACCATGTTATACAGTTTTCAAAATGTTTCAAAAAATGAAACTAATTTCATTTTGGTTAGGAACCATGAAACTACTTTCATTAATGAAATAATAGTATTAAGGTATTGAAATGTTTCATTGACTGAACCATATTTGGTTTCATTAATAAAATCAATTTCATCTTGGCTATAAACCATGAAACGGATTCCATTTTGGTTAGGAAACATGAAACAAATTTAAAATGAATGAAATATTATTATTCAGTTCTTGAAGTGTTTCATTGACTAAACAATATTTAATTTCATATGTAAAACCGAGTTCATCTTGGTTAGAGACCATGAAACCAATTCCATTTTGGTTAGAAAACATTTCAATAAATTTCATTGCTGAAACAATGTCATTCAGTTTTTAGAATTGTGGAGTCCATGAAACCAATTTCAATTATGAAACGAATTTCATTAAGGAAAACATGTTATTCAGATTTTTGGAAAATGTTCCGTTGACTGAACCAAATCTGGCTCAAATTTCATTATGCAGACGAACAATGAAACCAATTTCACTAATGAAAATATGAGATACAGTTTCCAAAATGTTTTTATTAATGAAACCAATTTCACTAAGTATATCAATCCCCCCTGTCGGCAAGACTAATAAGTCATGAATGGATGATATCGTAATCGGAATTGAACCGTGTCTAACATTCATCCTCATATTCGTAATGTCTAAATTGTCTACAACATAGAAACCCAACCGAGATGGGACCTCGTTTATTTTAATGTCTAGTAAACTCCCTAATCCCATACTCCTAACAGCATCCTTTTGGGAATCGTGAAGTGTGTACATTGTTTAGTGAAGTGTCCTTGGAGATGTTCTAGTTCGTAATAGACAATATTGAACTTCTCTTATCTCAGATGCCCTTGTCCATCTCATGATTATTTGCTTTCTGATCGTCTTCATTGTGCATCCTGTCATGGTCTCGCAACCCACTCTGTATTGGGTTATCCAGAACTCATGCATATATTAATTAACATTTATATGTACTTTTCACATTTTGAAAAGTGTAAGATTTATTGTATCTTTTGTCTGCTGAGTTCCTCTGTTGGTTTCTGCTACTTTCACCGGGGGTTTATGTGGGGAAACAGGTTCTGTCTTACCATATCGATGAGGCAGTTTTGTTTGTCGTAACCTTCACTTTCTTTAGCTTAGCAAGGTTTGGGTTTTGAACAAAATCACTATCTGAAAGTGTTAGACCCCATAATTCATATGTGTAAAAGTAATGAAAAAAAACAAGTGATGAAGAACCAGAAGGCCGATGGAAGACTTCAAGGTAAAATGGCTAAGTCTTCAATACAATCAGAGGGTCGATGAATCGACCAGAGATGCGATGGAAAGAGCATCTTCATAGCCCCTCTGGTTACCAACACTTGGAGTTTTTTACGCTAGTTCAACTAGAGGCATGCGATGAAGATATGAAGATAAGGATGAAATAACGCCCCATGGAAGACAACTAGAGATGACTAATCGACAGCTGGATTCTACAATGTTTATCTTGTTTTGTTGATTATCCATGTTTAGATAAGCTTTATCTTTCCCTAAAAGATTTGCTAGATAGTCTCACTAAATGGTTATCTTCTTGTTTAGATTACTAGTATAAATAGGTGGTTAGGCCTATTGTAATCTTTGACTCTCTTAATTCCTTTCACAATCATTGGAATAAAGAGAATCCTTTGACACTCAAGTATATTCTCTGAATATTTATCTTTTGTTCTTGAGTGTTCATCATTTTATTCATCCAAACCATATAATTAGGTTATTCTTAACTTAACTATTAGTGTTATTGAAATATATGGGATCAACAATTGGTATCAGAGCCAATTGATTGTTTTCAATCAAAACGATCATTAAGAACTCTTCTCTAAAAAGGCGAAATTTTTTCTCTTCCAAATCTTCAATGACCAACTGGAATTCTGCTTATAGTGTTGGTTCCCTCACCAAACCTTCAACTCTTCAAAGAGAAGAGTATCCATAATGGAGGATAAGGATAGTGAACTTCTTGGAAGGGATGGACATAAATCTTCTGCGATTGGTCATTGAGGGTCCCTACATACCACAGACTCTAGTCCCAAGAGTCCCAGAAATGAGCACTACACTAGAAATACCAGCTTACTATATGCCTAAGGACAAGAAGAATTTGGATGAAGATGATATGGAGCGAGTAGAAACTGACAGGAAGGCCAAAAGATTAATTATCATGGCCATTCCCAATGAGATCTTCCAATCCCTCGATGCATGCACCACAGCAAAAGAGCTATGGGATGAGCTGGCAAGTCAATTAGAAGGAGGAGCAAAAACGAAGAAAAATCGTAGAGCTCAATGTCTCAACGAATATACCAACTTCAAGGCTCTTCCTGATGAACCGGTTCAAAATACGTACGATCATTTCAACAAATTGATCAATCAATGTCGTCGAAACGATATATCCAAGACAAAGGAAGAAAATAATGTGTTATTCCTTAAGAGTCTCGGTGATGAGTGGGCGCAGCTGTCGATGTCCCTCCAAGTAAATCAGGACTTAGACAACTGGTCATTTCATGACGTCTATGGAACACTTGTTGCACAAGAGAATGATATTATAAAGAGAAAAGTATCCATCGGTGGACCACTTGCTCTTGCTGCAGAAGAAAAAGATGTTTCAAGGACCTCCACTAGAGACCATAAGAAAAAAGGCAAGAAGGCATTGGTAGTAGAATCATAATCTGAAGATGAGACATTCTTTTCAGATGATGATATCAAAGCCTTTGCCAAGTCTCTGGCCTTGATCACAAAACAGTTCCAAAAGAAGTTCATCAAAAAGCCCTATGAACGAAGAGACTTCAAAAGGGAGAAGTACCAGTCATCCTATGAAAAGAAGCCATCAAAATTCTATTAGAGGGAAGACAGAAGAGAGGGAAGAGAAGATAGAAAAGATAGAGAAGATAGAAGAGAGAAGAAGAAAGAAGACAGAGACGGAAGGAAGAATGACCTTCACTGCTTCAGGTGCGAAAAATCGGTCATTTTTCCAAAGAGTGTAGAGGACGACTGGTGAAGGATGCTGATTACTACAAGAACAAGTATAAATACAATCCAAGATATCGAAGCCTGATGGCTGAAAAAGAAAATTGGGTGTCTCATTTCTCATCTGATGAAGAAGATAAGGCACTCATTTGTCTCATGGCCACATCCAATGCAGAATCCGCCTCAGATTCTGATGCATAGGTATGTGAGTCTTCTATCGATGAAACCAACTCTGCTCCATCTGAGCTAGAGTTAAGGGTAATAAAACTTTCAGAGGACTTCTTGAAACCCAAGTAAAAATTAAATTTTGAAAAATCTGAAAGACTTAAAGCAAAAAAAGAAGTTAGTTTCTACAAGAGAGACTGATCTTCTAACCGAAGAAAAAGCCGAACTTGTCAAGGAAAAGACTCGCATCACCACTCTTAAAAAATCAAAGGAAGAAAAAGTTCTGGATTCAAACAAGCGAATAACCAAGGACTTAGAAAAGAAGGCAAAGGCCTTAAAAGAATCTGAGGCAGATAGGCTTAACTCAGTAACTCTCAAAGATTTCTTTCAAAAAGAAAAGGATATTCTTCATCAGAAGCTTCAAACCAATGAACTTCAGATGAAGAAATATAAGGATGCCCAAAATGTGTACGAAAAACTTAATAGTCAAAAAGACACTCAAGGGATTGGGTTCAATGAATTGGACTCCTTTATCGAAACAAAGAAATCCACCCTTGAATCCACCTTCAAACTTAGATGCATTCAAAAACCCAACTTTCTCCCTAAACCCAAAGCAAATTTCAAAAGGATTAAAATCGATAGAAAAACTATCCTTTTAAGATAGGATTTTGAAAATATGGTGTACGAGAACATCACATGTAAGAATTCTGATGAAAGGAACGATGCCTCCACACCAGAGACCAATGGAAATCCCATGGTTAAAACAGAGTCTCTGGTCATCGATTCCACTTCATTAGCAATTGTTGTTGATGAAAAGGAGAATCTTAGTAAGGAACCATCATCTGACTCGATGAATCATCCAAGTAATATTGGAAATTCATCTAAGACAAAAGCGATGAAACCCCCCAACAGATCATTCTGAACCATCAACCTCTGAACCCACACCTCCCACAAACATCCATGATAATTTTGATTTCAAGAAATCAGCAAGAGACTTTCTTGACTCTGAATCTGAAGAAGAAATAATCTGCGAATCACCAGAGGCCATTAAGGATAAGAAGCCTCAAAACTTCAAGTCCTCAATGAAATCTAATGTTCCAGCATCTATGAAAACTTCAGATAAAGGAAAAGAAAAACTGAGTAACACCAAATCTGCTAAAGACACCTCACAAGGCCCAAGTACCTCTTCTAAGCTCATTAAGTTTACTCGAGAGCAAAAACAGAAGTGGCCTGCCTCTGAGAATTCTAACCACCACTTTTCCTCTCATTCAGCTGAAGAAAAGCAGTCCTTCCTCAGAAAAGAAGTAAAGACCAAGCCTTCCACAAATAAAAAATCTGAACTAGATAGGAAGTTTGTAAAAACTACCGATGCTAGGACAAGATTTTCATCCCCTGCATTTACTTCTTCATTTTCATCGAATAAAAAGAAAGTTAGACATTCATGTCCTAAAAATCTTAATTGCCAATGTTTAGCTCTTTTACAAAACCTGAGGAACCACATGTTAACACATCGCTGCATATTTTCCCAACACGTCTATCGCTATAATGTTAAAACCCATGAAAACGTGAAAAGCCCAAGTCTAATGGGCAAGGGAAATGCAAACAAACCCAAGCCTGCAAAGGCTAAGGGTAATAGAATTCAGCCCACTCCTAAGAGGGCTGATGAAAAGAGAGAGGTCGTATCTCCCACTAACCAACGTGGACCCATTATGAAATGGGTACCTAAAACCCCTTAATTTGTCTTGCAGGACCAGCATGTGCAACCATGGTATATGTATTCAGGTTGCTCCAGGCACATGACTGGTGATAAAAGTCAGTTGTCCTCCTTCATCGAAAAATCTGGAGGCTCTATCACTTTTGGAGACAACAGCAAGGGTACCATCAAGGGATACGACACTCTCATAAAAGGCAACATCTTCATCAGCAAAGTGGCTTATGTTCAAGGTCTGAAGCACAACTTACTAAGCATAAGCTAGTTCTACGACAAGGGTCTTGAAGTCCGATTTCGCAAGGGTTTCTGCATCATCGAAACACAGCCCGGCCAAACCATTATCAAGACAAAGAGAGAAGGGAATCTCTATCTTCTGGATTTTCAATCCTCCGTGGGACAAGACACCCTCTGCCTTGTATCCCATAAGAGCAATGAAAATTGGCTATGGCATCAAAAGTTCTCACATCTGAACTTTGACGTTCTAAGGAAGCTAGCCAAACAGAAGCTGGTCAAGGGGATTCCTGATCTAAATTTTGAAAAAGATCATCTATGTTCTGCCTGCGAGATAGGAAAGCTGAAACGGGCTTATCATAAAACAAAGTCAGAAACCTCCTGCTCCAAGCCCCTGGACATGATCCACATCGATCTCTGTGGGCCCATCTCTACACAAAGCCTCTCCGGAAAGAAGTACATCTTAGTACTAGTTGATGAATACTCCAGATACACCTGGATTGAGTTTGTAAAGAAGAAATCAGATGTTCCTGAACTTCTCATCAGGGTGATGAAAATACTCCAAGTCCTTCTACATCGCAAACTCATCAAAGTTAGAAGTGACAATGAAACTGAATTCAGAAATTCCAGAATCGATGAATATCTCATCAGTAAAGGTATTTCCCAAAACGTTTCAGCTGCAAGAACCCCTCAACATAATGGAGTAGTGGAGCGAAGGAACAGAATCCTCGTGGAAGCAGCAAGGACCATGCTTGCTTCATCGAAGTTACCCATCGCCTTCTGGGCTAAAGCTATTTCCACTGCATGCTTCACCCAGAACCGGTCAATCATCAACAAGAGGCACCAGAAGACACCCTATGAACTTATCAATCAAAGAAGACCAAATGTCAAATATTTCCATGTCTTTAGGTGCAAATGCTTTGTACTCAATGATAGGGAATATCTTGGCAAATTTGACAAGAAAGCTGAAGAAAGGGATTTTTCTGGGCTATTCTCAAACCGCCAAGGCCTACAGAGTCTACATCAAAAGGACAAAGATCGTCACCGAAAGCATCAATGTGTCTTTTGATGATTCCACACATATGACTTCTGGACACAACAGTTCAGGACTCGGACTTCAACAGAGAACCTCTAATTCATCACTTGGCAAAACCAATGAATCAAAGTTAGCTCATTTATTTGAAGACATCTTCGAATAAGAAGTAGTCTCTGGACAAGCACCTACTGCCAAACCTACTTCCAGAGCCGATGAAGAACACGAAGTATCCAATACTGAAGGTACATCTCTTCCTGAAACTCATATTACTTCATCTTCTACTTCTTCTATGTCTTCGAAACCAGAACCAGAGCCAGAAGATAAATCTGGCGATGATCTCTTCGAGGGGGAGCAAGCAGTTCCATCGGCTGATGAAGAACTACATCATGTTGCTCCAGAACCCCAATCGTGCACCAAGTGGACAAAAGACCATCCACATCACCAAATCATTGGTGATCCAACATCTGGTGTCAAGACGAGATCCGCAACAGCAAATGAATGCCTCTTCGCCAACTTTCTGAGCATGATTGAACCGAAGAAGATTTCTGAAACCCTACAAGACCCAAACTGGATAGATGCAATGCAAGAAGAACTACTCCAGTTTGAAAGAAACAAAGTATGGTCCCTCATGCCTCTGCCCAAAGGGAAGAYGGTCATAGGAACCAAATGGGTCTTCAGAAACAAGAAGGACGAAGATGGCATAGTCATAAGGAACAAGGCCAGGCTTGTTGCCAAGGGCTACTGCCAGGAAGAAGGGGTTGACTACGATGAGACATTTGCTCCCGTTGCAATACTTGAAGCCATCAGGATATTCCTAGCCTATGCAGCACACAAAGGCTTCAAGGTCTATCAGATGGATGTCAAGTCTGCCTTCCTCAACGGTAAGCTTCAAGAAGAAGTATACGTGCAGCAGCCCCCTGGGTTTGAAGATCCAAAGCATCCAGATTACGTCTACTTTCTTGACAAAGCCCTCTATGGGCTGAAACAAGCACCCAGGGCCTGGTATGAAACTCTCTCCACTTTCCTCATTGACAATGAATTCGAAAAAGGTACAATCGATATAACCCTCTTTCTCAAGAAGCACAAAGATAACATTCTACTTGTGCAAATATATGTGGACATATATTATATTTGGCTCTACCAATGCAAAATTTTGCAAAAAATTCTCAAAGCTGATGAAAAGCAAATTCGAGATGAGTATGATGGGACAACTTAGTTTCTTCCTTGGTCTTCAAATAAAACAAACTCCAAAAGGGACTTTCATCAATCAGTCCAAATATGTGACTGATCTTCTGAATAAATACTCTCTCTCAAATTCATCATCGATGAGAACACCTATGGCTACAAGAGCTAAGTTGTTTGCTGATCCATCAGGCAAATATGTCGATGGCACAACCTACAGAGGCATGATTGGATCACTCCTGTATCTAATTACAAGTAGACCAGATATTATGTTTGCCACATATCTTTGTGCAAGATGTCAAGCTAATCCCAAGGAATCTCATCTTTCTGCAGTCAAGAGGATCTTTGTATACCTCAAGGGAACCCTTTCATTAGGTCTTTGGTATCCTAAGAACTCTGGCATTGATCTAATAACCTACACAGCTGCAGATCATGCAGGTTGCAAGCTTGATAGAAAGAGTACGTCTGGAAGCTGTCAACTCTTGGGGGACAAGCTGGTAAGTTGGACATTCAGAAATCAAAATTGTGTTTCAACTTCTATAGCAGAAGCAGAATATGTTGCTGCTGCTAGTTGTTGCTCACAAGTTCTCTCGATGAAGACTCAGCTTAAGGACTATGGATTTCAATATGAAAAGATACTCATCCTCTGTGACTCCAAGAGTGCAATAGCCATCTCTGTAAATCCTGTGCAGCATTCCAAGACCAAACACATCGATGTAAGGTACCACTTTCTCAAAGACTATGTCGAAAAAGGTAATATAGAGATGTACTTTGTTCCTACAGAGATTCAACTTGCTGACAATTTCACAAAAGCTCTTGATGAGAAAAAAATTTTATTTCTTGTCAGCAAGATGGGTATGCTGAATCTCACCACTTAGAGGCAATCCTCAGTTTGAAACCAGAGATACTTAATATCTCATGGTTATGCCTACAAGTGATATATCATTATGGCCACCACCAAGTTCTCTAAACCAAAGCCTCTGGTTCTAAAGACCAGAGCCTCTGGCCAATTAAAATCACTTGTTTAAATTTTGGCCAAATAGTTTTCATTGCTTTTGGAACCAGAGCCCCTCTGGTTGGTGTATTTTCACCAAGTATCCCCTTCAACCAGAGCCTCTTGTTGTATAGACCAGAGCCTCTGGATTCCAATCCTTTGAAACCAGAACCTCTTGGTCTCAAACTTGGTCTCCTTCATTCATTATACTAATAACTTAGTCATATTTCATCATTTATGGAACCAAAGCCTCTGGTTCCAAAGACCAGAGCTTCTGGTTTTCAAATCCTTTGCGACCAGAGACCTCAGGTCCAAATTGGACTTCCCATGCATCATTATATTACAGTCTTTCATCATATTTGCATCGCCTTCACAACCAGAGCTTCTGGTTCTAAAGACCAGAGCCTCTGGACTCGATGTCTTTGGAACTAGAGCCCTCTGGTCCCAAAGGCTCATCCTTTACATAACCATTTACATGCACTTAACCAAATTTCATATATGTTTGCATCGTCATACACAAGCAGAGCCTCTGGTTATCAAATTTAACATCCTTATTGATTCTAGGAGGAGTTTTTAACTCAATACACAACCCTATGCATCATTTGAGGGGGAGTTTTTGCTTTCATCATCATGCAACCTTATTGCACAAAACATGATTTTCTCACCCAGAGCCTCTGGTTCGTCTATCCAGAGCCTCTGGATCACCAAAATGCTATATAAATGATGAATCATACGTCCCATTCAACCAGATCCCCTCTGGTTCCAAATGAAAGATATGTTTTAAAATCCAAGGGTTTTTCATGCTTAACAAGAGCCTCTGGTTTGTCTATCCAGAGTCCCTTAGTCTTAAAACCCAACATTCCATCGATGAATAAGTTCATCACTCTCAACCAGAGACCTCTGGTTCCCCTTCCAAAAAGTCATGACCAACCAGAGCGCCTTTGGTTCCATGACAAAATTATTTTCATCCAAAAACCCATCTTTAATTGAAAACATCTTAAATATTATACAAAATTGCAGCTTTTGTGACTAAAAACTATACTACATGGGTTTTTAGAAGACCAAAACTTCGTAATTAGTATTTATCTTACAATTAGATGGAATTTAAAATATTAAAAAAAAATTGGGATTAATATTCAAGAGATTATTTAGGATAATTATTTAATTATCCCAAATCACCCAAACGTCATAATACAAGCGCCTGACAATTTCAACAGCCTGTTCCCCATACAACCCTTCATATTACCCTTCCACCCACCCCATTAAGACATGTGTCCTCCTGCATTAATGACACTGTGCAGATAATACGGCCCACGATCACCCTAACAAATCACCTTTTTGCCAAACGTCCCTTTCTATAATCATTATCTTTAAAATATTATTTCTTAATCCAAAACCCTTGCACTTCCCCATTTATATATACCCATCTTCTCCAAACCGTTTGTTCTTTACGCTTCCAAAACCTTCAAGAACTCAAGACGAACTGCAATAAAAAACATGCAACTCTCCAACAATGGCATCCTCAGCTTCCCACGAATCACATAACAACGACAACCACGTGCAATCGACCAGCGCAGACAGCCGTGCACTGGTTATTCTACCCATAAAACCCAACAATCACGCCATTGATCTACGAACAAACCTGTTTGAAGACGGGTTTACAATAATGATAGAGTTCTTCCAAAATTGCATCCTCCAACCTGCTCTTACCCTATCTGACAATGGCGTACCTCTCAAATACGTTCAACAATATTGGCAGACATGCAAGTCCTACCCCGAGAACCGTGGTATCATGGGGGACATTGATGTCCCAAATGACATGGTTTGCTCGGTAAAAATTTCCCGCACAAATGTCTCCAAGGTACTATGCATCCCCACTCGCCAAGAACTCAACATTGAACACTACACCGAGCCAACCACCAGTTCTGACATACTCCGGTTCATCAAGATGCTAGGTTACAACCGTGACCTATGCAATGCATCAAATTTCAAGAGGCAGTTCTTGCCCCCTATGTGGAATATGTTTTTCTCAATCCTGAACCGAGCCCTCACTTGCAAGCTCGGGTCAATGGATCAAGGGAACATCAATATTATAACGATAATTTATGGACTCTTCTTCAACCTGCCACTGGACTACGCCCTTCTCATCTACAATGAGATCCACGCAGCGGTGATCAAGAAGTGCAAGCTCAAGGCCACAAGAAAGCCTTTGACCTTTGTACTCTTCCCGCATTTCCTTGCCCTATTCATAAGGGACGCGATGAGGAGACACAGCCTACCGGCCGAAGAACCATACACTCCACAATTCTTGATGAACGGCCATCGCCCAACAATTTCCAAGGATGGCTATACTACAGAGAGAACCGTTTCAAGGGCCATGCTCAGCGTCATACCAGAGACGTCTGAGATTAAAAGGAAGTATGAACGCTCTCTGTTGTCCCAAGAACCAAGAGCAGCTATCCCAGAGCACATAGAGTCGTCCTCCGATGCAAACGAGGGAGCGCAAGAGTCGTCTTCATCGGATGATGAAGATGATGATGATGACACTCCTCACGCATCCCCCGGCCCTACAAACACAACTCCCATACCCACTTCCCAAAGGGCAACCACCACTACTACCCCTAGCGATCAAGGCCAAAGAAGTATTGAACAAGGACATTCCAGTTCAATCCTCACCCAAGCCAGCCATCCAGAGGCCACTCTTCAGGCCTCTGGAGATGAATTTGCGAAGGAACCACACCATCCATCGCCTCTCTCTCAACAGGGAGGCGATGAAGAAATAAGAGCCACTTCGCCTCATGGCTCGACACAACCTTCCACACACCCAGAAGCATGTGTTGCTTTTGGCATTGATAATCCCCAAGATCATTCAGAGCGATCTCTCATTAATGCACCACCCCCTTCGATACTTGATCTAGCGAAGGGGACACACACCTATTTCTCTTACTCGACCTCTGAAGCCAAAGAAGAAGACGATGTACCAACATCAGAAGATAGCTCCTCACTAGAGGGCTATCGAGGACTCAATGGAAGTCCTTCATTGCCCACATTTCCACAAGGCAATGAAGGTGCCTCTGGAGCTGAGGCACAACCTGCAGCATCTGTTGCTGCAGGGGTTACCCCCATTGCTGATCTTGTCACAAGTGCAGAGTTCTAGGCCTTTGTCGACTCGACTCAGTGGTCCTTGAATGACCTAAAACTCATCTTACAAAGGATTGTCAACACACCACCATCCATCGATCTCACACCCCTTCGACAATCCCTTGCCACACTTGAAGCCCAAGCCAAAGATAAAACCACCCGCCTTCAAATGCTTCAACAAACCGTCCAACAACACCACGCCGCATCCACCATATCCACCCTTCGCAACCAAACCATCATAAACACCCTCGCCACCCTCACGGCCCAGGAAACTGCGACCGATGATGTTATAGCTTCCATCACCACCCACCTAAACACCATCTCCAATACCCTCACCACTCTCCCAGCCACAATACTCTCCCAAATCCCTCAACCAACCCCATCCCCAACCACATCCATCGATGAAATTATCGCCTCTCTCTCCACACAAATAGCTACCATACAAACCACCCTTACCTCACTCCCAGCCACCATATTAGCCCAAATACCTTAACCAACACCTCCTTCACCCCCCTCTGCAGCTCCATCCTTTAATGAAGCCTTCACCTCCTTCACTACAGAGGTGAGAAACATGCTAGCCTCACTCCCCATCCCACTTTAGCATCCACCTCAACCTCCATCCCTCCTCAACCCTCAACATCCACCACCGCAATAAAGTTTGCCACGAGAGCAGCCATGAAAGCCCTCTCCGAACAAATACTCTTCTTCGTACGCTAGAACAACGTCGCAATAAGGAATGCATACACAATTTTTGGGAGCGCATAAGGCTGAGGAAGAAGCGCAATAGAGCCTCATGCTCATCGAGCCGCCCTTATAAAAGGCCAAGGCATGAGGATCCAGACTAGGATGATCATGGTCTTGGTCCTCATGAGGGGAGAACCCGGCTATTCCTCGAATGGAGTCTGCTGCACCACCACCATCACAAAACTAACCACCATCCACATCCCAAGGAACCCAAGCTAGGGAACCAGAGGCTTAGCCCTCTGAAGATGTATAAAATGTACATGTTCCCTCAGCCACCATCCAAGAACCCATTGAGCTAAGTTCTTCATCTGAAGAAAACCCCTCAACCCCACAAACAGAAACTAACTTACCCTTCACCCCATCACCAACACCCAATCTACCTTTAAATCCATTAACAACCCCTCGCACCACTAACACATTTTAATCATGACCATTGATCAAGAAAATAGATGAATGAGATTGATTTGTAGGATTTACACAAAAGGAGGTGGTTTGCATTTGATCTCTCCTCTCTCTCTGTATATATTTTATTCACTTGTCCTTAGAACACGTTATTTACCCCTTCTATCATTGCACACCGTAAGGTCTCTTCACGTGAGTTATTAGATTAAACGGAGGTGAGATGAGTAGAAAACCTCCACAAAAGAAAATCAAAGAATCATAAAGAAAAAAACACATTAAAATGGATATTTAATTAAAGCCAGGAAAGTAATTGTTTTATTTGAAAAAATAATAATAAATAGGTTGATGATGATGACCATATAAAGGTGTTACTTAAAGTAAAGATTGATAAAGTTGTAGGTAAAATGTTAACGAATATAAAAAAATTTCAGTTATATACTTAACTTTCTTGATGACATTATTTTGGGTTAATTTTAATTTTAAATTATTTAACTTATTTATTAATAATGGTTAACAATACAAAAATCATGTATCCAATGGAGGTAAATGCAAAAAAAAATTGGTTTAACTCCAATTTAGTCATTTGGAGTAATTTTGTATTCATTTTGACTAGTGGTATGTGAGTTCTTCACCTCTTATGAAGTCAAGGATTCAAACCTCAGTATAGGCGAGGAAGGTGTGTGAGTTTATTTGTTCTATTTGTCTTATATAAATATTATATACTTTAAAAAAATGTGTTGATTTTATAACATTTAATGATGTGGATGTCCGATTACGAAAAGGTTATGACAAAATAAACCATACACTTGAAATCTAAGTCATCAAATTTTACAAGATTAACATCTTACCGGTCAAAAATGGGTTAAATAAGAATTTTGAAGTTTTGTCATATCAAATAGAAAATTTTGTAACTTTATTATAATGAATGATTTTTTTTATCACACTAAGGGGCCGTTTACCAAACGCTTACCCGAGTAAGCATTTACCAAGTAACATTATCCCATCGGATGAATATGGTTAGGACCAAAAATTTTACTCTGTAAGGACAAGGACCAAGAGTCTTACCCGGTAAATGAGGGCAATGAATCTTACCGCGGTAAGCGTTTACCGGGTAAATTGTTGCATCCGATATCGTTTTGGTGGACTAAAATCTTATCCGCCAAAGAAATAATAGTGTTAAATTTCACCGATAAGCACTTACCGGGTAAGTGTTTGATAAACGGCCCCTAAATCAATAACGTATTATAATGAGTTTTTGTTCTTAAAAGCTTTTAATTCTTCAAGAATACAACTATCAAAACGTTAAGGTGGCGTTTGGTTCGCAGAATGTTTTTGGATGGAATGAAATCTGTTAAAGGAATTTGACTTTTGAAGGAATTGGAATGGAATGTTGTCAGGTTTGACCACCTGTTTGGTTGGCAGACATTGGAATGAAATCTATTAAGAAATTGGAATTTGTTTGTTTGGTTCACAGAATGTAGCTTTAGAATTGGAATAAAATATTAGTAAATGACCAAAATGCCCTTTTTTAAAATTTTATTTTTTTAAAAACTAATACTTTAATAAAATAATTATTTAATATGTAAAACAATATAAAATACACAACCCAAATATAACCATAAGCCAAACGACGTTACTAAATCGGCGATGGTTGGCGGTGGTTAAGATGCGATGGTTAAGATCGGTGGTGGTCCGCAATGGTTTAGATGGAGGTGGTCAACGGTGGATCAGATAGGTGGTGGTGGCGGTGGTTGTTCAAATCGGTGGTGGTCGCCCAACGGTGATTCAGATCGATGGTAGTCGTTGATGGTTGGTAGTGATATAGATCGATGGTGATCCGTTGTGGTTCAGTTGACGATGGTCGGATGTGGTTCAGATCGACGATGGATCATATCGGTGGTTGTTCAAATCGATGATGGTCAATGGTGGTTTAGATCGGTGGTGGTTCAGATCGATGGTGGTTCAGATGGCGATGGTCGACAATGGTTCAGATCGGTGGTGGTCCATGGTGGTTGAGATGGAGGTTATCGACGGCGGTTTAGATTGACGGTGAATCAGATCAGTGGTGGCTCAGATCGGCAGTGTCGATGGTGGTTTAGATCGATAGTGGTCGGCGGTGGTTCAGATCAGCAGTAGTTTAAATCGGTAGTGGTCGGCGGTGGTTTAGATCAGCGGTGGTTCAGATTGGTGGTAGTCGATGCTGGCGGTTGACGGTGGTTCAGATTCTTGGTAGTCGGTGAAGGTGGTCAGCAGTATTTTAGATCGGTGGTAGTCGGTGGTGATGGTCGAGGGTGGTTCAGATCGGTGGTCCGCAGTGGTTCAGATCGATAGTGGTCGGAGGTGGTCGACGATGGTCATATTGAGTTTTATAAGTGATAAGTGTTATTTTATTAACCTTATTACATCATTTTCTTAACCATTTTCCTTTGTTTTATTTGCTCATTAGTGTCTTAATAGAGTCTTTTTATGTCTTTTTCATATATTAGTAGTAATATAGTATATCTAATGTTAATTCCCTGTTTATGCAGGTTTTTTACAATTTTTGGGCCCAGTCCTACGGCAGTCCTACAGGACCAGGAGTGGCAAGGTTCTATAGTACCTGTCCGAGAGCTGAAAATCTGCTTGGGCCGTGGAGAAATGGGCTGATCCATAGAGGAGGCGTGGTCAACGACCTTGGGCCCGGTCAAAGCCTAGTTTTGAAGAAGTTTTTGTCTTATTAGTTGGCACCCACTATGAGATCTTCCTTAGCCTATATAAAGAGGCTTAAGGCTTGTTTTAACATACTTTTTTCATACTTTCTTCCATTTAATCTTTATGATGTTTGTGTTAGTCATTCTCAAGAATATTGCTTTCGGTTCTAAGCTTTCGGTTTACTTTGTTTGACTTTTCAAGAATCAACTTTTGTAGTTATGCTCTCATTCTCAAGTTTTAATTTAAGTACTCGTCTTTAATCTCCATGTCATTTCTGTTTCAAGGTACGTTACGTTTTCTTATCTTTTACGAGTTACGAAATAGTCGATCGTTGTTGCTCTACATCGGATATCATCCTTTGTGGCTCACGGCTTATTTACGTAGACTAAATAATCTATTTTTACGAGTTTGCAAGTAATCTTTCGGTCTTTGTAACAAAACTTGTCTTGCAAGTTTCGTTACTTGACTTGCAAGTTTTCATCAAAAGTCAACCCCATTTTCCAAGGTTTTCATATGGCATTTCTTCTTCCCATCAAGGTACTACTTGTCATCCCATCACGTACTTCTTGTCATCCATCATGTACTTCATTTCATCATTATTAGATTAATAGTAATTAATATTATTTAGTTATTAATAATTTATATTTCAGTATTTATATTTCAGTCTTTATATTTCAGTCTTTATATTTCAGTATTTATATTTCAGTCTTTATATTTCAGTCATTTATATTTCAGTATTTATATTTCAGTCTTTTATATTTCAGTCTTTTATATTTCAGTCCTTTACATTTTAGTCTTTACATTTCAGTCTTTACTTTACTGCAATTTACGTTTCTGTCATTTAATTTCCAGTACTTTACTTTCAGTCATTTACATTTCTGTTATTTAATTTCCAGTACTTTACATTCCAGTATTTCCATTTCCTGCAATTTACTTTTCCGTCTCAGTATTTATTTTTCAGTCCTTACATCCTTCGAGAGAAGAAACCGAGCAATGATGGGCTAACGCCTTAGCTTGGGGTGTAACGGGAAATTAAGACCAAAGCCGATGTGAAAGTACAAAGGTGTCTTATTAGCATTATAGTCTACTATTTATTTCAGGTGCTTAATATTTCATTTGATGATTACATTAAAATTAATTGACAACTAATTTTGTGTATAAAAATGTATTGATTTTCAAAACCTGAAGTAATAGGAGAAGGCTATAAATAGCTTTAGTGTCTGACAAACGCTATACTCCTACGGTGTAGGATGGTAACACTGTGTTGTGCTAGGATTCACGACGTCTAACATAAATAATATCGTATCGATAGCACGTTGACCGGTGTTTGCTCTTGGGAGGCCGTCTGACCCGATAGTTGATACTATTATAGTTATATAAAATCATTTATTGATTTTAGATAATTATGACAGGAATGCTATGTCACCTTTTTACTGAATCTTTTGTTTAATGTCTTAATCAACTGTTGCACCCTGTGCTTCTTCTTAAGACTGATTTTTTCTTAGTTGTTAATCAAACCTCACCCAGTTTTAGATAAATCAAATCCCTCGTTTCGCCATCTGAAACTAGTTTTTATAAACCGGACTTTCGAAATAACTTTACAAGCTATCTCTGTGAGAATGATATCTGGTACTTTTTACCATTATTACTTGTTACGAGACGACGGTAGTTCGAGGTGTATACTTGCGCCGAGTTCTATTTTTGTGTTGGAATCTAAGGTTGAATAAACCGACGAGCAATAAGATTAGAGTATATTAGATTAAGGGCATATTTGGTATAACGAAAATAGAGATTCCATTCCATCAAAATACCATGTAATTGCTAAGGAATGTTAAATTCCTTTTTTCGTGGAATTTGTAGGATTTTAAAGATTCCTTTCGTGAAAAAGAATGAACCAAACGAGTGAATGAAATTTGGTCAGTGGAATTCAGCATTTTAATTCCATCAGATTCCTCTAGAATCTGCGAACCAAACGCCACCTAAGTATAAATCCATAATCCATATAAAATATTTCAAAGTTTATAAAATCCCCATTTTACCCTTTTTATAAGCAATAAGAATTTGAAGGGTTTTTGGAAACCCATATTATTCTTCCCGAATAAATGAATTAAGTTTTGAAAACTCCATAACCCCAATATTTTTTAAATCTAAATTATCTTAAGAGTAAACTACAATTTGGTTGGTGGGTTAACACAAAATTACAACAATCGTTCATAAATTAAAAATATATATATAAATAGTCACTATAATTTGTATTTTACCATAAAAATGGTCTATTGTCCTAGCATCTGATCAAAGTACCTCTTGGTGATGGACATTTTCGTCTTTTCTTAAATTTTCCTTAAAGCGCATATTTTATATTTCTTCTCTCTGTTTTGATTCACGTTTGATATTTTGGTGAAGGATGACCTGATGTCTCCAACCTACGTCCCAAAACACCATTGCCATTACACTAGGATGAACCCAAATGTTATCAAACCCTCATCTCTAATCTTCTTCCACATATCGTGTATGTCATCTCAATAGTCTCCCTTTTCAGGTGATATGTCATCTCAATAGTCTCATTTTCAGGTGATATGTCATCTCAATAGTCTCCTTTTCAGGTAATATGTCATCTCAATAGTCTCCCTTCAGGTGATATGTCATCTCAATAGTCTCACTTTTCAGATGATAGGATCCCTATACAAGTTTGTTGTTGTTGCATTCGTCTCATCCATTGGACCATGATTTGGGGACCAATGATGATACCACCTTCTGTAACACCCCAAACTCCATATTTGCATATAACATATATTTCATATAAAAGAAATATAATTTACATCACACGGGTTCCACTAATACAAGGATACTATATGTACATAATTTACATATGAAAAATCCAAAAGAATATCTTTACACTATCACATGTATAGCAACATGTATCTTCAAAATATACAGGCAACAGACTGATCTTCATAAAGTAGATAATACATAAGAAAAATAATTATATTTTCCCCTTCCCCTTAATATCTCGTGACCCCGCTGTTCCTGCAATGCACATTTTTAAACACAAAATGAGAGTTAAACCGGAAGGTCTAGTGAGTAAATCACTTCTTTGCAATTACAGGATGAAGATCACTAAAACTTGATAAAACATCTTTTATATAAAGATAAGTATATTTTAGCAAAAACATGCAAATATGTTTATTAGCCAAAATATATAAACCAACAAATTGCTACAACATAAAGCACAAATTGCAACTTTCTCGGAATTCTGTAACTCTTAACAGAATTGTCATAGAACTTCTTTGGCTCAAAGGGCCAGAGCTCCTCTGCTCTTGATCACCAGAGCTTCTGATTCTACTGACCAGAGCCTTTATATTTAACTTAATATTTAAAAATTCAACACTCAACCAAAGACCATCTGGACTCACGGAATCTCTGATCCAAAAAGGACCTAACTTGATTTTAAAAGATAAATAAGCTATAACCAGAGCTCCTCTGGTTCTTTATTCCATTTATAAATATATTTGAAGAAAAGATTTGATTTTTAAAAGAGAGCTTAGACACTATGAAATAATTATTTCTAAGATACACAGCCTCTGTATATACATACAGAGCCTCTGGTTCATAAAATCCCGAAGACATTTTTAAGACCCCCCCATGACCAGAGGTCCTCTGGTCCTTCTAGAAAACCAACCAGAGCCCCTATATATCATTCTCACTTTGTTGAAACTTGATAAAAAATCATTTAGAAATCATAGGCAATTAATGCCTCTGGTTATAAATCGTTTTCCCCTTCTCAATAACATCAAAGTTATTATTTCTAAAGAGAACAATACCTCTAAATCATCAAATCACAAAAAAATGCTAATTTAGAATTATTGTATTTGATAGTGATAATAACAAGAGTTATAATATTAACCACACCTACAATTGTCACCCTTATATCCATAGGTACACCTCTCCTTGATATACTACTCTTATTTCTTCTTCAAAACAGGGTTCTTTACTAGAACATACTTACTTCACCACGTCTGGAAGTACCAAATACTAGTTCCATGCCAGAACAGACAAAATGTCACCACGTCTGGGGGAACTATTTCGTAAAACAAAGTTTCATTCCATAACATATTTACGTCACCATGTCTAGAAGAAACATTTCCCAAAATATAGTTTCAAACCAGAACAGACTTATGTCACCACGTATGGAAAAAAACATTTCAAAATAGAGTTTCAAACCAGAATAGACTTATGTCACCACGTCTGGAAGAAATATTTGTATCTTTTCCAATTTACTAAAAGATGTAAAATACCCTTTTCACAATATAACAATTTGAAAACCAATTAAACGTTAATTGTGGAATCCCGTTACTAAATAACTTGAAGTTTTATCAATAAATTCATTGGCCAACTCTCATCTGGATAATACTGTTCGAACAAGTCTATCCGGACAACACATATCCGGACACTCTCAGCCGGACACTCTTATCTGGACAACTATTCTAAGCGATGAACAGCTAACCGGACATCCCTCATCGGACAACATAGTGTCCGGACATACCATTATCGAACATCAATTGTCCGAACACAAGCTTTCACCGGTCAACACATAATGTTTACATTAATCCGGACAACTCTGTGTCCGGTAAAGAGACCTTATCGGACAAAGATATGTCCGATAAGACCTCATCGGACAACACTGAATTCACCCAAAACCCTTACCGGTTAAAGCTTGGCCGGTAATAACCCTCCTCGGACAGTACTTGTCCGAATATAGCCTTTACCAGTCAATGAAGATCAATAAGAACAGATACAACATTTACAAAACATACATCATCATTTCAAAGTTATAAAACCAGTGATCGAAGTCATATTCAAAGGCTATTTTTAAACGAGACTCACCTTATACAAACTCAGAATTTGAAGATGAAAAGTAGCAAATACGAATCAACTACAAATTGATACCAATTTCAGATTCCAACTTTGACAAACAATACTCACAATATTTTTACTCTCTCTTAACTTTCCAAAAATGGCAGGAAACAAGTTTTCTTTTTCAAAAATCCCTTTTTATACCTTTCTTAAGAGGAAGGCGGTTGAAGAGGTACAATCCTTCATTCATACATACTTATCCATGCATGGGCATGCATGCTCATAAAACATGCATACATATATCAACACATGCACCCACACATGTATGTATATAAAACTACATGCATTTCCTTGCTTACACACATAATCATATTTCCCATGCATAGAATATACATACTCACATATTAATCTCATGTAAGCATGTCCCCACCTGACCAATTATAGCAATTAATCAAATATTCACATGATCATGTAATCAGGTAATCACATAAAAATTACCTCAGGTGATAACCAGAACCTATTTATCATATTATCCACACCTCAAAAGAATTCCGTCCCAGAATTTATTCAATTAAATAATCACGGATATTCGGTTCTCATTTCGGATTCTAACTCCTAGGTTGCCTCAGAACCTTTGTGAAAATGCCACTGAACTTCTACCAGACTGATTTACTTGTTCCGCAATACTTTGGTTTTTCGATCAGTTATAACTTCTGCTGTTTCCACAAAATTCAATTTACTGTCTAGTCTTACTTCTAGTAGCGGCACTGCTAGACTCGGGTCCGTCAAACACTTCCATAGATTAGATACATGATTCAAGTGGGTAAGTCCTAATCAAACCCTTCTTTGTTAGTGTTTGTTGTGATGATGAGTAGGGACAAGAGGATAGAAATGGGAGGTTCTAGATGCTAGCCGGAGAGGAAAGAGAAACTTCTATCAATTCTGTTGGAGAATATGACAGGAGAAAGAGTTGCTAAAGAGGGCTGGATGTGGGTTCCCGTTGTTTAATTTTTTACTAAAGAATAAAAAAGGGGTTAAATGACCAAGATCCTTCTCACGTAACATACACTTTTTTTAACGGAGTCGGTATTAGAGACCACTAGCAAAGTAAAATGCAATCTGTAGCGATCATTTCTATATTTACTGAATTACATGAGTGGTTTCGTAGTTTTGTTTAAACAACAGGGACGAAAATTATCATAAATATAATTAACTTTTAAAAAGTTATATAAAAAATAAGTATTTATTTTAACTTGATACCCATATTGATATATACTTATAAGAGCAAATTGCATGAAAAACTAACGTACTTTAACTTAATTCTTATTTAGGGTAACGTACTTTTAGAATTTCCATTTTGGTACCTAAAATATAAAGTTTTAAATATTTAAGTACCCAGATAATCGGTTAAAACATTAACCGATTACCATGTTGATATGAGTTACCTCCCTATTTATTGAAATATTTAAAATGTATTTTGGGCTTCTATTATTGAAATATTTTGTAATTACTATTTGCATCTCATGTTGGCTGACATGTTACTCACGGCTTCGTGACCTCTAAAATTGGGAAGGCTCAAGCAGACGCATGTGTTTGATGGTGTGCCTAAAACCAAAACAAAATCTGCAACAAATTTCCAGTCGTCTTGCTTCTTAATCACGAGTTTTCCACCAACAAAACTTCACGTCATGCTCTCTGATCTCATCTCCCTCTCACTCTTGCACACCAAAAATCAGTCCTTCCTTTTTCCAACCAATTTAATCCTCAATCGCACTCAACTTTGACCATTGGATCCTGATTTGAACTTGTAAAACTTCTTCTTCAAGGTGAGTTGATTATAATCGGTTCCAGATTCTTATTTCTAGGGTTTTTAATTTCTTCATTTGATTCAGATTTCAACACTTTGCTTCACTTTCACGTTTCGTATGTGTATAATTTACGGATATTGATAGGTAGCTGTTGAGGCGATATCGATTTACAGGATTGCGCGATCGAGTGAATTTTCAATGACTTCGTAAGTTGTTGATTCCCTTTCGTTTTCCTTGTATGATTGGTTCGATTTGTTTGCTTACCATTTTAGTTTCATGAAATGGTTCTGTGTTAAAGTATTGATATGATTTTCAATTTGATAGAAAGTGATTTATGAATCATTGTCGCTGTCTATTTTCTTTGGTTTTCCTTATGGATTGCTCAGTTTTGCTTGCCGACTGTTTTAGTTTCATCAAATCGTTATCTGTGAAAGACTTGATATGATTTTCAATGCGATAGATAGGAATTTAGGAATGGTTATAGTCACCCATTTCCTTTCGTTTTCCTTGCACGTCTGTTTGCGACTCTTTTTAGGTTCTCATGATATTATCATCCATGAAAGACTGGATATGATTTTCAATTTGACGGGTAGGAATCTTTGAATTATTCTAGTGCTTGAGTGAATACTTTGTTGAATTTGGACCTAGGTGAATATAAATGCCAGAAAATTCGTAGAATCACAATATCTATCATATAATTAGGAAATTAAATGTGTGATCTAGGCAATTGGATAGTTATAACCATAACTAGCAGCAATTGGCTGGTAGGACTGGTAAAATAGAAAAAAGGCCCACTCAGCAATTATATCTACGTATTTCCAAAAAGTAGCATGTTCAAGGTACTATGTTGCATGGATAGGCATTAAGGAACTGCGAAATAGTAAGGAAGTCTCAGATTGTCAATACCAAGTACTCGTACCATGGATTTGTTTCTGGGTGTAAGTGTCATTTACATGATGTACACATTTGAAGAACATAATCAGGAGTCCTTTAAAAAGTAGAAACTTGAGAATATTGCTTGACACCACTTATATCAATTTCACTGTAGCATGTATTTCGACTCATTTTTTTCTATTCAAGTTCTTTTACACAATTCTTGAGTTTTTACTTGATACTTATTTGCAGCATGCTAATTATTGTTTCTAATTGATTAATTCTGGAAAATAAATTATGTTTGTTGAACATTTTTACAGCTTTAGGTTGCCTTGATGACTATTGTTTCTTCCCCTATGAGTTTGGCTGTTTCAACGAGCACGGAGGATTTCAAGTTTCAACAATCAGAGTTTGCTGCTTTTGAGCCCCTAATGGATGCCATTAATGATCCCTCCGGCAATTCAAATCCAGAGATAGATGAGAGTGAAATAGATTTACTATCAGTGTCCTGGAACCAGGATTATGGTTGTTTTGCTGCCGGGACAACCCATGGTTTTCGTATATATAACTGTGATCCTTTTAAAGAAACCTTCAGGCGTGATCTCAAAAGTGGGGGATTTGGGATAATTGAGATGCTTTTCCGAAGCAACATTCTAGCACTTGTCGGTGGTAAAGCTAATACACAGTATCCGCCAAATAAAGTAATAATTTGGGATGATCATCAGAGTCGATGTATTGGTGAATTTTCATTTAGGTCAGAGGTTAGGGCTGTAAAATTAAGACGTGATCGTATTGTTGTTGTTCTTGAACACAAGATATATGTTTATAATTTTACGGATCTGAAGCTTCTACATCAGATAGAGACCCTGGCAAATTCTAGAGGACTTTGTTGCCTCTCGCACCAGGTGAATACATCTGTAATGGCTTGCCCAGGTTTACGCCGAGGACAAGTTAGGGTTGAACATTTTGGACTAAATATGACAAAGTTGATCAATGCTCATGATTCTCGAATAGCATGCTTAACCATGACAATGGACGGACTTCTTCTTGCCACCGCTAGCACAAAGGGCACATTGATTAGAATTTTCAACACAATGGATGGGACTCGATTGCAAGAGGTATGATTTGTTCTTTTATATGAGTGTTCATGTAATGTTTGTTCAAATTTGTGTTCTATTATTATTTTAAAAGATCTCATATCAGAAAATTTGGAAACAAATGAAGGTAGAAACTAAAACATCACATGGAACTTACCTATTTCACTATCTATATGTCCTTGTAGGTTCGCAGAGGAGTGGATAGAGCTGATATATATGGTATAGCCCTTTCTCCAAATGTCCAATGGCTGGCTGTGTCAAGCGACAAAGGTACTGTGCATATATTTAGTCTCAGAGTGCGGGTGGTCAGTGAGGATCTATCAACTCAATCTAAAGCTATCGACAGTCCAGCACTATCCCACCAGAATTCTTCATCTTCTCTTGATGCCCTCATTTCGCCAAGTATTGGTGCCAACCCTGGTTCTTCGCTATCTTTCATGAAAGGTAATATAAGATCCCTTAAATTGTATGTGATTTTTATTTTTAACAATGGCAATTAAAGTTAATCGATCTATTTACTTCTTAGAGCATTGCTTTGGGCTGAAAGGTGCTCCTTTTGAAATGAAGTATCATAAGAACCACTCTCCTGTCCATGAAATTTACAATGCTTGGCTTGACATATAGACAGTTTATGAGAAAGTGTATGACAATTAGATGGCTAAAATACTCCCCAACAAAGAGAAAATAAAGCAACCTTGTGGACTCAAATCTATACTTGACTTCATTTTTTAGATGATCGATGGCAATTAGGTAATTGTAACCTAAAAACTATCTTGGAAAAGGAAATTGTGCAATTTTCATGGAACATCCTAGAAAGATGTTGCAGTTCTTGTAGGATTAACGAGAGCTCTAAAGCACCCATGACCCAACTAGCAAGTGGGTAACTTTTTGAAACTGAAATAGTAAGTGATTAATTACTATGTCTGCAAGGATGGCCATATTAGAAAGATTAGGTGATGGGATATGCCAACCTGACCTTTAGTTAAAAAAAGAGCTGCATAATGTTCAAAATAACACGTTATGGTAGCGATAAAGCATGCTATGGCGCCAAGTTAACCTCCGTGGCAGGGCATGCGTGGCTTATGGTAAGGCACAATAAGGTGTGTTATGGCTCGTTATGGCGCAAGACGTGATAAGTTGTGAGGTTTTCTAATTTTTTTTATATCTAACCTAGGGATTATTATGTACGACTGATAGCAGGACCTTATTGAATAAAAGACTTAAATAAAACAACAAGAAGGAAAAACTTAAAACCCTAAATCCTTACTCATGTACACAAACATGGAGTTGATTTCATGGAAGGATAGTTTCTTTATATGATACATCTAATCTAACACACTTTTTGTATATGATGTTAGATCAAAGATAGATGGATTATGGAACCATTGATAGAACATTCTTTTTGTTATGAGCTCTTCGTATCATTTTCTGTAATATTCATATATTTGAATGTCGTGACAAATATTTATGATGAATATTGTCACAAAATAGGTGGTTCCTGGTTCCTAAAAGATTTAAGGTTCCTAAATGATCCTTCCCTTATATATTATATATATTACACACATGATTTGTTGTCTTAAGCCACGGCGTATTGTTGTCTTAAGCCACGCCTTGAAAAACGCCATGACCTCGCCGTAACTAGTAAAACTTGAGGCTTGACCTTGCGGCCACACAACAGGTCACGTCATTTAGAACCTTGAAGCCAGGTGACCCCCTATGAATCCGATAATCTTGATATGTTACCTCCTCCATCTCATGAGAAATGCAATGTTTGACTTGACATATAGTTTAAGAAAATTGTTGACTATTGATCAAATGTTTTTCAATGAAGGCAAAATAGAGAAACGTGGTGGGCTCAAAGTAATTCTCTCAATGATGATGATGGGCAGATGTCATTTTCTAAAAAAGGAAATGTTGCAATTTTTGTGGGAATGAAATAGTATATTGATTATCAATGGAGCATGAAAATATCAAAAATCAAGAATCATAGTTTCTTTCGGAAAGCATTTCGTATTTTGGTGGGAATTGAATTGAATTGTAGCTCTTGAAGTAATTGGTTTAGATGGGCAATCTGATATTGTTGTGGATGTGTTTAGGGGTGTTGCCGAAGTACTTTAGCTCAGAATGGTCATTTGCTCGGTTTCACTTGCCTGAATCCACCCAGTACATGTCGGCATTTGGATCACAGAACACAGTGATTATTGTGGGTATGGATGGAAGGTGAGTTGTTTCCCATTGATTGTGATTGTGATTGTGATTGTGATTGTGTTGTGGTATCTGATGAATTGTGAAAATGATCAGTTTCTACAGGTGCATATTTGATCCCGTGAATGGAGGGGAGATGGTACAGCATGAGTATGTACGTTTCCTCAAAACTCAACTCAAGAACCCTACTACTACTACTAGTAGATAAGTTGACAAACATTATTCCCTTCCCTTTCCATTCGTAGTTGCAAATTCAGATTCTTCCCTTAAAATGTGAATATCACCTACTTTACTTGCTTTCTTCTGAATAAGGAGTTCAGCTTTTAATCTCTCCTATTTCTTAATCTATTATTGGCCTTAAATCTTCAAATTATTTAATTTCAATAATAATAACAAAAAGGTAGTGGGTCAGTCATTTGCTGTTATATACAAAGAGCATTTTCATTTCTGGCATTTACAATCATGTTAAATTTCAAGAAAGATGTGCCAATGCCTTTGCACACAGCTTTTTGACAGACTGAACACTTTTCAAAAAATTCTCAAATGTTTAGTATCTTAAATGGGGGTTTCTTTTATATTTGTGGTTTTTTTTTAATTCTTGTATTTGCTTAGACAGACAATGTTATATCTTCTTTTTTCTCTCAAAACAACATAAGAAATGGAAAATGTTACCAAATTCCAAGTATAAAAATTTTGGGACTACAAAAAGGTGTATGACCATCGACTTTAACATTCGATCGCCAATTACCAAAACCAGAATAATTAGTATAAACTCCTTCGTTTTTAAAATATACTGAAACATGTGTTGAAATTGTGTTATCAGTAACATAAATTGTTTGGGAGTGAAAACATTATTGATGCTAAAACCACATAGTTTTGTTCCAACTATGTATTTGGGGAATTTGTCACATATACCAACACCATCTTTATTTGGTAACTAACTCATACTGGCTGGCTTCTAGTGCCTAAAATAAATTATGTTTTTTGGATCATTTTCCCGTTTACTTTCCCCTCCCTCATATCTGAAAAATGTTAACAAATACGAGCTTGTAATAGTTTCCATTTTGGGTGTTTTGACAAATTGCATTCTAATGAAATCAATTATTTCTCTTAAATGTCCATTTTTAGAAAAGTTGGTTTTCAAAATAGGAATGAAAGCAACGTTGGTATCATTTTAGTATCCCAAAACAACATGTTGCTCTCACAAAATAAGAAGTTTTGCAATAGGAATTACTAATACAAAGTTGGTTTTATTTTAATCTCAGGCGACCGTACAGGGCATCAATTTTTTATGTGTCATTAGCTTTGGTTTAATCATATGGGCTATAAACAACAAGCCAAACCGTCCAGTGCGTCAATTAAGTAATCTAATTAAAGAAAGACAACTTAAATACGGTCATCAAATAAGTGAATATTGTTTCTCATCCCTTCTTGTTTGGTTGTTTTGATACCTTCATTAACTAGGTCCCAAATTCTTTAGAAAATCAAAATAGTATGTTTCGTTTGCTTAAAAAATCGGCATGAGGCATATTTTAGCATTCTCTCACAGGACATTAGAAGCCTCAGGACCGACCGACCTTGTTTTTATTACAAAATTTTGAGAGTTGTCTAATTTTTAAGTTAGTGCGTTATTTAAGGTATATTATGCATCTGAACAATCATAAAAGAAAATCACTATAGTATATATGATAACCAATTTTATGCAACAGACTATTAAAAAAAACAGAATATTACTTGTTCACGTAGCATTAAAAGCAATGGCTGTCGGATTCAATATAATTAATTAATAGAAGTATTTTTCACCATTTATGGATGGATACATTTTTGAAGTGAAGAGTAGAGTCTAGAAAAATTAAAATCGGAATACAACTAGAAGGACACTACTTATACTTAGAGCCTAGAAGTAGAAGTAGAAGTAGAAGTAGAAGTAGAAGTAATCATGACCTTCCCAATTACTTTCCTCTCCTTGATATCTAAAAATGCAAGGTTGACCTGCCAAAACAACATTTTCAATCTCAACTTCCAAACACTTCTTGTCATTTTGGTTGTTTTTCATATTCATTGCAACATTTCTCTTTCAAGACTTGTTACCTCTTGGAGTTTGTATGAATGATAAATGTGGATGGTAATCAAGCCCCTTGCCAACCAAGATAGCAGCTCCTTCACAGACTCTTCTATTCCACCTGCTTTTATTGCTTCATAGTTCCCCCAGTAGAATCCATGAATTGTCCAATTCTGCCCCAAAAATACCCATCAATTCCCAATTTTACCATTTCTAACTATATATATATTCACCCACATTTCGCTTTGAACCCTTGACCTTCTGGAAGAGTCAGCTGAGCTTATGACCTGGGTATCGTTCTTTAGTAAATAATTGAGTTGACTACCTTACCTTAACAAGTGCAATATTAGCAGGAATGAGAGGGACCTCATCGCTCGCAAATCCTATAATCAAAATTTGTGCTCCCCAATTCAACAACTTCATGCTTTCTTTCGTAAGTTTGCCTCCAACTGGATCGTACAGAACATCAACACCTTTCAACTTTTTCCCTCTCAAAAATGCTTTCACGCTTTTGATCATACCTCCGTTGCTCAAGTCAACAACATGATCCGCACCCACTGACTTCAAAAACTCTACTTTCTTGGATCCTCTGAGAATTTAAATTCAATAAATGTGTAGAATTGGTTGAAAATTAGGCGATTCATATAGACGGTAACACACACCTAGCTACGGCAATGACAATCGCACCACAAATCTTTCCGATTTGAACAGCTGCAAGACCAACACCTCCAGATGCTCCAAGAACGAGCAACACCTGTAGGATTACATGATCAACTTAATAACTTAGGGGCCGTTTACCAAACGCTTACCCGGGTAAGTGTTCACTTACAAAATTCAACGCTATCATTCACTTAGCGGACAAGACTTTAGTCTACCAATGCAACAAATTACATGGTAGAAGTCATTGCCCTCACTTACCGAAGTTTTAATGCTTACCCAGGTAATCGTTTGGTAAACGGTCCTTATTCACTCAGTTATAAGAAAGGATTTATTTTAAGATAATCATAAAACTAACCATTTTAAAAGGAGGTCTCACCATCTTTTTCAAACTTTGCACAAAATCGCCACGTTTGCGAAATTTATTATAATATGTAATTCCTTCTTCTTAGATCTCTAATTTAAAATCTGAACTCTCGCAGTGGACTAGTCTTGTTCATCTGTATTTTTTCGATCGCTAATTTTATGATTAAAGGACCAAAGACAACTCTAATTAATAATATTCTATTTTCTTGTTTGACGAGCAACACCTTCAATTTCGTTGACTTCTTTTATCACGATACCAATCGCCATTGTTCATAATACACATCAAACTTGAGAGTTCAGAGGAGCTAGAGTTTCATGTGATTTTGAGGTAAACAACAATTGTTAATTGGTATACTAATCTTTTAAATTAACGATTTATTGGAGAAGGTCAATTACGAAGAATCAATTGAAGATCTTGTTTCAAACAATATTAGAAAATTAAGTGAATTTTGTTTTAATTTTAACTTGTAACACATTTAATAAAATATATGGTATAAATTTTTATATTTTATTCTAATACTAGGAGAGTATTCGCGTAATGCAACGAAACACATCTTGATTTTATTATTTGTCTCTGTCGATATTATAATACGATTTTATGTGTTTTTAATAAAGCAATAATGATTATATTTTTGAATAAAATATAAATTTAAAATATCAAAAAAATTTAAAATATATATATATCAATATTAATATCAAATCAACTATTTAAAAGTTCTATTTTTTATGTAATTCTTTAATTT
>NC_037540.1:23622368-23624626 GCF_001531365.2 Cynara cardunculus var. scolymus | reverse complement strand
ATTTTATAAAGATAATAATTAAGTATTCTGCTAGAATTTAATGATTATCTTAATTATATTTTAGATTTTTTATAATTAAAATGAGATGTTTATCCTATATTTGATTATCTTTATCTGCAATTAGTTATACGAATGTAGATATGAAGCTTAATAAATTGTACTTACGCACAATCTACTTGCAATCTTGAGTTTTAAGTAATATGCATTAATAAACAGTATTTTACGCATAAAAAATGGTTTTTAAGAGTTTTTATCAAATATTTTATAATATAGTATAGATAAATGTACAATTATTTTAATAGAAAAAGATTGGAACGATCACGATATCTTATATCTATAAAATGAAAAACTGTTAAAATTAAATATAGTTTTTTTCTTAAAAAACAAAGAGAAATCTTTGGTGGCTTAGATTAAGAGAGAATTAAAGGAAAGAGTGACACCTGTCCAGATCTAAGATTAGCTCTATGAAGCAATGCCTGATGAGAAGTTCCATAGGCAAGTGGAATCGCAGCAGCAGCCACCAGATCACACCCATCAGGAACTCCAAACCTTCAATTACTTCAACTCAAAATTAGGGTTCTAAACTTCATATTCAGATTCAGATTCAGAAAACTCATGAAATCACATCAACTCACAATTCATTCTCTTCCGCGACAATAAATTGGGCGAAAGAACCTTTAGCCGCTGAGGAACAAACAGGATCTCCGATTTTGAATTTGGTGACATTGGAACCAATGGATTCGACGACGCCGGAGTAATCGGAGCCAAGAACGAAGGGCGGAGGCAATTTTTCTTGATATTTACCGAGGACTTGGAGGTATGTGGCATAGTTCAAGCTGGTGTAATTGATTCGAACTCTGATTGAAGTGGAAGAGATGAGTTTGGGGATTGGGTAAGACTTTGAGACAGTGAGAGGTGAGTTTTGGGAGGAATCCGGTGGGATTGTTGGATCGCCGAGCTTCCGGCATTCCAAAGCTTCCATTTCTTTGAATGATAATGATACAGAGTCAAAAGAGATGGCGGATCGGAATCGGATGACATTCAACACAAAGAAAGACTAAATAACTGTCAAATACTTCCACCCAAAATTTATCTCCTACACATTTAATTTAAATATTTTGAAGCGTAAATTTGGGGTGATTATAACAGTTGAAACTTGTGATTGCAGAACAAATAATTTTTATTTTATTTTAATTAATTAGAATTATTCTCTTTTTTTAATTGATCATGGTTCTTCCTTTACATTTTCTTCTCTAGTTGGTTTTTTTTATATTCGACTTTTTTATCTGCTTTTTTTTACATCGTTCATAGTATCCATATTTTTTTGCGTGGAGTTCTTGTGATAATTGTGTGATTGTCTAACCCTAACCGATCGAAACCTTCATCTAATCGAGTGCGACTATGAGCAAGTAATGTTATAATAGAGATATCACATTATTATCACACCCATGTCACACCAAATCTTTTAGTCGATTTCGCTCTTAATCATTGTGATAAATGTGTGATTCTTTATTCCTAATCGAATGAAAGCATGTTCAAATCGAGTAATAGTGACAGATACTTTCAATAAACTGTGTTCTACGGCTTCCTCTTGTTGTTCGATTCCTGCATGCAAACCTTACGGCTTCTTTTTGTTGTTCGATTCCTAGATGCAAACCTTACGGCTTCTTGTTGTTCGATTACCGCATCCAAACTTTACGGCTTCTTGATCTTCGATTTCTCCTTGAAATCCTTTCGATACCTTCTTAATCGATACCTTCTTCTCAGTTTAAATAATTGATAAGTGTTGAAATAAGTCGATAACTCTAATTTCCAGGTTGATCGGGTTAATGTGATCGTGTTTAAAATTTTATCATTTTGAATTCCAATATTACCCTTTTGACTCTCACTTTTTTTTAATCATTTTAAATTTCAATTTTTAATTTAAAAAATCTTTTAATTTTTATTGTTATCATAATATGAGGTTAATAGGTTATTATCCTGTTCTTGTAAATCACATGGGTTCTTGTTTGAACCATTCCCTGTATGTATATGCATGCGCCATGTATGGTATGTGAATGAAAGGTTATATATATATATATATATATATATATATATATATAGGAGTGATCAAATAAAAACCGTCCTCATTTGTGTAAACCGTGCAAACCACCTTCATCCGTCGATTTCATTGTTTAATCTTATGAAAATTTTTCATGAAATTGTTTAATCTTGTGAAGTTGTTTCATATAATACTTTTTTTGATCAAGTTGTTTCAT
>NC_037540.1:23617773-23621368 GCF_001531365.2 Cynara cardunculus var. scolymus | reverse complement strand
ACAACAAATTACCATTTTAACCCTCAAGAAATACAATCAATTCTAACCGGCCGGATATATAGAAAAGATGTTGTTCTTCATATCTCAGTATCAAATCCTCAAGAAATTGCAAAATGTTGGTAATCCAATAATCATTAACATTGTTACAAACATGAAATTAGCAATAAACACCATCAATTTCCAAAGAAAAATGCTAAAAATTCCCTAAACCAAACCCTAGACAGGAGAGGATGCAACAGTAAGGAGGCTGTGGAAGGCGACCGGAGACGGCGACGTGAGGTGGCGATGAGAGGCGGCGACGAGACGCAGCGACGAGAGGCGGCGACGAGCGACGACGACAGACCTGCTGGAAGAAGAAGACCGACGATCGTAGGATTGGGGGAGGGATTTGAAGACCGGCGACGTGGGGTGGGGGGAGGGATTTGAAGACCGGCGACCGGCGACTTAAACCGACTAACGACCGGCGACAAAACAGGAAGGACGGCGAGACATACCTGACAAAAGCGAGACCGACGACGAAGATGGAGGACGGGAACCGACGAGGCGACGACTTGGGGAGACGAAGGGGCTGTGGAAAGGGCGACCGACGACACCGGCGCCAGAGAAGATGGGGGAGGCGATAACCGGCAAGGCGACGACTTGGGGAGACGATGGGCGCGGCTACTTGGTAAAGGGTGTGGAAGGGTATTCATGGAAGAAATGGTAATCTGAATGGTTGAGTAGCCCCCCGCCTTCAAAATGGTTAAGAGGTCTGTGTAACGATTAAGAGGGCTGTTTTTTTTTGCCAAACACATTTCACCTCTGACCGATTCAGAGGTTGGCTCTTAATGTCACCATTAAGAGCCAAACAAACAGCCCCTAAATCTTAAATGAATCGGGTAACTATGCAAATGTTCCACCACTCCTCGTATGTGTTAACATCGTGAACCAGTTTCATCTACACGAAACTTGTTTCATCATCATATTACTTGCTGATGAACCACAAACATTATGAAGAAGTTTCATTTTCACATTCCCCAACTATATGGATCAAGTAAACCACAAATGAATCGGGGTCACCAAGCAAGTATTCCACCACTCATTGTTAATCCCATGTCATGAACCAGTTTCATCTACATGAAACTTGTTTCATCATCATATTACTTCTTGACGAACCACAAACATTATGAACAAGTTTCATTTTCACATTCCCCAACTATATAGATCAACTAAATCACAAATGAATCGGGGTCACCAAACAAGTATTCCACCACTCATTGTTAATCCCATGTCATGAACCAGTTTCATGATGATGAAWCHTKTTTCATCATTTTGAATTTTTTTCATCAACCACAATGTTTTTGAATGAATTCAATCACGAACTTACAATCTCCAATAATCACAATCYAGATTCACTTGGATTACATTGTATTTACTTTTAATTTTTATTATCATAATATARTTACATATTTAAAAATTACCATTTTTAAGAATTTCATTATTACTTTTCCATAATTAATACTCCTTAATCATTTCCATATTTAATAGAAATAACTTAAATGACCGAAATACCCTTAATAATTAAATTTAATTAAAAAATAATAGAATTTTTCTATTGGTTGAAATTGGTTTACACGGTTTTTTAGAATTGTACGGTTTTTAATTCAACGTGCCTCTCTCTCTATATATATATATTTATATATATATATATATATATATATAATAAATGCTTATCAATATATGTCAATCAATCACTTGCAGAAATTCAATTGTTGTTTTAGATTGCATTTCATTAATTGTTTACTATAAATTATGCTCTATTTTAACTCGATTAAATACTCTTTAAAAAGGTTATAACTATCGTGCATTGTGTGGGGCGCACACTACTTACCTATATAACAAAACAAAATTTTGTGTTTGAATGCTTTTTTGATTGAAATTTTCTGAATTTAAGTTTGAAGAGTTTCTAATTGGGTTGAACGTGTAAGTGTTCTTTAAGAGGATGATGAATCAAAATAATCAAATTGTTTTCACGGGAAGCAGAATCAAAGACGATTAGGGGCCGTTTACCAAATGCTTACTTGGATAAGTGCTTACAAGTCATATTACCTTACCGGATGAATATGTCAAGGACCAAGAATCTTACCTGGTAAGAGCGAAAACAAGGAACAAGAGTCTTACCCAATAAGTGATGGTTGTGACTCTTACCACGGTTAGCGCTTACAAAGCAAATTGTTACATACAAAGTTGTTTTAGTGGACTGAAATCTTACTCGATAAGTAAGCGATAGTGTTGAATTTTACCGGTAAACGCTTACTGGATAAGTGTTCAGGTAAACGGCCCTTTAAAGCAACTAGTTAATAAAACAAACATTATAATTTGTAATTGAATTGACTTGTTTATTACATCAACCACTATGGAGTATATATACACAATTTGAGAAATAGAAACTCCATCCTAGAGATTACAAAAATAATTACACGAGATGAGAACTGGAATAGAGATGAGANGTTTATCTAAATCTGCACATTTTCTACCGATAAGAGAGAGATACTCTTTAGAAAAGCTAGCGCAGATTTACATTAAAGAGGTTATTACTAGACACGGTGTTCCTTTGTCTATTATCTCTGATAGAGATARCCGATTTACTTCAAAGTTCTGGGAAGGGTTACAAAGACCTCTAGGGTCCGAAATTCGACTAAGTACAGCGTATCACCCATAGACTGATGGACAGAGTGAAAGAACTATTCAAACTCTAGAAGATATGTTAAGAAGTTGTATTATTGACTTCGGAGGATCATGGGAAGATCACTTACCGTTAATAGAGTTTGCATATAACAACAGTTATCATTCCAGTATCCAAGCGGCACCATATGAAGTATTGTATGGACGTAAATGTCGAACGCTGTTGTGCTGGAATGAAGTGGGTGAAAAACAGCTAACAGGTCCTGTAATTGTTCAAGAAACTTCTGAAAAGATTGAACAAATCCGTGAGAGAATCAAGACAGCACAGGATCGCCAGAAAAGTTATGCAGATAATCGTCGAAAACCGATTAACTTTGATGTAGGTGATTTTGTAATGTTAAAAGTTTCGCCATGGAAAGGTGTTATCAGATTCGGGAAGAAAGGAAAGCTCAGTCCGAGATATGTGGGGCCATTCAGAATATGCAAGCGAATCGGGCCAGTAGCATATCAGTTGGAGTTGCCAGAAGAGCTGAGTCGAATTCACAACACTTTTCATGTGTCGAATCTGCGTAAGTGTTTGGCTGATCCGAATTTAGCTAAACCATTGCCAGAGATTCAACTAGACAGTAATTTGAACTTTGTGGAAACACCAGAAGTCGTAATTGACAGAAAGATCAGGGTGTTGAGAAACAAAGAGATAAGTCTGGTTAAAATACAGTGGAAGTTTCACAAAGGACCGGAGGCGACCTCGGAGTTGGAGTCAAAGATGAGATCAGAATACCCATGGCTTTTTGATTAAAGGAATTCCGGGACGGATTTCTTTTGAGGGGTGGATAATGTAATAACCAGATCCTGATTATTACCTAAGGTATTTAATACGTGAATATTTGACTAAATGATTTCGTGATAGCATGATAAATTGATACGTGCT
>NC_037540.1:23602906-23617218 GCF_001531365.2 Cynara cardunculus var. scolymus | reverse complement strand
CTTGTGAGGTTTATTGACCGACTTAGTATAAACCGGACAAGCCTTGAACGGTTTGTTGTCCGGATTGTTTTAAACCGGACAAGTCTTGAACGGACTGTTGTCCGGATTTAATATCCGTTCAAATACAATTATATTCTAAGTGTAAATCGTTCAAAGTGTATGTGGTGTGTTGACCGGATTAGATGTCCGGACAAAGTGAAATTATTTCTAAGTGTTTAAGTCGGACATTTGTTGACCGGATTTGTTATCCGGACAAATATGTTAGAAATTATTTTAAATGTTAAACCGGATAAGCTTTACTCGATATTTTATCCGAATATCTTTTTAATTGGAATTTTCATAAGTTTTATGTTTAGACTTTTTATATGATTTAAAATGTCTATTATTGGGATTAATTGTGGATTATAAAAATGGATATTTTTATAAATAAATGATATGTTCCTACCAARCGTGGTGACGTAAGTCTGTTTTGGTATGGAAGTGAATTTTAAATGGTAGTTCCCCCAGACGTGGTGACTTTTGTCTGTTCTGGCTTGGAACTGGGAATGTGTACTTTCAGACGTGGTGACTTATGTCTGTTCTGATAAGTAACTCTGTTTTGATGGAGAATAAGGGTGGTATATCAAGAAGAGGTGTACTTGGAATAAGGGCGGCATTGTCTTATGGGGATAATATTATAACTCTTATTATTGTTACTAATTGGATTTAATAACTTTGAATCATCATTTCTTTGTGATTTGATRAATTAAAGATTATTATTCTTATTAGAAATAATAATTTAGATGTTATTGAGAAGAGGAAAATGGTTTGTCATATCAGGCAAGTATTGCCTTAAATCTTTTCCATTATTTTAATGGGATAGTTTGATAATTCAAGAAGTATTGTTATTTGTTTCATTTTGGAAACATTGAATCTTGAATTAGAAATATTTGATGGAATGGAGATTCTTAAGTTTACTCTATTTTGTATAATATTGTAAACTGCTTCAATTATTTGTTAACATTTTGGTGTTCATCACCCTGCATTTGCAAAGAAKGGATTTTCTCACTAGACCCGTATGGTCTAACCCTCATTTTCTGTTTTAAATWWTGCAATGCAGGAATAGCGGGGTCCGGGAATATTAAAGGGAAAGGGAAAATGTGATTATTTTTCTAATCTGTTCCCTGCTTTTGAAGATACATGTTAGATTACATGTAATAGTACAAGATTTGTTTTGGAAATTTTTATATGTAGATTTTGTACATATAGAAATCATTGTACTAGTGGGACCTTTTGATGTAATCCATGTTTCTATGTAATGAAATATGTGTTCTATGTAAATGTGGTGTTTTGGGGTATTACACGTGAACCCAACCCTATATATATATATAAAGGGTTCAAACGAGAACCCTTTTGATTTACGAGAATACGAGAACAACCTAATTAACCTCATATTGTGATAACAATAAAAATTAAAGGATTTTTTAAATTAAAAATGAAATTTAAAAAAAAAAAAAAATTGAGAGTAAAAAGGGTAATATTGAAAATCAAAATGATAAAATTTTAAATACGATCATATTAACCCGATAACCCTGGAAATTAGAGTTATCCCTTAATTCAACAGTTATTGCTTATTCGAACTGAGAAGAAGGTATTGAAAGAATTTCAAGGAGAAATCGAACAACATTTGGTGTGATATGGGTGTGATATATAATCATGTGATATCACTATTATAACGTCACTTGCTCATAGTCGTACTCGATTTGATCATGGTTTCGATCGGTTAGGGTTAGACAATCACACAATTATCACAAGGATTCCGCTTGGCTAGGGTTAACTTTGGAAATCGACTACTTAATTTGGTGTGATATAGGTGTGATAATCATGTGATATTACTATTATAATCATTGATTTAGTGTGATATGACTGTAATATCATTGATGAAGCTTCGTGCTGTAGAAAATACTCAAAATCTCAAACAAGAATTGACTTTGGAGATCAAAAGGACATATGATATGATATGGGTTTGATTAAAAATCAGGACTTGAGGGTTACGACATCAAGTAGATAAAATATAAATTGCTTAAGATAAACCGTGGGTGTTATTGACTTTAACTTAATCATGGATGATCGAAAGGGATTTGGTCCTAGTCGGTAATTGTGTGGAATTTGGTGTGATATGAGTGTGATAATCATGTGATATCACTATTATAACATCACTTGCTCATAATCGCACTCGATTTGATCATGGTTTCTATCGGTTAGGGTTAGACAATCACACAATTATCGCAAGGATTCCGCTCGGCTAGGGTTAACTTCGGAAATCGACTACTAAATTTGATGTGATATGAGTGTGATAATCATGTGATATCACTATTATAATCATTGATTTGGTGTGATATGCATGTGATAATCATTGATGAAGCTTAGTGTTGCTGGAAAATACTCAAAACCTCAAACAGGAATCGACTTTGGAGATCAAAAGAACATATGATATGATATGATATGAGTTTGATTAAAGATCAGGACTTGAGGGCTATGACATCAAGTAGATCAAATTTAAATTGTTTCCTCACCTACAACATTCAAGTCCTCCATTCTAGATCGACAAAAATATGGATACTATGAACGATGTGAAGAAAAGGAGATAAGAAAGTCGGATGTGAAGAAAACCAACTAGAGAAGAAAGTGGAAAGGAAGAAACGTGATAAAAAAAAAAAGGATAATTCTAATTAATTAAAATAAAATAAAAATTATAAAAAATACCTAATTACATTACTGCCCCTACTGACTTATTTATATTTAATATAAGTTAATTTATTAATTAAAAAAGTTTGAGGTAAGTGAGTTGTTCTCGCGTTCTCGTAAATTACAGGGGTTCTTGTTTGAACCTCCACCTATATATATATACATATATATATATATATATACATATATATATATATATATACTTACATTATTGCCCTTATTAACTTATTTATATTTAATATAAGTTAATTTATTAATTAAAAAAGTTTGAGGTTAGTGGGTTGTTCTAACGTTCTCGTAAATTACAGTGGTTCTCGTTTGAACCTCCACCTATATATATATATATATGTATATATATATATGTATATATATATGTATATATATATATGTATATATATATATATGTATATATATATATATATATATATATATATATATATATATATGTATATATATATATATATATATAGTGTTGGGTTCAAATGAGACCAAAAGTTTTTCGTAAGACTCGTAAGACCAATTTATGTTCATTGATCAACTTTATAAGCTAATGATCTAATGGTCTAAAATTGCACGGTGGCAATTTTGTGATTATTAAGAAATCTCGTGACAATTTTGTGATTATGAATTTTCAGATTGTAGATCTAATCCAAGGGTTGAGAATTGGTCTTACGAGTCTCACAAAAAACATTTGGTCTCACATGATCCCAAGTCTATATATACATATATATACACACACACTAGTGGTATATCTGTGTGATGCATCGCGAATGAATCACAATTTTAAAACATTAGTCTGGCCTTGAATTATGAGTTTGTATGGTTATTTTACAAGGCAACCAATATATAAAGTTGAAGGTTATTATGGTGTATTAGCAAGATCGAATGAAAGAATAATTGCACACGTATTGAGTTTATAAACCCATATACTCAAAGCTCATTACAAAATTTGAAATTCTTTTTAAAAAAGTTGAAAAAAACGTGCTTTGTAAAAAACCTACGTCGTTGCGCGCCTCAACGGGTCCCCACTTTACACAAAAGCTGTCGGACTTATTGTAACGGCATGGACGCGTCTTATGCTACGACACGCCTTTTAGCACCTTGACATAATCCCGTAAAAATATTTTTCTAAACCCAAAATAAATGTTCAAAATGAAAAATGACCACTTTTTAATCTAGGAAATGACGATTTCACCTTTAACTATAGAGGAAGTACCGAATTTCTTCATCATATGATTAAAGATAAAATCATGATGCAGTATATTTACTTTTGAAAATACACTTGTTTTGGGACAAATTAAAATGGAAACATATATATTTAATTTTTATGTAATGAAGTATTTAAGATTGACAAAAAATAGCACATTTACATGCGAATCAGTTAGTTTAAGGTTAATATGGTGTATTAGTATGATCGAATAGAAAAATAAAGTTGAAGGTCATATAATAGTTTTATCAATAATAATCAAGATGAAATTGTAAGAAACATTATTGGTGAGATAATCAACCTACTTCCTAAAACACCGTACAAACCATAAGATGATAGAAGTTCATAAAATGTAAACTACACTAAATAACAGATCAATCGTCACATTAGTGCCTCATTGACCTGGTTAGTCTCGAACTCTAAAGTACACAAATATCATTTAGATGAAATATAAAGCATGTTCTTTACAATAATGAAAATCAGGAGCACCTATAGGTAAGAAGAACTAGTCTCGCAATACTTGAGTATTACTCACCTCCAAACAATCGAGACACCACACAGTTTTTTGCAAAAGTTGACTCCACTATATATCCATCCTGCAACAAATCTCAGTAGCTTGTTAATGATACTCAGGCAACTCTGAAATTTAAAGAAGACATTTTATGAAAGCAATAGACATAATTAGCTTTGCAATCTGCGTATGTTTTGAGGCCTCAATTTCAAAGCCACTCTCACCAAAAACCAAATCTCCTGGAGATATCATATCGATTTAAGATTCCAAATGTGTGTAGGCCAGATTGATGCATATCCTATGTAGCCATTCAATTTGAATGCAACTATTGTTCCATGCTAGCATAAAAGTTCAACAATTGCATCAGCTTTAATGGATGTTGCAGGAAACTATGAAAAGTGTGTTTGTAAATTACAGTGATTTTTTTTTTTAAGACGGAGTGAATAATTATTATACATGTCTAAAATTGTGTAGCATTGTTATTATGGACACTTATTTTTGGAACAGAGGGAGTATCTATATTCTACTTCATACCAATTATATCATTGTTCTTCAAATTATCTAACAGAAATTGTTAAGTTGAACAAAATCATACGAACCCAAAATATTATATGTATAGGTGTTTAGTTAAAGGACCTTACCCCTAAAAGAGTCACCATTATAAGGATGCTTCTTGTGATCCATGCAAAGGTTCGTCGGACCAAAGCCACTTCAGCAATCATACGATCGTGCGGTAACCCGTTTCTCTCTTCTAGCCAATAACGAGCTGGCCATGAAGTGAACGTCACACTCAACATTGTCCCCGACTCTCTGGCAGGTGATCCATTGAAAAGGACCACTCCAACAATTTGACCTGGCACAACGAAAGAAACGGAGCTGTAAATTAGACCCACAAATTGCTGACATGGAGAACTTCAATAACAGAATCAAGACGTGTTGGGAAATATATTGTTGCTTGTCCTAAACCCAAATCACACGGGCCATACCATACAAGATTACAAGTTTGTATTATGACAAGCAAACCGGCCCACAACCAATACGAAATATAAAATGATATACAATGTGCCACGATAATAATGCAAGGCAAAGGTACGGAATGAGTACATAAGGATCCCCAATATGTTCATATTTTAGCATAAAAGTAACGGTAGTATTCTCCATCTGAATTCAATACAGATATTTTTGGCATTGGTGCTAAGTGGCAATCAACCACAAGCTTAGGGGAAATCAAAATTTCATAACAATTCCCCTGTTATACATATATACACACACCATGACGAATGATCACGTGAGAATAGGATTGATTAGGATCTGATCCAAGGGTGGAAATCTCTTCTTATCCTTCTCACCATAACTTCCATTCTCATCAGAATCCAACCCTATATATCATTATGCTATATATATACATGAAGAAATCAAATCGATGATTAAAGAAAGGAACCTGTGGAAGATGAGAAAATGGTATTCTTCATGCAATGTCTACTTTGGTGGTGCAACATATATTGAACTTACAAAATACATCATTATAATCGTTTCATCAATATTTTCAGAATGAGTCCAATATCGAATATTTTTGGATTTAATCATATTATTAAATATTATAAATATATAGTGAATTGTTTTTAGAACTTATGTTTTAAACCTTGTAGTTATTTATTTAATTTGTTTTATATTCCCTAATTTTTTATTGTACTATCCACGGTGCAATGTATGCAGTTATTGATAGATAGAAGAATCATGGTAATTATCATTAAAAAAATAAGAAGTATAAGTTTTGATAATTAATGTACAATTATTTAAAGCACATATTAATCATCTTATCACATATTCTTAGGTTATCATGAAGTTTATTATGTGATTTGGAATCTTTTTTTTTCAAAAAGTAGGTTAAATACAGGTACCAGAAAAGCTTGTGTGTTGATATAATTCATCCCTTGACCCCAAAAAAGAAATGGAGTGCTCTCTGATACAGGAAATCCTCCACATGCTTCTTCTCTCAAATACGCTCAAGGGTTTTTTGGTTCGAAACCATATGGATCGATAGATTGGGGGAGAAAAGAGGATTCCTAACTATAAGATGACCGGGGAAGGGGAAACCGTGTTGTACGTTGCTACACAATGATAAACCAAATTGTAAAGTGTCATCATTCCTTTCCATATTATAGTGTAAACTAAAGTCATCTTGGTCTATTATTGTCATCCTCAATCAAAAACCCTAATTTTGCTATTTGTGTTGATGTTGTTTTAGCTTGATAATATATGATTCTCAACAGAAGAGATAATCTGGGTCCTCACAATGCCAAAAATCACGAGATATCATCCGTGTTCACGACTACCTATGAATAGTATGACCAGATTAACATATCTTTTTGTTTCATTTATTAATTCTCATGCACCCAACCAATGTACGGGTATAACACTAGCTATCTATACTACCTTATAAACCAAATTTGAGAAAAGTCTTAAAAACAACTTTAAATGATAAGGTACTAACTTTTGATGCATAAAGTCTTAAAGTTTTAATTACAATACTATCAACATAGAGTACAACTTCTTAATGCACACTTAGAATATAGGTGGCAATACAACTCTTAAAATATAATCTTCCCCAAGACACGCCTCCCCTTTGCTTTGTTCAGACTTTGCGCTCCCCAAAGTGATGATTCCAAAAGCGGCCATTAGAAAATCGATTCCCATACTCGAATACGCTCTATGTCTCATCCCAAAGTGATGATTCAAACTTTATTAGATTCCACGACTTAAACTCTGATTATGATTCAAGGCTCCATTCAAACGTTCTTCGATTCCTCGATCCTTCCATCACTCCTCGATCCAGGTAATCGATTCAAAATCTGATTATGTAAATGGTTAGGGTTCATTCCGTCGCTCCTCGATCCAGGTAATCGATTCAAACTCTGATTATGTAAATGGTTAGGATTCACTATCAATTCACTTCTGTGTGTACATTAATTTAAAAATTCCTCAGTCCTTCCATCGCTTCTCAATCCAGGTAATTTATAATTTATTTTTTTTTTCCAATAATTTCCTCTTACTTTCATATCTATCTCCTGATTTGATGTTCATTGACATGTTCAATCTCCTTATTTGATTCTTCCATTGCTTCTCATTTTTGTTTTGTTTTTCATTTACATGTTTAATCGATAAAATGCAATATGAGCAAGAACTTTGTGATAGATGTTCGAAATCAACATATTCCAGCACCTAAAGTGAAGTCATCGACATGAATGTCGAGGGCTTAAAGTTTGTTCCCATGTATTTCTTTATGCAAAATAAGATGTTTGATAAAATGTTAGAAATTTCAGTTCTCTTTTGTGAGTGAGACTTCACCATTTTGTTCATCTTTCACTAGGTGTTTAACTGATATGGGTTCTCTTTATGCTAAAATTTGTAGTTCTTCTCGGTTAAAATGATGGAAGGTATAGCAGCAACGTCATATGATACAAGTAGCAAGTTATACATCTGTTGTAGTTTCTGATTCACAGGAGGGAAGATAGATGGTTTATGGACAGGAAAACATACAAAGAAGCTCGATTCGAGACAGAACCATTGGTGGTAGTGAAATCAGAAAAAGTTTTAAACAAGAAAAGGAAGTATGCACAACTACACTTGAATTTGGGTCAATATGAGTTTCTGTTACGCACTTGTAAGACTTCTAGATTTAAGTTTGCTCTGGGAGATGAAGGAGATAAGAAGGTTCATGAAACTTGGGTTCAAGGTACATTTCATGTTTTGAATTACTAACAATATTGGTTATTGAACTTTCTTATTTGGTGGGCCCATTTTCATTATGTGATGGTAATCAAAAAACAAATAAGTTTTTCTATTTACTTGATCTGAGAGCACTTTGGACACACAAAATGAAGAACTAAGAATGGGGAAAACTTATCTAAACAAATGGATTACTCATCTTATGTTGTTTGTTTTTTGAATGTAACCTTTACTCATCCATTATTCGTGGATTTTACGCTTAAGAATTGGCGTAATAAAGAGTTGTTGATATATGCCCATTAGAAAGAGGGGCATGTTATGTTGGTACTGAATGGTGATACTCCTGTTCATATTAAAAAGGTATAAACATTTTTTTTTAATATGAAATCTTTTCTTCAATATTAGCAATTTTAGTTTAGACCTCTCTTCTATTCTCTTCTAAGTGAAATTGTAATGGCAGGTGTAGGAGTTTATTGGGATGATGGAAATGGAACTTGGTGATGGATGGATTTTCCATAAACATTTTTCCATATTAGATGCTTTTCATGTGACTTATTGTAACCATTGGTACAATTTATCTATATTTATACTACCTTATAAAGGATAACATCTTTATGTTGGTGCTTCCCTTGTAAAAGATGACCCATGATCTAAGGCTACTTATGCCTCTCTAAACCACAAGAAGCAAAGAAAGCTATGGACTTTCTTAATGGTGATTAATTAATTTACATCTTGTTTATATCGTCCTTGGGTTGGGTTCAACCAACCTGTTTTCTTGAAACCTGTGAGACTACAAAATAATACTAAAACTTCACGACAAAACATTGTGAAGGTAAAAACAAACTTTGAACCTTCACAACAAAAACACTGTGAAGGTTCAGTTTTATTTTAGGTGGTCTCACGGGTCTCACAAGAACATATTGTTCTCACATGATCACAAGTATGTCTTTCTTATCTTACATTTTACCACCAGCAACCCTGACCGACCCTATATGGTGTAACGCCCTCATTTTTTTTGGATGTTACGTAATCTGAAATGAATTCCTAAATAAATACTCCAAAAGACGGCTAAAATAAAACCGTTTAAACCGTTTACAGCAGAACTCTTTGGATCAACCAGAAATTAACTTAAGTTCTAACCCACCTCATACCAGGTTAAGTTACAAAAAATCTATACAACACTGCTATACAAAAGACTAAAAATAAGATGATAATTTGCAACTCTCTAAGTGTGCCCTTTGCCCTTATCCAACCTCGAACTACCTGGCCCTGAGATGCATACTATAGTCAGCTTATAAAGCCCAGTGAATTCATGGTTTGCATGAATAAAATCATATCTTGACATATATATATATATATATATATATATAGAGAGAGAGAGAAAGAGAGAGTTTGTTTCAAATGCAACCCGTCACATTTGTACAACCAATGCAACCCAATAAATTGGCGTCGATGGTGTATGTCAAGTAAGCCACGCATCCCTTCCGTAGACACCTATTCGCCTTAACTGCATTGATTAACCCTATGCAGCACTTCTTTCGATCACTGTAAACATGAATTGTTTCTCCCTTCGGAGTCTGAATCTTGATCATATTTTTATTGCAAACTATTTTCTCATGATTTTCGGACAGCCAATCCATCCCCAAGACCACGTCAAAACCCCCTAAACACATTGGCATAAGCCTAACAGGAAAATCCTTACCATCTATAACAATTGTGCATTCATCAAATATTTCGTCTACCTTACACTGACTACCGTCGGCTATTTCTACAGTGTAGGTTTTGTCTAGCCTACAAGCACTCCTATTCAGATAGTGGCAGAAGGTAGTAGACACAAAACTACCATTTGCACCCGAATCAAATAATACATGTGCATACACATTATTGATAGGGAACATATCAGATACGATGTTGGGTGTTTCCTTGGCCTCCTCCAAAGTCATGTTGTAAGCTCGGCCATGTCCCTTAGGTAGCTCATTCCTCTTTTCTGATATCTTCCCAAATCCGTTATTCACTGTCTTTACATGAGGTCTCGCACCATTTTGATGTTTTGGACAATCAGGTCGTAAATATCCCGTAGCCGCACATTCATAACAAGTTTTTCCTTCTGGGCACTCCCGCATGGTATCCCAGGTTTGTCACATTTGTAGCATGTCAAGCTCCCCGCTCTATACTCTCCCCTATGTCTCTTGTCGCATTTGTTACATGGAAGAATAGTGAATCCCTTCATGCTTTTGCCAGAGTTGGAGTCCATTTTGATTTCTTGTTGAACTTGTTCAATCCTTCCCATCTTCTATTTACATCTCTTCTATCACAATTCTCCCTAGCGTTGTTCACCTCTGCCACCTTCGCCATCTCCACTACTTGGACAAATGTGGTCGGTTTAGTCATGTCCACGTACAGTTTGATTTTGATTCTTAAGTCGTCTTTGAAGCGACCGATCTTTCTCTCCTCGGTAGCCACCTGGTAACTGGCGAACCTCGTTTTCTTAAGAAAATCGTTAACATATTCTTGAACCGACAACGAACCTTGCTTTAATCTCAGAAATTCTGATTCTAGCTTGTTCACCTCCGATTGTGTGCGGTACTTATCCATCATCATCTTTTTCAATTTCTCCCAAGTCATGGCAGCAGTATCCTCATCACCTCTGATTGCACACTTAGACTCCCACCAATGCCATGCATAGTTTACAAAGGTTGTAGCAGCATAGGTCACTTTTTGATCTTCTATGCATCTACAAATTTTGAAGTTACTCTGCATCTTGGTTACCCAGTTCATCAGGCCAACTGGGCCCTCTATTCCCTAAAATTCTTTCGGCCCGGTGCCTTTGAATGTTTTAAAACTGCATCCTTTCTCCTTTATTGTCAATTTAGTTTTCTCGTTGGTGGGCGACTCCATCTTCTCTTTAACAGATACTTCCACCTTTTCAGTGGCTTGAGTGTTCTCATGTCGAACACTTTCCTCCTCTCCATCTTCATTGTCTTTACATCTATCATCCAACATTGCTTTAAGCATATTTGGCAATGTATCCCGGAGGACTTGTGCCATTTGCTCAGCTATCATTTCCTTTGTGAAGGGATTTTCCCCTCCCCAGCCTCCTTGACTTTTACTGATAGCTAAATTAGCTTGCGCGGATGGAGTCATACTAGAACTAGTGGTTTGGACACTTCATCGACCTCGACTTTGGGCTCGTATCCAACCTCGAACTGTTGGTGGAGCCATGCCATTAGTACCTCCCCCATTAAGGGCGTTCCTTGTTGATCCACGAGAAACCATACTGACATAATAGGGTATTATCGTTTTAACATGGTTCTTAGTCAAACATAACACACTACTATTTTTATAATATAATCACTAGATATAAGAGAAGTACATAATAAGGAATTCACGTAAAAAATTTCATAATGCTCAGTAAGCTATATATATTTTGTGTCATTAAACAATCATGGAGAGAGAGACATTACATAATCCCATTTACTTACAAAAGATGGGATACTTCATAATCCTAAAAACATCTCTAAATCATGTGAATGCTCAAAAAAAATCTATTGAAGCACTGGACCAGATGAAAATTCGATCAACTATCTAGACATGCACAATTAAATCACATACCCCAAAGGACTTTCTCTCTTCCCTCTCTCAAATGGATTTTATGTCTAAAACTGATCTGCGAGATAGTAACGAAGATATGGGTCCCTCAACCATTCCTCAAAAGATGTGGATGGCCTGAGATGCCACAACACACTGGCCTTTGGGCCATTTTTGATGCATTGGACCCAGTCGGAGAAATAGCCCCTCACTACACCAGTATAGTCTATGGTCATTTTCTTATAGAAGTGAACTATGTCTCTGAATCTAGCGCCTACGGGGCGAGCAGCAATTCTTCGTTCCTATTCAAGTACAACTTTATCCCAAATTAGTGCATGACACTGTTCCGACAAATTTGCATTCTCTACAACTAGCTCGTTTAAGGCTCCTCTTTGTTCGACATGTGTCTGCTGAAGATTTTTCAGCCATTCCTTCAGTCTAGAATTCCCATCTAAAGTTCGGGTCAACCTCTCTCTTAGCTTTGTGTTCTCGCCCCTCAATGTCTCTATAGTCTCTATCATGTCCTCACGTGTAGGGGTGCGGGGCGTGTAGTCTTCCGTAGACTCGGGTGTGGTCCTTCGGCTGATAGGCTCTCGTGATGATACTTCACTAATGTGGGCCAGACTATCGCTTCTAGAGCGGGTGCCTAAAACATGTCTGACTCTGGAGCGGTGACTGTCAATAGATCCTCTATTCGGTCCTAGCCCGTAAGGTGTCCTACGTGTTCCGTATTTGCGTCCACGTCCGCGTCTGATAGCCCTAGTGTAAATGGTGTGAACCATGTCTCCTACAAGTCATAAAAGCAACACTATGTCATGTAGTAACGTAGGATCAAACTTAATTGCATGATAAGCAACACTAATACACAATAAACACGTGCTTCTAACAATCCTCTCAGTTTAAGCTTTGGCTAAGTAAATCTTAACCTAGTTACCTTAAACTAAAGCTCTGATACCAACTTGTAATGCCCTTATTATTTTTTGGACGTTACGTAATCTTAGACGAATTCTTAAATAAATACTTCAAAAGACGGCTAAAATAAAACCATTTAAACCGTTTACAGCGGAAGTCTTTGGATCAACCAGAAATTAACTTAAGTTCTAACCCACCTCATACCAGGTTAAGTTACAAAAGATCGACACAACACTGCTAGACAAAAGACTAAAAGTAAGATGATAATTAGCAACTCTCTAAGCGTGCCCTTTGCCCTTATCCAACCTCGAACTACCTGGCCCTGAGATGCATACTATAGTCAGCTCATAAAGCTCAGTGAGTTCATGGTTTGCGTGAATAAAATCATATCTTGACACACACATACACACACACACATATATATATATATATATATATATATATAGAGAGAGAGAGAGAGAGAGAGTTTGTTTCAAATGCAACCCATCACATTTGTACAACCAATGCAACCCAATAAATTGAAATATTTATGGAAATGATGAGAATTCATTTATTATGATTTGAATATTTATGGAAGATGATTAGAGTTTATTAATTATGATCAATATTTTATATTAGAAAACAATTAAAGCTTTTATGAAATTACATATTCATCAAATTAAATGAACGATTGAGATTGAGTTGTATTGGTTGTACAAATGTAAATGGTTGTATAATAACACACACACACATATGTATATATATATATATATATATATATATATATATATTTATTTATTTATTTAAAACACTGAAAATAAGAGATCTCATATAATGTTTAGTCGGATATGGGTCATTTAGTCACAAACACTCCCTGGGTTAATATGTCAGTCTTAATTGATCAGCCACTTATCTGGGTCGTGTTTTATACTGATCGTGACTGTCCACCCTTGAATCATAAAACTTTAATATGAAATAGCATGCTAGAGTTATTCGAAAACTGATTAAACACATAGCATGTAACCTTTCACAAAATAACATACACGTAAAATATATAATAACATGTATGTAATTGAAATATCATGCATACGTACACATCATCAACAATTCATGTCATGCAAAAATAAATTTGTACTTAGGTATGCATCTCAGTGAAATCTCATGAAGACTCACCTGATAACGTAGGTTGCTTAACTAATGTCGCTGACTGGTAACCTACAATTTATAATAACGAATAGTGCATAAATGATTAATTTCTCCCAAAGGCCAACATAAAAGTCAACTTACGGTCAACTACGTCGACTAGGGTCAACCTTGGTCAACTATGCTTAAGAACGCTCCTCACATCAATTAAAATTATAAGAACCGTGAGTTCCGACATAAGGTGTATCATCTAGCTATAGATCTTAAAACAAAATCATAAACATGATTATTAAGTTATCTATTATATGATAGATAGGTTAATAATTGCATATTTCGAGTTAAAAGCGTCCTAATAAATTTACAACTCGAGTAACAACTCGTATAGTCAATTATTCATTTTATAACTCCATAAAATCATCTTTTATAAAATAAATGTCTAGACGATATATATATATATATATATATATATATATTTATATATATATATATAGGAGCCTAATCAAATGAGAACTAATT
>NC_037540.1:23598228-23602121 GCF_001531365.2 Cynara cardunculus var. scolymus | reverse complement strand
ATTGGTTGAATGAGGTTTTCACGGTTTTTACAAATTGAATGATTTTTATTTGAACTCACCCCTATATATATATATAACTCAAGAGCTACGCTTTAATCTCATAAAAAAATCATCTAATATTTAAATGATTCATTTTATTTATCCCCAAATAATTACAAGTTAAAGTAGTAAATTTCAACCTTTACGGTATTTTTATAAAGCAAAATAGTCACGTATTGCTCAAAATACACACTCTTTAAATTTAGAGGCACTTTGGTAATTTTATAAAATCAAATAAATAAAATAAAATAAAGTTGAAATCTACACATCTAAAATTTTTAAATGAACTTTCTGGAGTGAAGAAAGTTTTTTAGAAGTTAAGTTTAGTTTCCTCAATATTGGGGTTTTAATAGAAATTTATTAAGGAAAGTCAGTTAAATACTAAATATAAGAAATTTCTAATCTTGAGTAAATAAAATTATCTCCTACCGGAGTGGTTAAGGCTCGTCTTCACTAACAGGAGGTCACGGTTTCGACCCCTTTCTAAGCAGATATCTATATTTATTTTTAATGGGTCGAAACCACAGGTTTATGGGTCGGATCTAGGCCCGACCCGACCTGGTCGCAAATCAGAAACACAGCAGCCATGGCTGCGCGTTTCTCACTCCTTGAAGCTTCATTTTGACCTTTTTTTGATCTTTTTTTGATCTTTTTTCTTCATTCTTTTTGTACTAAAACATTGGTAATATTTTTAACAACATTTTGACATCAAGAACACAATTTTTCGTCAAGAAATGAGTTCCATTTTCTTATTTAAATTTTTAGTTTTAAACTAAATCGAATGAAACTTTAAACTCCAAAATCGAACCATAAAACACGAAATATGGAACGTAAGGCTACTAGGGTTCTTTAGAGGACTAAAAAACAAAGCTAACCATATAAAGAACATGAATTTTAGTTGAGTATTTTACCTCTAATCGTCGATAAACGGAGATTTCGGATGGGGACTTTCGAGCTCTGATTCTCAACGAAATTTCAAAATGTTTGAAAGAAAACTGTAGAGGGGAATGTTGTCTATATATTCCTGATTTTTTTGGCTTATTGGTTGATTAAATGAGCCAATAAGAAGCCTCAAAGTCGGCATCATTCCATCACTTTCAAAAATCAGAAAATGACATATTTACAAAACAAGTCTTTCTGGTTTGGACCTGTTAACACTTGACACGCCCCTTTAACTATCACGAATTTATAATTTTCACCCATGTCTTGACTTTTTCTTTCACCTTTGGTCCGATTTTTAAACTTCTTTTAATTTCTTTATTTATTTAACATATATATATATATATATATATAAGTACGTGTGTGTGTGTGTTTTATAATTCAAAAACTGAAAAGAATAATAATGAAGATAAATTATTTATTCCTCGAAATTTTCGGGTTTTACATATGAGACCCGCCTTTAGAGTTGTCTCAGTGGCTGAGGCTATTTATTTACTATCCCTACATCTTGGTTGGTTTTGGCACGATTTTGTTACCATGGAAAGTAAATGCATGTGTTTGTGGCTTTAAGTAAAGAAGAATGTTAAGTCTTAAGAATCTCTTGGTTGGTACTACTTTTAATTCATGAAATCTTAAAAATCTCTTAATTACAAGATAAAAACAATCTTTTTTGTATTTCCACATGTTTCTAGCCTTTTGGGTTCTCAAGACTCCTATTCAGGTTTTGGTGATACCCAGATGACTATTCAGATTTGTTTCTCCCCTTTCGCTGATAAACCACTGACTCATTGCCAACACCTCTCCCATCTTCCACTGTGGTTTTTCTCAGTATTTGAATCAACTTCATCGTCTTACCTTCATATGACAATAGCTTTTTTCATCCCCTATCTTCCACTTAACTTCACTCTTGCTTGTGTTTTCCATCCCTGTGCTACCATACTTACTCATTTGCAGTACGACAATGGTACCCTTTCTCCTTCTAGTGATTTTGTTGAATGAAATACGCTATAGAGGAAGCAATAAAATCTGATGATCGTCTTTCTTTCTATCGATCTATTTGTTTAACATGTACGTATACTCTTTGTATTTCTAAATTGAATTTTGTTTTCATGCTTCTCATGGTACTTCCTATTTGTCTTTCCAGATGCTTTCGATGATGAGAAGTTATTGTCAGCTATAGAGGTGTTGAAGAAAGGTAAATATATAGCTGGCAAGACAAGACAAGCTTCTATTAAAAACTATAGAGACGTGTGATGATTTCCTTTTTAAACCCTTTATAAAGGTTATCTTAAAAAGGTTTTGGTGAGGTTTAATGGGTGTGTAAAGATTTTGGTAAGGTTTAGTGTGTGTGTGTGTGTGTGTAACAATCTTGGTTCATGTGCTAAGTGTGGAATTAGAGATTTCTTTATTCATATCTTATTAACTTCCAAATTTGGAATTAGATCAAAAGATTTCATTTACTCTTTGTTTACATACGTGATACACAATCTTTATTTGGAATTGAATCAAATGATTTTTCAATTTGGAATTATACAAATACTAGGTTTCCAATATCCAACATTTTTCATACAAAATGGCGTTTGATTGCAACGATATTCTTTCAACTATCCATTTATTGCTGCATATCATGAGTCAGAGCAGATTTGTATTATTGTGGTGTTTTCTTTCACCAATCTGAATGTATTTGTACGAGTCTCTTCTATCCCTTATGGCTCCTATGTTCCGTGTAATTGTGATCGTTAGCTGCTATTCCAATGGGTGGTTCTTTAGTTAAACGATAACTTTCTTGCTTGTTGATGTTTAAGTACAAAAACGATTTAATTTCAAAGATTGATTGTTATTCTTGTTGGTTGATCAATTTTTGTCAAAGTTTTGGGAAAAAACATGAGCTTAATGTAAAAGTTAATGAGAAAACAAACTTAATGGTCATTTTTGTTGTTTGGGTAATTCAATCAACACCAAATAAGCAATAATTTGTCTAATATAGATAGGCATGGTGATCTGGTTCACAGCTTCTTCCTAGGGTGGGGATTTCTTGAAAAACTGGAACTTTGGCCAGGTTTCTCGATATGTAGAAAACCATGGTGGGGTAATGTATTCCCCAACACACCATGTCCCCTTATGAAAGGGAGATAGGCCCGACAAAAAGTTGGGAGAGGATTTGGTTCTCTGTACCCGTTAGAACTGAGGGCGGGACATGATAGTGAAACCAGGGATTGCTTGTTGTACTCGCCTAAGCTTAATCGATACAAATGATATATATTCAAGATACTTATTAAAATTGGAACATTTATAAAAAAAAAAATTAGTTCATTCACTACTAAATCCTAAATATAGTTAAATAAGTAGGGGTAAGCGCTTACCTGTAAGAGTCAATACTCTCAATTACATTATGTAAGATTCTAGTTCATCAAGATGACACTATATGCAACAATTTACCCGCTAATGCTAATCGGGTAAGACTCTCAATTACATCTCAATTAGTCCTTGCTATCGCTCTTACATGTAAGATTTTATGTCTTTGTCATGTTAAAGTAAATTGACCCGGTAAACACTTACCAAGTAAGCGTTCGGTAAACGGCCATAAATTCTTTTTTTCATTAGTGTATATTAAAAATAAATACCACACATCCCCTATGCCATTGGGTACAAATGTGTTTTCTCTATTTACAATGAAGCTATACATCCCGCCGCATTACAAGAACACACAACTAGTAATGAAACAATTAAAAAATTATGATCTCTTTGAAAATGCAAATTCCCTCTTAATTGAGTCTAATTTACCTTACGGTGTACATTATATATTACTAGAAGCGTACTCGCGCAATGCAGCGAGATACATCGTGATTTTAATATTTCATTTTATTCTTTATCTCAGTCGATGTTATAATATGGCTTTATGTGATTTTGAGAAA
>NC_037540.1:23587757-23596973 GCF_001531365.2 Cynara cardunculus var. scolymus | reverse complement strand
TTTATGTAATTTATTTAACTTATTTTTTTATTATAATTTAATTTAAGTTTGATAATGAAATAATTTATTTTTGGTTTAAAAATATAACATTTTATAAAGATAATAATTAAGTATTCTATTAGAATTCAATGATTATCCTAATTATATTTTAGATTTTTTATATTTAAAATAAAATATTTATCTTGTATTTTTGATTATGTTTATCTGCAATTAGTTACACGAATTCATATATAGAGCTTTAATAAGTTGTACTTACGCACAATCTACTTGTAATCTTGAGTTTTAAGTACCATGCATTAATAAACAGTACTTTACGCATAAAAATTAGTTTTTAAGAGTTTTTGTCAAATGCTTTATAATATAGTATAGATTTTTTTTAATAATTTAATTTAAGTTTAATAATGAAATAATTTATTTTTAGTTTAATAATATAACATTTTATAAAGATAATAATTAAGTATTCAGTTAGAACTCAATGATTATCCTAATTATATTTTAGATTTTTTATATTTAAAATGTGATGTTTATCCTGTATTTGATTGTGTTTATCTGCAATTAGTTATACGAATTCAGATATGRGATGAAATCGGATAGGGATGAACGGGTTTAAAAGTTTTAGAAGTTTTTAAGAGTTTTAGCCAAATGCTTTATAAGATAGTATAGATATGTAAGCAATCATTTTTCAACCAACACTTAGTACGATCGGATGCGAGAATTCGCATACAAGGTAGATTTGTACTAAAATTTTATAACATTAAATACATTTGTATACATCTTGAAGAGGGGTATTATATTACTTTTGCTTACTTATATCAAATTTAGACATACTAGCTTTTCTAATCTCCGGGGTTTTTTTTATCTTACTCTCTGAGATAGAAATCAGGTGTATGTACGTCTTATCCTCCCCAGACTCCACCGGCCACCACTGGGTTGTATTTACTAGAGGCTCGTTTGCTTTGATTTGGTATTATAGCTTCCTTTTGGCTCTCAAAAGAGCATAAGAGAAAGAAAAAGGTTTTTCATGTAGCATTTGTAGTCTGAACTCTAAAACACACCCACACAAAAGAGAGAGAGAGAGTCTATGTCCATGATTTCAAAGGGAAGCCACATTCCATTGCTATCTTCAAAGACTTCAACTCATGTAAACAAAAAACCCACAAGAAACTATTATAAACTCATTCACTCTCCATAAATTCTATAACATCTTTCATAATTATCACCAACACCACGCCTTATTTAAGAACAAAAATGTTATTGACGTTGAAACCACATATGCCAATATGCTATTGTTCTATTACGGCTATTGTAAGTAGAATTCGCATGAGTTTTGGTACTTACCTATATCATCTTCACATTTGAGGAATTGTAGTCTAGAGCCTAGAAGAAGTTATGCTTTTGGGGTCATCAAAAGTAAGCATTACCTTCCCAATTACTTTCCGGTCCCTGATATCCAAGAACGCAAGGTTGGCCTGCCAACAACATTTACAATACGAACATCACAATAGTTCCGTTCTAGTTGTTTACCAACGCAAATTGGGTAACCAGGTAAAAGTGTGGTCTAGGTAAGCCATGAATGAGTAGAGAGACACTCCAACCTTACCAGATTAGCATCTTGGTCGAAAACATTTTCAGTCAGATGATGTTGGTAAAAAAAAATACATCATCTTTTATTCGGTAAACACCTCTTACCAGGTAAGAGGCAGTAAGCATACGAGTGTTCTCCATATCAAAGGTAAAAACCATATGTTTGTGCATAGTCATTGCTGCAAACTACTGATGTTTTTATTTGAAATCTACAAGATTCTCTTATTTTGTCATTATTAAAAGGCACATCAAACGTTTATGTATTCATCAAACACTTCCATCTATTAAACGTGCTTGATGATATTTATTTCAATCCGCAAGACTCTGTTAAATTTTCATGATCTGGGGACGTTTTAGACATCTAACTAATGATTGAACACTTATATTAGACTATCTGTTGTATCAAATGTTGCAATTTTTTGTAAGGCGGAAAAGTAACTGGGAGGGGTAACAAGAGTATATATGACTCGTTACTTAACCTCAATAAATGAAGAATTAATTGATACCTGTCGGAGTTTGTACGATTGAGAAATGTAGATGGTAATTAGGCCTTTTGCCAACCAAGATAGAAGCTCCTTTAAAGAGTCTTCAAGTATTTCTGGTTGGTTCACTTTATAGCTCCCCCAGTACAGTCCATGAATTGTCCAATTCTGCAAAAACAGAACACAAAAAGTTCAATCCTTTCTGCCCATATTCACCATCTTTTTATAAGACCCTTTTTTTCCATAATTCCATATAAAAAGGTCTAATACGACACTTTATTTCAGAAGTCCTCAAAAAACTTGTTATGGCGTATCAACTTATTGTGACACTTTCACATAGGACATCCAATTGTTTGGTCCTATAACACAGTCAATTAGGGCACTTAAAAATATTTTGAGCCCTTTAAAGCCGATTATGTTGTAGTGTATCATGAAAATGAGATTTTTAAGAATCAAGCAATTGTTGTACCTTAACAAGGGCGATATTAGCAGGAATAACAGGGACCTCGCCACTTGCGAACCCTATAACTAAAATTTGTGCTCCCCAACTCAACAACTTCATGCTTTCTTTCGTAAGCTTGCCTCCAACCGGATCATACAAAACATCGACCCCTTTCAGCTTTCGTGTTCGCAAAAATGCCTTCACGCTTTCAATAACACCTCCTTTGCTCAAGTCAACAACATGATCCACGCCCATTGACTTCAAAAATTCTACTTTCTCGGCTCCTCTGCGATTTCAAATGGTCAAACCACAACAAATCCAAAATTATGGGCAACTATGGAATTCATACACACGAAACACACACCTAGCAACGGCAATGACAGTGGCACCACAAACCTTTCCGATCTGAACAGCTGCAAGACCAACACCTCCAGCTGCACCAAGAACTAGCAACACCTGAAATTTTGTATGATCTCGTACGTCCATAACTTGCTTGTAAGCATTTGATATTTGAGTTTTAAAATCTGGGTACTTTTTGGTATATTTAGCACCAATGTTTTTCTAGTTGTAGCAACTTAGTTTATTGTAAATCTTTTTTGGTAACCGTGATTGTCTGGGTCAGCCTATGCTGTTATAGCGGTGAAAATACAAAATTGCGGTCGGGACCGATATTTGAAATAGCGGTTATAGCGGTCCAAAAACAGTGGTTCATATAATATTTCTTAGAATTATATATAATATGCCTACATAAACATATCATTTGCAAAATAGGAAAAGTGTTCATAAACGAGCTAATCGCAAGCAATAGGTTCGGCATCCGAGTCCACATCATCTAATACGTTCAGTTCTTCGTTTAGGCTAAAAACAGAGGCTGAAAATAGATCCCAAAAAAAGAAGGACCGGAAATAAAGCCCAACTATCTAAAATCAGAGAGCGAAAATAAAGCCCAAACCCCCAGAAAAGTAACGTTAATATCGAACGCAATTGATCCTAAATATCGGTCAAAATTGCGGTAAATTGCACCGATAATTGCGCTACCACAATTTAAACCGCAATCTGACCACTGTTATTTTGCTAAAGTCCGCTATCCGAGATATAGCCGCAAGTAACAGCATAGGGGTCAGCTTGCACGCACTTAAACTAATCCTATGGGGTCCCAAAGAACAACCACGAAAATCCTCATTGGCCTTGAAGGGACTCGAACCAGTGAAGCATGGGTAGGCATGGGAATGGGGCGGGGACAACAATCCCCGTCCCCGATTACTTATCTCTATCCCCGTCCCCATCCCCAACCCCGTCAAGGAATATAATCACATCCTCATCCAACAGGAGAGCCAAAGACCCAAAACTTGTTGCCAGTTGAGCTAGCAATTGTCACTTTCTTTCTCAGAACTATTTTCAATTTCATGTCAAACAGAAGTTAAAATCTGGTTTACTTAACATGAAGTCATATTTCACCTCTTTATAGTCAAAAAAGAAAAAGAATACTGTAGTTGAAGAGAATAGTAAAATTGAAAACGGAAGGGAAAAAGGTGTTGAACAAGATATAGGGTGATAGCGATACCTGACCAGATTTGAGGTTGGCTCTATGAACCAAAGCTACATGAGATGTTCCATATGCAACTGGAAGTGCACCAGCAGCCACCAGATCACACCCATCAGGAACTCCAAACCTTCAATTTCTCAGTAAAACTCAAAATTAGGGGAGATTGAAGCCATAAGTTGAACGCAGAAAACCAAAATTCATATGCCGAAAAGTGAAAGGATTACTCACAAATCCTTCTCTTCGGCAACGATAAATTGGGCGAAAGAACCTACACCGGCGAAGGAACAAACAGGATCGCCGATTTTGAAGTTGGTGACATCGGGACCGACGGATTCGACGATGCCGGAGAAATCGGAACCAGGAACGAAAGGCAAAGCGAACTTTTCTTGATACTTACCGAGGACTTGAAGGTAGTTGGCATAATTTAAGCTGGTGGACTTGATTCGAACTCTGACTGAAGTGGGAGAATCAAGTTTGGGGATTGGGTGAGATGTTGAGACAGTGAGAGAAGAATCTTCCGACGAATCGGGTGGGGTTGTTGGATCACCGAGCTTCCTGCATACCAAAGCTTCCATTTCCTTCGATGATTTTACAGGCGATCTGAAATACAAATACCACCTTCTATCCGTGCCCTACAGCCTTGCACTGCACCCCGTATAGTGTATGCTACGGTATTTGTTTCATATAACCATCGGTTTAGGAAACTGCAAGTAAAATGCATCATTTTTACGTTAAAATCATCCGTCAAAAACGGGTTTAAAGTAATCTATATTATATTATAAATTATTTGATAAAAAATTTTAAAAATTATTTTTTAAGCATGACGTACTGTTTATTGATGCATATTACTTAAAATTCAAAATTACAAGTAGATTGTGCATAAATATAACTTATTAAAGCTTCATGTTTGAATTCGTGTAATTAACTGCAGATAAACATAATCAACTAAACAATAAATATTTTATTTTAAATATAAAAAATCTAAAATATAATTATTGGGTTACACTTATAACAGAATACTTAATTATTATTCTTATAAAAATTATATTATTAAACAAAAAATAAATTATTTTATTATTAAATCTAAATTAAATTATAATAAAAAATTTGAATTAAAAAAATTTCATAAAGAACGAGAATTTTAAATAGTTATTTCATACTAATATTGATATATTTTTTTAAAATTTTTATGAATATAAACATTATCGTTTTCTCAAAATCACATAAAACCGTATTATATCGACAAGAACAAAAAATAAAACGAAACATTATCTTGATATATCTCGGTACATTGTACGAGTATCCTTCTAGTTTACCTAAATGAATCTGGCATAGATGGAGCAAGGAAAGAGAATGAAATAAAAATAAATTTTGATATAATTTTTTTTCTAATTCTTTTACTAAAAAACTCGAGAACAAAGGATTTTTTTTTTTTCTTTTCACATTACTTTCCCTTCCTTTTGTTCGTAAAAAAAGTTCAAGAAAATAGTGTAAAGATTAAAACAAACTTTTTCTAAATCATCAATTTTATTAATATAAATATCATGTTGTTATAGCTTGAGATCTTATTCTTTTTTTATGAAAGTGTACATAATATTTATGCACTCAATATTATATAATAAAAACAAAGTATGAAAAACAATTATAGTTTTAAAATTATAAATATAGATATAAGTTATATCGGCTCATAATGTTAATAATTTTTACAAAAGATAGATGGGGGTTTTCTTAGCTAATAACAAGAAAATCTATTATATTTTAAGACAAAATGGATTCATGTGAAGATGGAATAATCAAAAGAGTCGATAGGCAAATAGTTTTAAACGTTGATATTAGGTAAACAATAAGCAATACTATAAAATGAACAACCAATTAACTTTTTTACATATTTACTTCTCCAATATATTTAATTAATATATGATAGTTAATGTAATATTAAATTCTTTTTTAGTTCTATTAGATACTAGAAAATTTATGTCTATTTTATTTATTAATTATTTTAAACTAATACCATATACTAAAAAATCCTTGGGGCCTGGGCGTACGTCCACCCTCCCCTAGGAAAGGCCCCGAATATAAAAAGTAAATATTTATGTTGATATATGCAAGAAGAAAATTAGTAGATAAGAATATATAAAGATGTTTCCTTTATGAAAACCTAATATTAAAAATATACAGAATCTGGAAGTGTGCAAACTCGTGAGCTATGTAGCGCCAAAGTCATACACTTTTTTTTATCTAGTATGACATGATTGAAATATATCAATGTGGTATGGGTGTTCGTATTTTATATTTTGTTTGATCTTTGTCATATATATATATATATATATATAGAGAGAAGAGCGTTCAAATAAAAACTTGATCCATTTGTATAAACCGTGTAAACCAATCTCATCCATTCATTTTTTGATCAATGGCTAAGATTACATTACCTTATTTTAGGAAATTAAAAATTAAAAAATAATTGATATTTATTTTATTTCATCAATAAGGGTAGAATCGGTAAACAAATTTAATTCATAGTATTTTTTATTCAAGGCAACCATATCAGGTAAATTATATTATTAATGAAAATGTTTCATCATCATGAATATATTTCATTAATTATTTTGCAATGAAACCTTTTCACATTGAAATTTTTATATGCAGATTAATTTCATAACGAACAAAATCCATTATGCATTATTTCATTAACTATGAATMTATTTCATTAACTATTTTATTAACTATTTTACATGAATCTATTTCATTACCTATTTTACATGAATCTATTTCATTAACTATTTTATTAACTATTTTACATGAATCTATTTCATTAACTATGCACCCGTTTCATGGTACGTATATTTCATAACGAACAAAATCCATTATGCACTCGTTTCATGTTCATTCTACCAACTAAACTGATCAACTTCGATTACAATGCAACATTGATCACCATGAAACTAGTTCATGAATCACGAATCAATTAGAAAATGAAAATGTTTTWCCATCATGAACCTATTTCATTTATATATACCATATGCGTTGAAGAAGAAAATAAATCATTTTACAATGAAATTTTTTCATATTAATACAGTTTCATGAACATTGATTTTTTTTTCTCCAACCTCAACCCACGATTTCATTCCTAAAGTTGATATAATCTTCATACAAGCTTTCCAGATTCATTGCATACCAAATAATTAAAAATCAAGATTTTAATAATATAATATAATATAATAAAAGTTTGAAACGTTACCATTTTCATACTTTCTTTTATTAAATTGCCTTAAATAAAATGTATTAATAACTTCCTTAATTATCAAAAAATTGTGTAAAATGATATAAATACTCTTATCAATTAAATTTAATTAAAAACAAATGGAATTTTCTTATTGGTCGAAATTGGTTTACACGGTTTTTTAGAATTGAATGGTTTGCATTTGAACCTGCCCATATATATATATATATATATATATATATAAATGGTTTAAAAAATAAACAATCATTTTTGTTTTTTTGTAACTTCAAAATCTCATATAACAATTAAATACTTATAAGTAGTGATGGCTAAACCGGTCCGGCCTGGGTCCGTAGGAGGATCAGGACCGGTTATGGATTTTGGGTGCTTTGCGGGACCGGGACCGGTTATGGACCGGCCTGATTTTTAAAAAATGTAGCCGTTTTTTGGCTCTTTTTTGTATTTTTTACTTTCTAAACACTATATACAAGTGTCTTGGTTGATGGATTTAAATACCAAGTTCTCGATTCGCAAAAAACGCAAAACAAAAACGTTCACAATTATCGGTCTATCACTATATTTTGTAAGACAATGTAATTTTAATTATAATAAAACGCATTTTTAAAGTGTATTTAAGTAACCCAATTACAAATTTTATAATGTATTAAAAATATATATCATTAATATATATATTTTTTAATGACCGAGACCGGTTGGGACTGGGACCGGTAGCCTATAACCGGTTACAATAAAGCTTGACCGGGCTCAACTTTTTCGAGCGGGACCGGGACCGGTTATGAGAAATCTTGGGGGGTTTTTGGCCATCACTACTTATAAGAATGATAAAAAAAAAAAGTTAACCATAAGGGTGGTGCCGGATTGGTTTGAGCTTGGCTTCAAAGGTCAAAAGTATCATGAGGTCCCATATTCAAATCCAAGGAGAAATAAAAATCCCCTTGTGGTCACGGAAGTTTAAATGCGGTGACTCCGGACTATCTGCAAAGCAGGTGATCGTCATGGAATTAGTCGGTTCGTATAACGGGTTGGGATATTCAGGTTAATAAATAAATAAAAAAGTTAGGGTACAAAGAATCACTTTATAAATAATTCATAACATGTTAGCAAACGTTAAAAAGATTAGACAATGAATAATAAGTTATGTTGCAACTTATAAATTTTAGACAACAAGGTGTCACTTATTCTACAACTTAGAAATTTGATATAAATAAATGATTAATGACTTCTCTATAAAGTGAAGTGATAATATTTTTCAGAAAGTGATCAATCACTTGTCTACAAATGATGAAAAATTAAAAATCCATACAATAATCCACGAGTTTTATTTATTTATCAATTATCAGATGAAGTATCATTATTACTCATCTTCATCTACGATAATTATCACCAATACCCTACAAAGGAAATGACAAAGTTTCCACACAATTATGAATAGAAAAAAACAACAACTTAACCGTCTTAAAATAAAATAAATGAATAGAAATATGTCTCAAGGGTCGCAATGTATTGAAGCTTTCATCTTCATAAACTTACTCTAAAATTGTCTCCGCTTCAAAAAGGTACCATTTATCCATGTTGAGTCATCATTTACCGAGGTTACTGTTATTAATTGATGCATAATTTAATAAAAATCAATCCGATCCATTTAAAATTAAGGTTTTACTCGAGTTCTTGAATTAATTGAATCTAAGACGTCTATTTAACGCCTTGTGATGATTGTAAACGGTTACATGACCTTCTTTTAACGGTCCAAAATAAAGATATAAAAATATTTACTTGTATTTATTAAATAACTAGAAGCGTACTCGCGTAATGCAGCGAGATACATCGTGATTTTAATATTTCATTTTATTCTTTATCTCAGTCGATGTTATAATATGGCTTTATGTGATTTTGAGAAAGCGATCATGTTTTTATTTTT
>NC_037540.1:23574824-23586087 GCF_001531365.2 Cynara cardunculus var. scolymus | reverse complement strand
GTTTATCATGTATTTGATTGTGTTTATCTGCAGTTAGTTACACGAATTCAGATATGAAGCTTTAATAAGTTGTACCTATGCACAATTTACTTGTAATCTTGAGTTTTAAGTAATATGCATTAATAAACAATATTTTACGCATAAAAAGTGGTTTTTAAGAGTTTTTGTCAAATGATTTATGATATAAAATACATTTTTTTATATATAATTTAATTTAAGTTTAATAATAAAACAATTTATTTTTGTTTTAATATTATAAATTTTATAAATATAATAATTAAGTATTCTGTTAGAATTTAATAATTATACTAATTATATTTATGATTTTCTATATTTAAAATGAGATGTTTATCCTATATTTGATTRTGTTTATCTGCAGTTACTTATACGAATTCAGATATGGAATGAAATCGGATAAGGATGAAATCGTTTAGGGATGAATGGATTTAAGAGTTTTTAAAAGTTTTAAGAGATTTTAAAAGTTTTAAGAGTTTTTAAGAGTTTTAACCAAATGCTTTATAAAATAGTATAGATTGATACAATCTTATAAAATGAAGAGTATTTATTATAAGATAAAGGAACCCGTAGAGGCTGCTAGAAGACAAGGAACACCCAATTTTTGGTCCAACCACCACTCTCTTATCTACCTATCCACCAAACCTTTTTTTAGTTTTTATACAAAAACAATTAGTGCCAGTTGGTTTGCAAAATTGGAATGATAAATTCATTTGTTTGATTCATTTCTTGAAATGAATGAAATCTTTCAAATTTCATTGAATTCATTATTCTTTTGGCATAATTAAAAGAATTGAATTTCATCATCACCCACCATGACTATGTTATTATTGTTCGTCATGTCTCACCCCTAACACCCCTAACACCCCACCACCACCAGACTACTACTGTTACCCACCCCCACCCACCACTATTTTTGTCATCCGCACCCTACCCCACTAACCATCATGCCACTATTGTTGTCATCCTCATCCCATCCTACCCCAACCCACCACTAGATACCATGCCATTATTATTGTCGTCATACCCACCCACTCCCACGTCCCAACCACCCAACCACTATCCCACCACTATCATCACCACAGCTACCACCCCGCCAYCTACCCYTWCCCATCCCCACTGTCCCACCTYACCCTTCTCCAACCCACCACTAACCACCATCCTACCACTATAGTCGTCACAACTACCACCCTGCCACCCATTTCCCCACTCCATCCCCAACCCCACCGTATTGCCTCACCCTGCCTGCCCCAACATCCCCCTGATGGAGCAGGGGAAGGAATGGTGAGGACGGGGTTGGAACAGGGTTGGGGTGGTGCGGTAGGGTTTAGGTAGGAGTGGGGCGGGATGATAGTTGTGACGATAGTAGTGACATGGTGGTTGATAGGGTGTAGGCGGTGTGCGATAGTCCAAACAAAGACGATTGTTCCAATTCTTTTGAGAGATTTCAGTCCAATTCCTACCAACCAAACGTGTGGTCAAATTCCATCAAATTTCATTCCAATTCCTTTAAAGTCAAATTCCTTTTATGGATTTCAATCCCATCAAATTCCATTCTTTGAACCAAAATCTTGAAGATTGAAATCTGACATACAATAAATGGAACAAAGTGAAATTAACCCTAGGTGTTAAATTCAAAAGTTTGTAGGATTAGTTGAGATGTATGTAAGTTACATAAGATGTCTAAAACACAGGGTCAAACTATAAATTTTGCATATAGAAAAACTAGTGTAAATACATTGTGTACAGGGACTAAGATGAAACTTTTAGGAATAGACGAAAAGTGGTCTCTTAGGGTGCGTTTGGTATGTTGAATAGGGTGGGATAGGACAGGACATAACACATTTGCCCCATGTTGCGTGTCTTTATATGGAACAAAGTGGAACTAGCTGGAACAGATGTGGAACAAGCGTGTCCCTCCTAACCCCCTAGAACTAAGTGGAACAAGGAAGCATTTGACCAGTACCCCTAAAATTACAATACCTAAACACGTATCTCACCAGTCCGCCTCCACCCTCTCTACTCGTCTCCTTCATTCATCAAGGTCGACTTCTCTACTCGTCTCCTTCATCAAGGTCGACTCCTCTACTCGTCTCCTTCATCAAGATCGATCTCTCCTCTACTTGTCTTTATCCTCTCAGGTAATTTTGAGATCGATTTCTTATGCATCAATTTATAATATTGTTTCAGAAATCGATTTATGTTAATCGATTTAGGATACTGTTTTTTGAAATCGATTTTAGTCAATGTTTTTGGCTACTGTATCGATTTATGATACTATTACCATTGATTTCAGCCACTGGTTTAAAGACCATCGATTTTGGTCAATATTTTTGGCCACTGCATCGATTTTGGTCACTGTGCATCGATTTTGGTCACTGTGCATCGATTTTGGCCATTGTATCGATTTTGACCATTGTGTATATTTCCTGATTTTGGTCAGTGTCTTTGTTACACATGGATTTTGTTACATAGCTTTTGGTCACTGTTTTAGACCATCTTGTATCATTTTATGAAGCCGGTGTTGAGACCGAAGAATTTAACGTGCCTTTGTCTACTCATTCTAATGCCACTTCTGCATCCTCTGTTCCACAAGACGTAGAAACATCATCCAAAAAGAGAAAGAGAAAAGTTGATGTTTTTGAAGATGCAATCAAGATGATTGAAAATGGGTTGCAATTGTTATTTGAGAAAATGGGTAAATTGATATTAGTTGTTGGTACTCCGGGTTTACAAAGTATACCCGAAGAGTTAAGCGACATAGGTTTTGATGGTGACCAAATCATTGCTATTAGCATGAATTTTACAGATAACCCGATTCAACTACGTCTTTGGAATGACATGAATGCTACTTTCAAGCTAAGATTTGTGAGGGTCATCTTAAAGAAATTAGACATGTGATGTGAGTTGGTAAACATTTGATCTTTTGTGTTTAGGTCTTTGGTACACAATAGTAAACATTAAACTTTTGTGCTTAAGTCTTTTGGTATACAATAGTATATATTTCAACTTTTGTGTAAGATGTGTGTTGGTAAATATGGTATTTAAATCTTGGAAAAATCAGCAAAACGACCAGAATATACCTGATGTATTAACGAAATAGCTATTTTTTACGAAATTTGCCAAAATAACCATATGGATTACCCCCGGGGGGCATGGTTTGACCATGGGGGCCGATCCTCTTCAAAGTTGACCAAATAGTACGAAAAGTACAAAAAAAGTAATATAAAATTAATTTACGGGGACCACATGTATCTATTTTAGGAAACCAAACACTATTTTGCCTCGATATATGGGATCGCCCCCTACCTCACCATATCTCCCCCCGGGGGCGATCCATCATTTATTTTTATTCATTTTTACCACTATTTTGTCTTTTAATGTATATCGATTAAAGGGTGTTTTTAATAAACATGAGACGATTTAAGCTGAATTTTTAAAATATTATTATAAAATATTAACATTCAATGTTTATAAAAAATATATTTCTTATAAGAAAATATAAAAACATTCGTTGGTAAATTTATGCGTTTAAAAAAAATGGTAAATTTTTTAAATTTTCACGTACTTTCATATTGTTTTAAGAGTTGTCACGGTAGATTGTATTTACGGATTACAGGTTGTGAGAGTAGAAATATTTTATTTTATAGAGTATAATCATGACATTTGGTCCTAAAATAGTCAAAACAAAACAGTCTAAATCGTCCCTTATTTATTAAAAACACTCTTTAATTGTCAAATCAATTTATATACTAAAAGACGAAATAACGGTCAAACTACGTAAATCAGATACAATATTTGATTTTTGTCTCCCAAATCAGATACAAATAATTTTTTTCGTGTCCACAATTATTATAAAATACCAATATTTAATGTGGTAAAAATATATTTCTTATAAGAAAATATAACAACATTCGTTGGTTAATTTATGCGTTTTAATAAAAGTGGTAAAAATTAGAAATTTTCACGTACAATCATATTGTTTTGAGGGTTGTCACGGTAGATTGTGTTTATGGGTTGTTAGAGCAGAAGTGTTTTATTTTTATAAAGTAAACCCATGACATTTGGTCTTAAAACGGTAAAAAAATCAGTTTAAATCGTCTCCTATTAATTATAAACACCCTTTAATCGATATACACTAAAAGACAAAATAGTGGTAAAAAGATGGACCGCCCCCGGGGGTGAATCCGGCGAGGTGGGGGGCGATCCCGTCTATCGAGGTAAATAGGGATTGGTTTCCTAAAGTAGATAATATGGGTCCCACCAAATTAATTTTTTATATTTTTTCTTACTATTTAGTCAAATATAAATAGGATCCCCGCATGGTTAAACTATGCCGGATCCATATGGTTATTTTGACAATTTTTGGAAAAAAATGGCTATTTCGTTAAATCTTTTGATTTATGAATGTCAGTTTTTAAACAATATTTTTTATTAGATATATTTTTTTAAATAGTATTTGTTAACATTTAAATTGATTATTTAGTATAAAAAAACATTAAACAACTCAATTTGAATAAATTGATCAATTTTGACAGTTCTATCATGTTCTGTCTTATCGAAGCGCTGACCAACGGTAATGTTCTTTTTACATACCAAAAGGGGCATGTAAAACTAGAATGGTCCAAAATCTAAACTTGAACCAAACTGAAGACAAGGTCTTTGTACAAAACCAATGTGTTTGAAATATGAAAATCCAAAGTAGGGGTCCGAACAGTTTGCACACAGATCGACTCGACTACCATGAAGCCTCAACATTGAAGGCAGACCAGTTGTTACAAACATCAAAGATTCAACATAGTTTTATTATTCGGAAGCAAGATGATAAGATGATACAATCGTAGTATTATTTGTTAGAAAGGAGGATCAGTTGATATTGTGAAACCCGTAGGAACATCAAACCCAGACACGAAATCGTCTCCGAAGATGACCGCACCAGCTGCCAGCGCTCCGGCACCCAACCCCATTGCCAAACCAGGTCTAGCCCCTGGTCGCGATGACGATGATGATGATGGCATATTCATATAATTATCCATCGATGACGATGGCATATAGCCCACATTATAAGGAGGTGGTGGTGGTGGTGGTGGTGGTTGGTGGTTTGATCCTCCGGCGCACGGATAAGTCAGTGGCGGTTGCGTTCGAGGGTGGTGGTAGCTTGATCCTGCCGGCGACGGAGTATGTGGTGGTTGGTATCCCGGTCCTCCTGACGAAGGGTAATTCTGTCCTCCTCCGGCAGAGTAATAATCCGTCTGCAGATGATTTTCAGAGTTCCCGATTGGCGATGGCCGATGGATGCCCTCGTGGTTGCGAATCCTTAGTTTGATCCCGACATCATCACCTGCACAAGTCGACGATCATATGAAATTCCAAAAACACCCTCATTCCCTCAACCCCATATGAAGCAAGATATATGTAAGTTACCTTCATACGAACTGCCCTCATTGGTCTCGGGCGAAATTCGAAATGAAACATCCACAAATCCTTGAGGTTTATTCGAACTCTTTTTTCTCAACTGAAAACTACCAACTTCTTCAACATGCTTCAATGACTGATCATCACAATTCTTTCTGTGCTTATCGAGAAACTCTTTCAACCCAATACTTGCAGTCCCTTGGAGTCTTTCTTTCAGAAACACAGGATCTCTGCTGTAAACTTCAACATTGAGGGTCAAATCGTCGCATCTTGAATCAGTGGAAGCCGAAAACTTGGTTTTCCATGTGGGATTTGAGTTCCCAGAAGCATCAACTTTGGTGCAATACTTGTTGTTGGGATCAATCCAACCAACAGCAAACCATTGAAGCTTCCATAGAGATAAAGTTCTTGTGAGTCCCCTAGCAGAAATCAAGCATATTTCTAGCCAGATTTTGGTCATATTTGAGATGGATCAAGAAAAGGGTATGTGAAATCTCTGATGGTTTTGTCTATGAAAGATGAATTAGAGAAAAAGAAAGCTACTTTGCATCATTTCAGAAGGCTACTTTGCTTGGTGATCAAAGATCACTAATCTTTCTTTTTGTTGGCATCAAGAAAAGCCATCATGGATGTACTATAAACGACAAAGAATATGTTCAAAGGTCAAAAGTTTGCAGTAGATTGATAGAAATGTAATCATCATTATTTCGGACAAATATAAACGACTGAAACCTTGAAATACCATGTCATTTTTTTATTTACATTTTGTTAATTTTGTTGCTCATATTCTTACTTGACTAGGTAGCTTATCTTTGCCGAACAATACCTAAAATTAATAGTTATTATTCTCACATATTTTATCAGGTGATATTTTCGGTTATCAAAATGTATTGTTGATAAACGGTTTTTTACCCGGTAAAGAATAATAAAAGAAAAGTCTCTCCACGTATACTGACTGAAATTCTCAATCATTACTATACTCATCCGATAAGCTATGAGATTTCAGAACCTCCATTACCGTATCCTATTGTTGGGACACCACACAAGTACCAACTCAGAGGTATTGATGAGATTAATCGTAATCCACAATCTTTTTTATCTTTTGATTGAAGATTTGAAGTATTCACACTAAAGATAAAGGAAGTTATTATGCAACTCTTGCCATTCATACAACCAATACAACCAATACAACCTTATCTCATTCATTCAAACTTTAATTTATGGTAAGGGGTTGTATTTAATATTTTTTTTTAAATTGTTAAAAAGTAATATCAGAAATTCTAAATATAACATAATCATTGATTTTTTTATAATAATTATCCAGAATTAATGGGATTGCATTCAAAAATATTGAGATATCCTAATTAATACACGTCTTTTGCTTCATCGATTTTTTTCTAGAATGTTGCATCAAATTTTTTCCGGAGACTTACTATAAACACAATTAGATTCATTACTATAAGCATAATAATGCAATTATATTCATTAGTATAAGTACAATGAAACAAGATTCATGCAATAAGGGTGTAGGCATTGTTCCTACTGGGAGAGAAGAAAATAAACTATCATTGGAAAGAATCGATGAAGAAATAGACCATCTCTGGAAAAATTCTAATGCAACATTCTAGAAAAAATCGATGAAGCAAGAGACGTGTATTAACCAGGATATCTCAATATTTTCTAATGCAATCTCATTAATTCTGGATAATTATTATAAAAAATTAAAAAAATCAATAAATATGTTATATCTAGAATTTTCGATATTACTTTTTAACAATTTAAAAAATGAAAAAAAGGAAAGTATTAAATGCACGGTTTGAATTGGGGTTGCATTCGTTGTAACAATGCGATTAGTTGTATTTGAAATATACCCCCTCTCTCTCTCTCTCTATATATATATATACATATATATATATATATATATATATATATATATATATATGAGTGATCAAATGAAAACCACTCTCATTTGTGTAAACCATGTAAACTAATCCCATTCATCCATTTTCTTGATCAATGATCAAGTTTAGTTTAGTATATATTAAGAAATTAAAAAAAATTATTTTTCAATTGGAAAAAGGGCCAAAAGGTAAAACATAAAATATATTGATTCCCTCTCTAATCAACAGTTTCCTTGAATCTTTCCCCTTTCATCGCTATCATCCCTTTCAATCAGGAGGATATCTCCAATGGATTAAGAAATATACGCTTACCTTAATCGATCGATACTGAGCATTTTGAAGAAAAATGGTGCGCGATAATGGAGGTACGAATGTTTTATGGACAAAACAATGAAATCGATAGCCATTAAGGAGTCTAACCTGTTTCATTGACAGGTAGGAGGCGATTCAGTCACAGATTAAGGGAGATGCACAGTTTCTCCAAGTTTACTAACAGTGTAGAGAAATCAGTTGAACTTGATGATGAAGGTTTGGACATTGACTTCATTAATCAACAAATGAAGAAAAAGGGGAAGAAGAATGTTGTGCATGACTCTAGAGGTAAGATTTCATTATCCATCGTTTTACTTGGAAAGTGGTATAAGACATGATTTGGGACAAGTTTAAAGTGGATTTGATGAAACCTTAAGTTTTTTGCTTCTTCGTAATTTGATTTCACTTTTCTCATTGATCGGGAAATCTTGTTTGTTTTCCTGTTTTGCCGATTTTGTGTGTTTGATTGGTTTGGTTGGATGTCGTCTATGTAATTAGGGTTTGTGAAAAAAGATAGATTGTTGTTGTTACCGAATCGAATTTGTTTTTGATGAACACAGACAAATAGATAGGCATAGGGATGGTGATTTGGCCTGACCCGGTGGGGAAACCGGTTCACCCGACCCGGACGGGGACGGGGAATCCCCGCTAAAACGGGTACCGGGGCCGGGGGCGGGGATCCCCGGTAGAGGCAAACCGGGGTTGGGGCCGGGTATTGTATCCCCCGATCCGTCCCGTACCCGGTATATTAATAAATAATAAAATAGTTATTTGGGCTTTAGGAGTTAGGACTGTTACTACTTATTTGTGTTTGGGCCTTTTGGATTTGGGCTTTGGGAATTGGCCTTTGTAAGTGACATAGTACAGACGTGAGACGCCCTTGTGAGTTGTGACCTTGTCCCTTGACCCTTGTAAGCGACAGAGTACAGACGTGAGACGCCCATCGCCTTCGTTGTTCCTTCCCCGGTTCGGTGGTTCCCCCTTGTCCCTTGACCCTTGTAAGCGACGGTTGGTAGAGTGAGCTGTGAGCAGCAGACTAACAATCGACCCACCCTCGGCTTCTTCCTTCTTGACTTGAACCTTGTAAGCGACAGGCCGACAGCGGCTCGTAACTCGTTCTTCATCAATCGGGCGGGGTGAGCCGTGAGCAGTAGCAGCAGAGAGCAGACCAGCGTAATCATTCTTCAAACTTCATCAATTTGGTTCTTCATTAATCAGGTCAGTAGGTTTTTTGTTTTAGATTTAGGCTTATATAATTAGGTCATAATTTTGTTTCCATTCATAACAAATTAACAACTTGTCAACTTGTATAGCTTTATTTCTATGATTACATTGTTAAATAGCTACTTTACGGTTGTTACTTTACTTTATTTCTTTGTTAAAGAGCTGCTGTTTGTTTTCATTAATAACAAAAAGATGAAATATGCAATTTTCACAGCTACTGTTTGTTTTCATTCATAACAAAAAGATGAAATATGAAATTTTCACAGATACTGTTTGTTTCCACTCATATGTTTAAGTTTATATTGCTAAGATGTATTACAGCTACTGTTTGTTTCCACTATTTTATTTCTTTGTATTACAACTGCTGTTTATTGTTAAATGTATGTTGAGATAAGATTGGAGCTTTTATTTAAAGTTTTAATTTGAATGTATCTCGTTGTCATTGTGCCTAATTGAGTAATTTCTGATTCTTTTTCTAATATGGAAAATTCACAAAACAAAAACACAGAAGATATTGGACGTAATACGACTTGTAATGACACAAACGAATCTGTAAGCATGCCTATGGGGTCAAATATTAGTCCTGAGACTGAAGTAAGTGAACCGGCAAACAAAAGATTGATATCTGTTGTCTGGAACCATTTTGAAGCAATATATATTGATGGTCTTCGTCGATTTGCAAAATGTAAGTATTGCAATAAACAGATGACCGGTAGACCTAATGATGGGACAACACATTTGAAAGATCACTTCAAGAGATGTCCGAGGAGAGTTACAAAAGACATAAGACAACATATTCTAGTTCAAGAGCAGACTCTTAAGGATGGAAAAACATGTTCATTGAGTAATTATAACTTTAGTGCTGAAAGCTCAAGGGATGATTTAGCTAAGATGATCATTCTTCATGATTATCCACTTTCTATTGTCAAGCATCATGGCTTTCGGAAGTATTCAAATGGTCTTCAACCTTTATTTAAGGTGCCTTGTAGAGCTACAATCAAGTTTGATGTCATGAAGATATACGAAACAAAAAGAGGTGGTGTATTGCGATGTTTGGAAGAAAACGAAAGTAGGATTGCTCTTACTTCGGATATGTGGACAACCGGTAACCAAAACAAAGGTTACATGGCACTAACATCACATTACATAGATGGCAATTGGAAGTTACAAAATCGGATTATCAGGTCATTTTTTTTTTAGTATTTTGTGCTATTTTTATAATTCAATGTTAATATTCTCATTTTAATATATTATTTGAATCTTTAATGCAACTTTTTACATGTGCCATCTCCACACACTGCTGATGTATTGTCTCACGTTATGATTGAGTGCTTTATGGATTGGAACATTGATAACAAGTTGTCAACATTGACACTTGACAATTGTTCAACAAATGATGCTTTGGTTGACAGGCTCTTAGGTACTCTTTYTCCTTCYTCCTTAATTTTGAAGGGTAAGTTGTTTCACATGAGATGTTGTGCACATATCATTAATCTCATTGTGCAAGATGGGTTTTCTATGATTGAGAAAACAATCAAGAATGTTAGGGATAGTGTCTCATTTTGGACGTGTTCTCCTAAAAGAGCCCAAGACTTTAGACTCGTTGCACGACAACTAGGTGTAGATTGTGAAAGAGAATTAGTGCTTGATTGCAAGACTAGGTGGAATTCTGTTTATACAATGTTGAATGTGGCTTTAGAATATAAAGATGTCTTTACTCGTTTAAGCAAGAAAGAGAAACATTATGTTTCTTTACCTATTGAAGAGGACTGGAGAATGGCGACTAATGTATGTGATAAGTTAGGTTTATTTTATCGTGTGACAGAGACATTCTCCGGGACCAAATACCCCACTTCCAACATGTTCTTCCCTTTGATATGTGACATAAAATTATCTATTAAGAGTTGGGAAGACGATGAAAATGGCATTATTAGGAACATGACATCAAGTATGTTGGTTAAGTTCGATAAATATTGGGGAGTCATACATGATGTGATGAGTGTGGCTATTGTTCTAGATCCTAGATATAAGTTAAAGTTGATAAATTATTTCTTCCCGAAGATTTATGGTGTGGACTCAAAAGATGAGGTTATTAGGATAAGGACTCTATGTAATGATTTATTTGAGGAGTACAAAAAGAAACATGACCAGAATAAAAGGAAAAGACAAAATGGCACTACTCTTTCAAGTGAGGGGAATTCTTCTTCAAGCAAGGCCTCATGGCAATTGGATTTTGAGAATATGATATCTGAGGATGACATGTTTGAAAAGACCGAGTTAGATGATTACTTGTCAGAGAAATTGTTACCGCTGGATGAAGAGTTTGATATATTAATGTGGTGGAAGTGCAACGGTGTCAAGTTTCCTATCATGCAGCGGATTGCAAGGGATGTGTT
>NC_037540.1:23566880-23574504 GCF_001531365.2 Cynara cardunculus var. scolymus | reverse complement strand
GATTATTGTTAATTTTACAATTTTATTATTTTTATTAGGTAAGACTAGATATGATGTAATTAACTAATTATGTTGTTATGTTGATCATGCTTAGAAAAAACTTATTAATTTTAATTTGACCGGGTGTTGACCGGGGGTTGACCGAAAGTTGACCGGGACCGAGACCGGGGCCGGGGACTCTGTATATAAACCGGGGCCAGGGCCGGGATTGCAAACCCCGCCCCATCCCCGCCCTGTTTCCATCCCTAGATAGGCACTGGGTATTGGGATCAAATCATTTACCATAAAACAAAAATAGAACATAGTAGACTAATAGATAATCCAATTTAGATATCCAAACAGACTCATTTGAGCATACTAACAATCATAAAAAGCCAATAAATGCCCCTCCAATCAAGTGTTTGTGTAAGATTTTCTTTACAATATCTCTTGATGAAAAAATGGGTCATCAAAATTCGCACTCAATAACAGAACCTTACTTTATAAAGCCAGACAGATGAAAAACTAAAAGTGATGGAAGGCCATGTGAAAAACACTCTTATTGAGAGCCTATTTTGATCACAAACAAATTTGGAATGACCAGACTCAAATCCATCACCCATACTTGAAACCTACTTTGAAAAAAATATGCATCCCACAATAAATGTCAATTGAATTTCTGATCATAGGCATACGATAAGATGGTAGGCACAATTGAGTAGCTTGCCTAACTTATGGATCCTCATAGATTGCACTGTCTTCATATGGATTCTCATAAATTGCACTATCTTCAAAATTCAAGATATTGCATGTACTTCAGGATCAAAATTTTATTTACTCCATCGGTTAAACAAAAACATAAAWTTCGATTTGATGACGCRRTTTCATTGTTAAATYCGTTTCACTATTATGATAATGTTTTCGGTTCATRAATATGTGTTTTGGCTTAGTGAGACTARAATTTGATGAAACACTACGTTTATGGCATAATATATGATTTGGCATAATATAGGTTTATATGTTTTAAACTTCTGTTAATGTCATGCATATTAAGATCTTAGACATTAAGCAATTAATTTTATGTATTGTAGTATTTGCTTAAAACCTCGAACAATGACTGTCATGGATTTTAAGAACATAGATAAAATTTGATGAAACCCCACGTTTTATGGTATTGAAGCTTGTATTTTGGAGGTTTCAATGTTAAAACAGGTTCATATGTATGGTAAACAGTAAACATATGTATGAAACCCCTGTTACTTTCATCCATCTCAAATATATATGATTTTGCATAAATATATGATTTCACATAATATATGATTTGGCATAATTAATGATTTGGCATAATATAGGTTCATAATAAATGATTTGGCATAATATAGGTTCATAACATATGTGTTGTAAATTCACATACACTAATGCCATGTATACCTTCAGATATTGATGTTGTTCAGGACCCAAACCTTGGTAAGATGAAGAAATTGAAGATTACTATAAATAAAACTTTCTCATAGAGCCATTGTAACACAAAAACTGCTTCCCCACATAAACGCGTGGTGAAAACTGCAGAAACCAACACTTCAGAGAAACTAGTTGGATTTGTTGAAGAGGAGGGGGATATTGAGTTTAATGATCAAAACACGAAGAAAAGTGGGAAAAATATTGTTAATCCTTCCTTCAGAGATACAGTTGCAATATATGTCATTTTTATTGAATATTTGGTGAAATATATATTATTTTGTTCTAGTTAATGGATATTTAGATGAAAATTGGTTCCTCAACCAACTAATGCAACTGTATAGCAATAAATATAAGTATAAATTGCAGCCTGTTTCATACCATTCTGCAACTTGTTTCATACAAGTCTGAATATTTTCATTCATTGTTTCATTGAATTTCATTATGTTTATATATTTGAATATACTGTTGATAGAAAACATATTTTCACACACTAATGTTCGACACTATTACTTTTTAGGTAAAACTTCGTTAAAAAGGGTGAAGGATGCATCACACGAATTGCCCCAAAGAATTAGATGGTATGCATATAGTATTACATACTCATGCAGCTATTTGAACCATTCTTTTTAAATTGGTTCACTTCTTCAAAAATCCATAATGAATTTATTAGAGTTTGTTTGTTTTTTTTCTTTTACCATAATGTTAATATAAGAAATAAGCTTTTTATGATTATTACATGAAACTTAATATGTTGTAATTTTTCATATACTAATATATCGTATATCTTCAGATAGTGATTTTGTTCAAGACCCAACCCTTAGTATTCTAAAGAAAGTGAAAGTTACAACATCCAAAAAAGCCTCATCGAGCCATGGTCAGACGGAACCTGTGTCCCCCAAATAAACAACTGGTGAAAGTAGTAAAAACCAATAGAGGACCTCAGCAGGCAAAAGGTAGAACAAATATTACATTTTTCAAAAGTTTGAAAGTACATACAAATGCTAATTAATATATGCAGGAGTTTTGGGTAACCCAACACATAGTGGGGTTCGAGACAATGAGAGGATGCACAACGAAGTCGATCAAAAAGGAATAAATCATGAGCTGGACAAGGGCATTGAAGATGAACCATCATTTGACACGAGTGAAGTACAATATCGTGTATTAAGAACTAGGACATCTCCAAGGACACTGCACGAAACAGTGCACACACTTAACGATTCCCAATGGGCTGCCGTTAAGAGTATGGGATTAGGGAGTCTACTTGACATTAAAATAGACGGGGTCCCATCTCGATTGGGTTTCTATGTTGTAGTCAATTTAGACACTACGAATATGAGGCTAAATGTTAGACACGGTTTAGTTCCAATTACCATATCATCCATTCATGACTTACTAGGCTTGCCGACTAGGGGGATTGATATACTTAGTACTCAACAAGAAAAACCTGAGACAAATCTTAATGACATGTTTAAGAAGCAATTCGTTAAGAAAAGATGAGACCAAAGGATGTGATGAAACTTATCCAAGGTTCTGGAGATGCATCCAGTGCATTCAAAATCAATTTCTTGGTTTTGTTTGTGAGCTTGATGGTAGATTGTAATCACATGGGGTGTTGCAATCCTAGTTTTTTGTCTTCCATTAAGGATGAGAAAATGATACCTGAGATTGACTGGTGCAAATACATATATGATATGTTGAAATGAGTAAGCACTACTGGAGAAGAACAAGTGATATATGTTTCTACGCCGGGCCACTTACTTATTTGACCGTAAGTGCATTTACTTGTTTACTCAGTTACTATGCATGGAGTCAACTATATGGCCAGATGAAGTAGTTGACCACATAAGGTTAGCTACAAGCGGATGGAGCTTCGAGATGTTAAGAAAACGTGAGGCTTGAGAGATTGCCAATGGAGGATTAGGATCGGCTGAATTATTGGACGAGACAAGAGAAGTGGAAAGAGAGGTACTTATCTACCTTTAATGCATTACATGGAACGTTTCTCGATGAGTAAACAAAGGAAAATGAAATGGTATTAAATAGTCCCTTAATTTGAAACATGCACAATTGAACCAACATATGAAACCTTTTCAATTAGTCAAGAAACTTATTACTCGTTATATGAATCTGTTCCAAATGCTTAGTACGCAATATACGAATCTGTTTCACTTGATCACTGCGTTTTCAGTACATGATTCTGTTTCAATATTATGATAATGTTTTCAGTACATGAACCTGTGTTTTAGTATATGAATATTTTTTTAGTATTTATACCAAGCATTCTTCTTACGGCTAGATCCAAATGAATGAACCTGTTTTCAGTATATGAATCTTACTCTGTGGATGAACAAAATTCACTATTATTATAATATGAAATGGTTTCATTGTCTTACCTAATATGAAACTGTTTGCACTGATGCTTCTATTTTGAATACATGACTCTAGTACAATCTGTATCACCGTGTTACTTGATGAACCTGTTCTCAATATACAATTTTGTATCACTGTGTTACTTGATGAACCTGTTCTTCAGTACATGAAACTGTTTGAACAGATGATTCTATTTTCATAACCTGAATATAGATGAATCTGTATCACTATGTCAATGGCTGAACCTGTTTTCAGTATATGAATCTTACTTTGTGGATGAACATGTTCCACTATTATCATAATATGAACATGTTTCACTATTATCATAATATGAAACTGTTTGCACAGATGATTTTGTTTTCATTACATGCCTCTAGTACAATCTGTATCACTGTGTTACCTAATGAACATGTTCTCAGTATATGAAATGGTTTCACTATGGATGAACTTGTTCTCAGTATATGAAATGGTTTCACTGTGGATGAACCCTACTCTATGGATGTGAACAAAATTCACTATTATCATAATATGAAATGGTTTCACTGTCTTTTGTAATATGAAACTGTTTGCACAGATGATTCTGTTTTCATTACATGACTCTAGTACAATCTGTATCACTGTGTTACTTGATGAACCTGTTCTTCAGTACATGAAATTGTTTGCACAGATGATTCTATTTTCATAACCTGAATCTAGATGAATCTGTATCACTATGTCAATGGTTGAACTTGTTTTCAGTATATGAATCTTACTTTGTGGATGAACATGTTCCACTATTATCATAATATGAACATGTTCCACTATTATCATAATATGAAACTATTTGCATAGATGATTCTGTTTCATTACATGACTCTAGTACAATCTGTATCACTGTGTTACTTGATGAACATGCTCTCAGTATATGAAATGGTTTCACTGTGACACATCTGTGACTAATTCAACAACCTATAAGAATTTTTTTCTAGTATATGAACCTAACAACCATGCCAAATATTAGCCAAACATTACATAAACCATTGTCTGAACCAGCAGTTACCGTCATGCATCTTGAACCGCGTGCAACTATATCATACAGTAAACTAGTTCATGTACTTATTCTTGTAGCCTGATTAGTTTGTTAGTTATTCACAAACCATTATTACTTATCAGTGGAGTTTTACAATTGTTTGTCTTGCTATGATTTGTAGGGGGGAAATCAACTTGATTAAAGACATGATAAGTCATATACTTGCTACAAAAGTGTGAAATTGAACAGCGTCTAAGTGCGTGCCATTCAAAGTATCATGGTTGTAACACCCCCAAACACCACATTTGCACATAATACATATTTCATTTCATAGAAATATAGTTTACACCACAATGGTCCCTCTAGTACAAGGATTCTTATATTTATAGAATCTACATATGAAAAATTCCAAAATTAAATCTTGTACTATCATATGTATAACATGTATCCTTCAAAACAAGCAATCTCATGCAGTTCTTCAAAAGCAGATATTAGATTAGGAAAATAATCACATTTTCCCTTTCCCCTTACTATCCCTGGACCCCGCAGTTCCCGCATTGCATATTTTTAAAACAGAAGATGAGGGTTAGACCAGAAGGGTCTAGTGAATAAATCCCTTATTTGCATATGCAGGGTGATAAACACCAAATATAATAAAGTATCTTTGCTCAAGAATATTTGTAATACAACCAAACAATGTAACCTTCAAGAAAATAAATAACAGGATAGGCTCAATGACATTAATTCTTGATACAAATGCATCTGCTTAAGGATCCAATATTCCCTAAATGAAATTATTATTGCAACCAAAGCCTCTTGATTCATTAGACTAAAAAGACCAGAATTCCTCTGTAAATATTAATGGAAAGATTTAAGGCAATACTTGACATTTGTGACAAACCGTTTTCCCCTTCTCAATAACATCTAAATTATTATTTTTAAATAGGAAGAATATCTCTAATTCATCAGATCACAAATAAATGATGATTCAAAGTTATTAAATCTAATTAGCAATAATAATAAGAGTTATAATAATATCCACATATGACAATGCCTCCCTTATTCCAAGTAAACCTCTCATTGATATGCCACCCTTGTTTCTCCATTCAAAACAGGGCTACTTATCAGAACAGACAAAAGTCACCACGTCTGAAAGTACCCATTCCCAGTTCCAAGCCAGAACAGACAAAAGTCACCACGTCTGGGGGAACTACCTTCTTAAAACAAGTTTCGTACCAAAACAGACATACGTCACCACGCTTGGTAGAAACAGTTTACAAAAATCCAATTCCTTACCAAAACAGGCATACGTCACCGCGCTTGGTAGGAATGTTTTCCAAAATATAGTTTCATACCAAAACAGACTTACGTCACCACGCTTGGTAGAAACATATCTTTTTATTCAAAAAGATATAAAATACCCCTTTTATAAATACATAATTTAAACCCAATAATAATCATTATTAATTTTGCAAAACTTCCAAGGATTCTTAACACTTGTAAATATACATCCGGACAAGCAATACGGACAAACAATCCGGTCAACAATCCCTTGTCCGATTTATTAATCCGGACAACACTTAGTCCTTGTCCGATTTATCAATCTGGACACTACACTTGTTCGACTTATAACTAGTTCGCATGACCCATGAGCGATTTAAGGCTAAACCGCACAATGCTTGGTCGTATTCATACTTCTCCGTTCACAACCTTTGTCCGGTTTACATAATTCAAATTCTCACTAACTCATTAAATCGCACGACCCTATGATCGATTTACAATTTAATCGGACAACACTATGTCCGGTTTAAGGTAATCCGGACAACACTTTATCTGGTTTAGAAACAATCCGGTCACCCTTTATACGGATAAAAACCCAAATCTCACAAACTTAATTCAAGACTATTATGCAGTTCATTCAAGATCAATAACCAAAACTTTTAAAAGAGTATATTTAGAAATTACTCACCTTTATGTAGATTTGAAGAAGAAAAATTTAATTTGAATCCAAACTTGATTCTCCGGACAACTCTTCCAATTGCTCTCAATTCTCAAATAAAGCCAGAAAACTTTTGCCTGATAACCCTTTCCTATATTTAAACTTTCCAAATGTGGAAAGTCGGCTACTACCCACACATGTATGCATATATAATACTCATGCACACACATGCACATGCATGTTTATGTCATGCACACATATATACAACACATACATATATATATATATATATATATATATACATATATATACCCACATATTTTGCATATATCCCATGCATGAAATACACATACTTACGCTTTTTAACCCATGTAAGCATGTATCCACATAAACAATTAATTCACATAATAAATACCTTGGGCAATAACCAGGACCCGGTTATCACAATGGTGATGAAGCTTTCATAAGTCTTGTTGGTGAGCTCAATGATATTTTCAGATCTGTTGGTCCCAAAAGGGTCTACAAGAATACTAAACAGTTTGTAGAAAATTTTCAAATTTAAAATATATATTGATAAAGAAGATCAATACAGATTTTACAAGATTGTTTGCGGAAAGATAAGTTGTGAGAAACCTATCTAAACAATCTTAAGATACACACAAAGATTAGCAAATATAAGAAAAGATATTGCTGGGATCGCTGAATGCTGGAATGACCTGAAGGTCTCATCATCATTCGCTGAAGCTAGAGCAGTCTTCACACATAGCTAGACAGGCTTGTAATCACTGAATACCGCTTCAGATCACGTACGCGCCAGTCTCTAATCTTAAGTTTCAGTCTTCGACGTTTGCTGAAGGATCTTT
>NC_037540.1:23555928-23566780 GCF_001531365.2 Cynara cardunculus var. scolymus | reverse complement strand
TCTGGTCACCATAGTTGGCCATTTCTGCCGGATTAGAGATTTGCCCAACATCAATTAAAGAAGACCTCTGGTCACCATAGTTGGCCATTTCTGCCAGCTGTCAGGGAGGAGGCCTCTGGTCATCAGAGTTGACTGTTGCTGCATATTGCTTGCTGTTTTGAGACGAAACCGAAGCAACTTTCTTTTTGGGGTTTTCTAACCCCACCCCCTCCTAACAAATTTATCCACCCCCCTCCTATGCTAATGGACAAAAAACAACTAAATGACAAATCTAAAATATTTACATTTTTAACTTTCTTATATTTTAACTTTTAACCCTAACCTTTTTTATATTCTAACTTTTAACCCTTTACATTTTTTACATGTTTTATAATGACATCTTTTATGTTTTTAATTTGTGTTATAATTATATAAATAAATTAATTTTATATTATTATTAATTAATAAAATATTAATAATACATATTTCAAATATAAATTAAATTTATTAATTAAAAACTTCGATTTTTCATGTTAAATAAACATATTCACGAGTAAGAGTACGTGCTATATATTCTTCATATGCATTGAATCTATGTTGATACCGGACAATCCATGTACTTGCATCTTCAAAACGATAACATGTCCAATGGTGCGTAAGTGTGGGCATTGGATATTCTCCATATTATTATTCATAATATAACATGTTACTTGATGTATATGAGATAGAATTTAACGTGACATGTTAAAACGTATTTAAGTTAATATAAAATTATGTATTTTAATGTGATAATGATGTAAAACAAAAATTGAAAAAACAAATGACATATCATAAATTAAATAAATAACTATAAATGTAAATATTAAAAATACTTTTCATAATATATAATATATAATAATACAATTAAGTCAAAAAATATTCAATATTGGGCTTATTTCGAAGGTATTGACGCGACGATTATAATGGTGTAACTTGTTAAAATTAAAACGTATTTTTTAAACATATTTTAATTGATATACGATTATGTATGTTAATTTGATCAGAGTATAAAATGAAAAATTTGAAAGGAAAGGACGTAAAGTAAATTAATTAACTAATTATAGGGGTATAAAATGTAAATTTAAATTTTTAAAATTAAACAACAAGTGAATCGGTGTGAGTGTGTGAGGAGAGTGATATGTGAGGGAGATGGTGTGAGAGGAGATGGTGTGTGAGAGGGGAACCTTTGACAGGGGGTAGAAAGTCATCACAGGGGGTGGCAATATCGACCCTTTTCTTTTTGGATAGGGACCTATCAAAACTTAGTTTGTCCTTTTCTTTTTCAGAAAAAGAACTTTCATTTCCATCACATCATTTTCCAAAGTCAAACCCTCACCCTCACTACTTTCCTAAATCGAGAAGACATTTTCATGCAAGGGGGAATTAAAAAAAGCAACCACATCCTCAATATTCTCAGAGCATGGGGGATTCCCAAAATAGAAAAAAATAGTTATTATTTTCTTTTTTTAAATTCAAGGACATGACCGTTGGATCATCATCTTGGGAGGAATTGCACAAAGAGGATCCATGAGAGATAACATTAGGAGAGGGAATAACACAACTTTCTGCCATCAAGACTTCTCCAGATTGCAAACCCACATGTGCAGCAGAGGACCTACATCTAACTCCAGCTTCTTCATGGGAGAATAAGACTTCATTTTCAGCAATAGAAAAGTAGGATGGCTGAAGAGCTCCTTCTGATTACGAAGGTTGGAGGAAACAGAAATACTCCCACTCTTCTCCTCCATAGGATTATTAGAGACAGTAACAACAATCCAAGGTAAGGAAACGATAGAGAGAGGAGGGAGGTAACCATTTTCAATATCCACAAGCACCTTCTCCTTATTAGAGCTTCTTCTTCCCAGGTTGAAAACAGGAACATCTAAAGCCAAAGGAAGGGGGACTTTGCATAACTTCTCTTGATCTTCTTCAGAAATAATACTCTTGGTCAAGGTAAGGGACTTGCTATGTTTAACCAGCTTCTCATTCTTATGAGATTCTGATGATGTTTCAGTAAGATCAGTAAAAAATTTGACCATATCGCATAAGCTTAAGACGATTATTAGAAGATCTTGTTATCCTATGTTGTGATTCCTCCACCAAGGGTGAAATACCAGCCATAGTGAACAAGAAAGAACAAAAAACCGCCACGAACAATGAAATTTTTTGAGAGAAAAATTATAGAGAGAGAAAGTAGAGGAGAGCTGGAAAAAGAGGAAAATGAAGAAGAGTAGAAGAAAGTAAGGTCTGACTTACCAATTTTGTTAGAGAAAAGTCTGATTTTGTGAGAGATAGTCAATGTATCAAAAACATGTACATCATGCTTTATGAGTTGCAATTAAGAGATTTTTGAAATTCTTGCATAAAATGGTTGTACATTGTGTTTAAAGACTTGTACTTAAGACTTTGGTTTAAATGGTTATTAATGTAGTATGTATATATATAGGGGTAAGATTTTTATTAACAAAGAATATGGTGTTAACTTTGTGAATTTATTGGACCAATAAAATTTATTCTTTAGTTGATGCTACTTAAATTTTTTGATTTAATGATGAAAGGCAAATATGTAATTTTTATGTGTAAGTTAATTTTATGGTATTTAATGAGATGTTACAAAATTTTATGTGTAAGTTACTTTTATGGTATTTAATAATATTCATAGATGTTCATAAGAATGTGTTCATAACCATAAAGTATTCATAAGAATATGCTCATGTGTTCATAACCATAAGACGTACATAAGATTGTGTTGATAACCATATGATGTTCATAGGTGTTCAACATCTTTTGTTAACCAGATGATGTTCATAGGTGTTTATAGACCAATCAAAAGGCCTTTATACTTAATGTTCATATCTCTCTATACGGTTAATGTTGAAAGGTATGTTAGTAGTTTTCCTTTTTTGTCTTGATTGAAACATATTTAATTGATGATTACAAAAAGATTCATGTTCCATGATTTTAGCCATTTTTCTTTTTGATATTGATTGAAACATATTTAATTGACTACTAGTGTTCTAATCGTGCATTGCATGGTAGTCATAATACCATCTCCAAAAGGAATGTTATAGACTAAAACTTAAAGTCCACTTCAAAAAAAATTAGGCAAATGTGTATAGCAACTACTCGTTAACATTAAAAGTTTTTAAGAGAAGTTAACAATCTTAGAACCATAAGCTAATTTAAGTTATCTAACTGTGTTATAAAGTACTTTACAAATGTTTGACTAATATTAGTAGTTTGTTTAATTAGAAGTCACAGTTCTAACTGAAATATCATATAAGGTGACAAAATCTCAATGTTAATTTTGTAAGAAATTTAATTGAAATATCATTTGAAGTTATGAAAAAGAAACATTCTATAATATTTCAAGTGAAACTTAGAGGAGTGCGTAAGTTGTAGCAACAGTAGTGGAAGTTCAAGACGATGCATGAAGAACCACATCACCAAGTTAAAGATAATGGATTTTTCCTCATAAAAAAATTAATATCAAGTGGGGTCGATTACCCACATATCAGATATTAAACTGATAAAAACAAATACTACACTTTATCCTAACATTCTATGATATTTGAATTGTAATTAGAGGGATCTGTCAAACCTTGATAGTAGTTACACCAAGAGACAGATAAATAACTACATCACCAAGTAGTATGATGGACATTCTCATATAAAAAATAAAATACCAAGCAAGCTGAAAACCTATATATTAGATATCAAACTAAGAACATATAATATACTTGATCCAAATAAAAAAAAAACCTAAGATTCAGGATAGATATGTTAAACTAAAAACATATACTACATTTGATCTTAAGCAAAAGGTCGACATCTGAGAAAAATATGTTTGTTCCATTTTTAGTCATTTCTTTTTGTAGTAATCTCCATCTTGCCACTTTCACTCCATCATTCTATGCGGGATGCAAACAATATTGAGAAAAAAGTTGGCTCTTTTCTTTGTGTGTCCACCTCTCATATGCCACTTTCTTCTTTGATCCGATGTGGGATATAAACAATAATGTGAAGAAAAAAATGATTTTAATGCTTAGAAGTTGTCACCTGATTATCCATGGTTATTGCTTTTATATAGATAAAAATAAAAGATATAAAAATATAGATTATAGATATATAACTATTGTTTTTACAACTATAACTTCGACCAATTTTATGGTTTTGATTTATCATCAACTTTATGTAATTTTTTATATTAGTTTTTGATATATAATTTTTTTATAAAAGATAGTTGGCCAAAAAAAGGACAACCTAAAAATTGCACAAACTCTCTTAGTATTATAAGATATCTAACTCATTTAAATATCCACTTCCTTATTTTGTATTATTTGGTTCGTTTTGATTTCAATCATGGCTTTATATTTTGTATTATTTGTTTGGTTCCTCCTTTAATATGTTATATTGGTATCGATATTGGTTGATGATTGATTTCAAATTTATTTTTTCCTTCTTTCACATACTTACCTCCGTCTTCGAATATATCACATTCTCATGAATTTGCAACAATATTTTAACATGTAACTTCTTTACATATAGGTTTATTTTATTTTTTTTACTTATAATCATATAATAAAGTTTAGTTAATATAAAAAGATTATCATAGATTCGATTTTAGTTATAACAAACTAAAACAATTAATAAATTGTTCGTTATATTAGTTTTAATGCTTTTAATTCAACTCTATCATATAAAATATATAATAAAGTCATATCATTATCTTTCATTGTTATTTTAAAGTCAATTGATATAAAAGAAATATGTATAAGAATAGGGTCATCCAAGTGAGATAACCTTATGATTGAACCTCATTAGTTGGCACAATGAAGCTCATCCTTCTTACTTATACATACCTTCTTATTCCAATTTTTCAATCTCTCACCAATGTGAGATATCTCAAACTCAACCACGATTCCTCAACACCTCAGTACTCAATTCTCATGATTTCACATCAGTATCTCTTGGTTTGCATGGTGATCAAAACTCAATTTAAGAAAAAATGTAAAATCCTCGACTCGAGCGGAAGTGTGATGTGTTTGAAAACTCGGGATCGTGTTTATATTTATAACGCCCCGTCCAACACCGTAAATCACGATTTGGAAAATACTAAGATCATATACTAGCACCTCATTAAGTCAACACTTTCATTCTATATATAAGTGATATAATAAATACTTAAACTACATTTGTTATTATAAGTACTGCAGTAATTACAACTTTTGTTAAGAAAAAATGTATCATTTGCATTCGTTTTGCCCAAATCTTTTACCAATTGGTTGGTTTTAATTTCAAACATGGCTATAGATTTCAAAGCTCTATCATGCAATTATACATCCATCATCTTCTTCCAAACTATCATCTGTCTACCAATGTGAGGTGATAAAAGTCAACCTTATTTCAGATTTGGGGAACATTCAAACCTCATGTTGCCAAGTCATCATCCTTGGTTTCACTTTTATATTTGCACTATATTTTACCATTTAGTTGGTTTTGATTCCAACCATGGTATAGATTTCAAAGGTCATCCAAAATAAGACCCATGATTTGACACAGACATCCAATCCACCTTTCTTATACACTTCAATTTGTTCAAATCTTTCAACTCTTCATCAATGTGAGACAACTAAAATTCAATTACAATTCACCATATGATAATACTTAATTCTAATAGTGTCACCTCAATACCCCAAGGGTTTCTTTTATATATATAAAGATAAATTTTTTTTTCATTTGGTTAGTTTTCATCCCAATCATGGTTATAGATTTCAAAGAGGGTCATCTAAAGAAAGACAACCCTATGAGGCAAACCACGTGAATCGACACAAAGGCACCAATCCATCTTTTTATACATTTTACTTTGTTCAAATCTTTCAACTCTTCACCAATGTGGGACAACTAAAACTCAGCCATAGTTTACCATTTGAGAATACTCAATTCTCATCGTGCCACCTCATCACTGCAAGGTTTTACTTTTATAATTCTCATGGTGCCATCTCATCACCACAAGGTTTTACTTATATATATATATATATATATATATATATATATATATAAAGATATAATAATATAATATAATTAGCTTTTTCTCTATAACTTCTACCATTTCGTTTATTTGATTTCCAACCATAGTTATAGATTTCAAAAAGAGTCATCCAAATAAAGACAACCCTATGAGGCAAACCCCATTATTTGACACAAAGGCATCCAATCCACCTTTCTTATACACTTCATTTTGTTCAAATCTTTCAACTCTTCACCAGTGTGAGATATCTCAAACTCAACCACAATTCACCAACACCTCAATACCCAATTCTCATGATGCCACCTCAAACATTCATGGTTCTTCTTTTAATATAGATATATAGATAAAGATAAAAAAAAAATTTCATTTGGTTGGTTTTCATCCCGATCATGGTTATAAATTTCAGAAAGGGTTATCGAATGAAAGACAACCCTATGAGACAATACCTCATGAATCGACACAAAGACACCAATCCATCTTTTTATACGCTTTACTTTGTTCAAATCTTTCAACTATTCACCAATGTAGGACAACTAAAACTCAACCACAGTTCACCATTTAAGAATACTCAATTTTCATTGTGCCACCTCATCACTGCAAGGTTTTACTTTTATAATTTTCATGGTGCCACCACATCACCCCAAGGTTTTACTTATATATATATATANTATATATATATATATAGAGAGAGAGAGAGGAGCGTTCAAATAAAAACCTGCCCCATTTGTGTAAACCGTTTAAACCAATCTCATCCATCCATTTTCTTGATCAATGGCCAAAATTAGTTTACTTTATTTTAGGAAAATTAAAACACTATATATATATATATATATATATATTAAAATTTTATTTTATTTCAACAGTAAGGGCAAAAATGATAAACAAATTTTAACATTTGGTAACATCCTTCTCAATATTAATGACACTATTTTCATTTTTTAAAGCAATATATTATTTTTAACTTTAAATCACATCCATCAATAAAACATATAAAAAAAAATGAATATAACACACCATATTCAATTATATGGAGTGAATCGTTTTAAATTTTGAATTACATTATATGAACGAAATTGATTTCAAAATTTAATCAACAGACTAATCGACGTAATCTGATCATATTTCGTAATTTTCATTATACTGGTAGATGGATCCGTTACACTTAGATAACGGAAATTTTTCATCGATTACTGACTTCATAAAAGTTTATAATACAACATGAAATTGTTTCACTTATGCAACCATTTCACTTATCAGGCTCAATACTGCCATGAACCAGTTTCACTTTCATGTACAATAATTTTCTTATTTCACCACCGATTTGATGGAATCATTCATTTAGTCCTTACAATCTTGAAGATTCTGGAGCAGGTTACAATCTTCAAGATTATGTAGCAGATTAAAATCATTTCCCCGTTTCATCATGCATTTCGTTCATGACGAGTGAAATACAAAATGGCTCAACTACACCATCAATGCAACGGGTTCACCATGAAAATGTTTCGGTTCACATAATTTATTTGCAACAAGACCCGGTTTCACGTTCATGAAACCTGTTTCATTTTTCTTTTCATATTTTATTTTCAAAATGCACCGGTTTCATTTTCCTTTTCATCAACAAAATGGATCAACTACACCATCAGTGCAATGGTTTCACCATAAAAATATTTTGGTTCACCTAATTTATTTGCAACATGAACCGGTTTCACGTTCATGAAACCTGTTCCATTTTCCTTTTCATAATTTTTTTCAAAATGCACCGATTTCATTTTGTTTCTCATAAAAAAAAGGATTAACTACACCATCAATGCAAGGGGTTCACCATAAAAATGTTTCAAGTTCACCTAATTTCTTTGCAACATGAACCGGTTTCACGTTCATGAAACCTGTTTCATTTTGTGGAATTTTTTTTGTTCATCTACGTTTTGATGATTTCATTCTATAATTCAATTGTTTCATCAAGACACGTTTCCTGATTATAACTCATGACAATATATGAAATCCAAATTTTTAATAGTTTAATATAATTAAATATTTAAATGTTACCATTTATACAATTTTCTTTATTACGTTTCCTTAATTAAGATTTATTAATAACTTTCATATTTAATAGAAAATATTGTAAATGACAGAAATATCCTTATTGATTAAATTTAATTAGAAAAAAAAAGAATTTTACTATTGGTCGAAATTGGTTTACATGGTTTCTTAGAAATGCACGGTTTTCATTTGAACGTGCCCCTATATATATATATATATATATATATATATATATACATATATATATACACACGTATAGATATAATAATATAATATAATTACTTTTGCACTATAATTTCAACCATTTGATTTGTTTGGTTTCCAACCATGGTTATAGATTTTAAAGAGAGTCATCCAAAGAAAGACAACTCTATGAGGCAAACCACATTATTTGATATAAAGACATCCAATCCACCTTTCTTATACACTTCATTTTGTTCAAATCTTTCAGCTCTGCACCAATGTGGGATATTTCAAACTCAACCACAATTCACTAACACCTCAATACCCAATTCTCATGATGTCACCTTAAACACTCGTAACTCTTCTTTTAATATATATATATATATATATATATATATATATATACACACACAGAGAGAGAGAGATGAAGATATAATAATATAATATAATTAGTTTTGCACTATAATTTCTACCATTTGGTTTGTTTGGTTTCCAACCATGGTTATAGATTTCAAAGAGGGTCATCCAAAGAAAGACAACCCTATGAGACAAACCCCATTATTTGACACAAAGGCATCCAATCTACCTTTCTTATTGTTCAAATCTTTCAACTCTTCACCAATGTGGGATATCTCAAACTCAACCACAATTCATCAACACCTCAATACACAATTCTCATGATGCCACCTCAAACACTCGTAGCTTTTCTTTTAATACACACACACACGCACACACACACACACACACATATATATATAGATAAAGATATAATAATATAATATAATTAGTTTTGCACTATAATTTCTACTATTTGGTTTTTTTGGTTTCCAACCATTGTTATAGATTTCAAAGAAGGTCATCCAGAGAAAGACAACCCTATGAGGCAAACCCCATTATTTGACACAAAGGCATCCAATCCATCTTTCTTATACACTTCATTTTGTTCAAATCTTTCAACTTTTCACCAATGTGGGATATCTCAAACTCAACAACAATTCACTAACACCTCAATACCCAATTCTCATGATGCCACCTCAAACACTCATGGTTCTTCTTTTAATATATATATATATATATATATATATATATATATATTACAACTAAACAATTTCATAAAAACATGTTTTCAAAATGATATTATGAAATAATGCATGTGTTCATGAGTGAACCATAATATGTTCATAGTTGTAAATTGTGCATAACTAAACTTGCATAAAGAAATAATTTGTTGACTGTTGACGTAATGATTAATGTTTAGTATGGACTTTAACCACAATAGTGTTCATTGAGGTATTCACCGATGAACGATAGCTCACTACCTCTATTAAAAGTAATGTATATATTGGTGGACCATGAATACATTTATCAAAAACCATGAACAATGAGTACATATAAACCATGAATATTTGTTCACTCATGAACGGTCTTTCAAACATGAATTGACATATGTTCATAAAAGCTTGTTGATATAACACTTATATGAGTTAAGCATGTTTCATGAGTGAACAATTTGAATCTCATATCTTTACAGTCTTTTCCCAAAATACCCCTTCTAAGTATTGTTCACTTATTTTACGTTGCCTCTTTGTACAATTAATTAAGTTTTATGTCATGAATGATCTCAACCATAAATTTCAAAGATCAATGGATGAGATGGGTTCATAAAGTTAACAACATATATTGGGTTAACAAATGAACTCACCCCTGTATATACATATACATGTATATGTATGTATATATACATATACAGGGTTGGGTTCACGTGAGATCAAAGGTTTTTCATCAGACCCGTAAGACCAATTTATGTTCATTGATCAACTTTATAAGTTAATGATCTAATGGTCTAAAGTTGCACGGTGGCAATTTTGTGATTATGAATGTACAGATTGTAGATCTAATCCAAGGGTTGAGAATTGGTCATACGGGTCTCACGAAAAACCTTTGGTCTCACATGATCCCAAGTCTACATATACATGTATATATATACACGTATGTGTGTGTGTGTGTGTGTGTATATATATATAGGGTCGGGTTCACGTGAGACCAAGGGTTTTTTGTGAGACCCGTAAGACCAATTTATGTTCATTGATCAACTTTATACGCTAATGATCTAATGGTCTAAAGTTGCACGGTGGCAATTTGTGATTATTGAGAAGTCTCGTGGCAATTTTGTGATTATGAACAATCAAATTGTAGATTTAATCCAAAGGTTGAGAATTGGTCTTACGGGTCTTACAAAAAATCCTTGGTCTCACATGATCCCAAGTGTGTGTATATATATATCTATACTATCTTATTAAACAAATTTAACAAAAGTCTTAAAGTCTTAAAATACTAAAGGACCAAAATACCCTTTATACTTTAGGTCACTTTTTCACCCTCTCCTTTCCTCACATACACTCACCCCCTTACAACCGATTTTTTTAAAATTATAATTTTAAATTTACATTTTATACCCCCATAATTAATTAATTAATTTACTTTACGTCCTTTACTTTTAAATGTTTCGTTTTAAACATTTATCAAATTAACATACATAATCGTATATCAATTAAAACATGTTTACAAAAAACAATTTTA
>NC_037540.1:23551719-23555784 GCF_001531365.2 Cynara cardunculus var. scolymus | reverse complement strand
TCCAAATTGCACTGTATAATATGTTCTGAATTAATATGTTCTTGGGTTTTTTGAAATATATATACATGTATTAATTCAACCTTAATMTGAGTTTCTGGACAAGAAAGAGGGTAAACAGTTGAAATTTCATTCTAAAACTCATCTTTTTTTTGTCTTTTCATGGCATATGATCTGTCAAATTTGTAGTTTACTTTATTGGTTTTGAGTGTTTATCTTAAAACTCAAGTTTCTTGGTTCTTTGCTCTTGGTGTAAATCGAACACATTTGTGGAGTCGTTTAAATATGTTGGATTTTAAATATATTGGATTTTAAACTGTCGTACAATTTTCATCGATAGTCTGTAATTGAAACCATAACTCTTATTTATTCAAATTGTATTAATATGTAAAGACCAAGTGTAACCTATATCATCGTTAAATCTTATTTTATAAAATCAGTGAAACTTCAAAATCGTTAAAATTCATGGCTGTACACAACTAATATATATATATATATATATATATATATATATAAATACTAATAAATAAGTAACTTTGGGGACACGTGTCACGTTTCTGTGCGACGGTTATTGATTTTTCTCGCCTAAAACACAATTTTCACTTACGGCCCCCAGACTTACAACATAACTCTAGAAAAATTCACTTTGGGTTTAAAATTTCAAATTCGCATTTTTGAAGCATTTTTCACAAAGCAATATTTCGACCCCAGCTAGGGGCTCTGCCCCTTGGACCTCGTCACTCGGGGGCGCTTTCCCCGGAACCCTTCTGTTAGGGGCTTCGTCCCTAAATCAAAATAAACTCAAACAAGTGTGCACTCCGCACCTGCCTTACCTGTTCAATATTTATCATGATTACATTGGTCAACAATTTAATCCATTACACTTGAATGACATTAGTGATATAAATCATCAACATGAAGTCATCAGATAATGGTTATTTCTCATACTTACAACATAACTTTGAATTGTTATGTTCCAAACTTAGTATATAGTTTATTCTCAGACTTAGAATACAACTCTAAACTCCTCTTCAGAGTTACGTTTCTGAGTTATAAGAAATCAAAATTCTTGTGACTCAAAGTTATGCTCGTAGATACTTTCTAGACTTAGAAGACAACCCTGAATTCCTCTTATTCAGAGTTAACTCCAGAGTTATTTTTCAGTCTAACAATAGAATTCCGAATTCTTGTGTTTCAGAGTTAATGTTCAGAGTTTTCTTTCAGAGTTAATGTCCAGAGTTTTTCTCATTTAATAAGAGCCAAGGACAATCATTATCAAAAGTTGGTTTATTTCTAATACAACGGAAAATTTATACAAACTTGTAGCATTGGCTAATTTTACAATTAAATCTTGAAAAGAACTTCACACTTGTAGCCAGATTGGTCGTCTTGATTTAGAAGTCTTGCAACGCTAGATATTGTCCGTCGTGAACTTTGAAGGATTTCTTATCCCTTGTGTTTGTCAAGCCTGATTTCGTCCTTCATACAGAGTTTAACAGAGGTTTTGCACGTGCTATGCGGTCAATCTGAACCAGACTCCGTGTTTCATGCAGAGCTGCACAGAGGTTCTGCATTTAAGTCTTGAGAAAGAGCTCTGTCTCTTCACGAAATGCGTCGAGGCTCTGTCTCTTACTCCGAAGATGGCCTTCAGACTTGTAACTCTGAATAGTTTTCGTCTTAATCTCTAGAAACTTTCTTTACGCTTGTGTCCTTGAAGCCTGATTCCGTTCTTCATAAATAGTTTAACAGAGGTTCTACAGGTGCTACGGGGTCATTCTGACCCTACCTCCGTCCTTCATACAGAGCTTCATAAAGGCTATGTACTTGTCTTGAGTAAGAGTTCTATCTCTGCATGTACTACCCAAAGCCTCTGATTCCCTTTGCTTGTCTCATACAGAGGTATACAAAGGCTCTGCATGTACTACGCAGCGCTGCATATTGGATCTACATTGTTCGTCTTCATTTAGAAGTTTTTCTAATCATCGAAGCACATGTCGTCCTTTGTATATGTAACATTTAATTCTCRAGTAAGAGCATCTTTATATCAAAAATTTAATCGGACTTGTACTTTTCTCTAAGTTTATAAATTACCTCCGATTATTAATTCTTTATAAAATACATATTAGTTTCGTTTAATTTTTGTCATTAACCCGTGTAATACACGAGTCCAAACCTAGTATATATATATATATATATATATATGGGGGCTGGTTCAAATGCTAACCAAGATTATAGTGTTAACTTTGTTAACCGATCTTGACCGTTAATTTGAATAATAAACGGTTGTGATTTAATGATATTTAAAAATTAATATTTTCAATTAACATATGTGAACAAAATATCAAAGGGTATTTAGGTAAAAAGTAATCTATCTTTGATACACGAGTTGTCAGACTTATGAATAGCTTGTATATCTTCAAACCACATCAAATAAAAAAGATTAGACATATGAACAACATATGAACCGTATGAACATCTTCTATATATTCAGGAGCCAACTCTGCTGTATGTACATGAACACCTATGAACCAAGGCATCTAGGGCTGTGTGTTTTCATACGTGTTCACATGTTTTCACATGTTCTCTGTGTGTGTGCGTGTGTGTATGTATTCGTATGAACATCTAGTGACTTGAATATACATGAACACTTATGAATCACAACATGCTGTGTGATTTCTGATGTGTTCATATGTCAAATATGAGAACTGTCGATTAAAATAAATGTGAATTATAGAACATGAACACGTGTGAAATCCCAATGTCAATATTGCATCATGATCAATTGTGATATTTTCARATTTGTAACTCGCAATTAATTATTTGGGAGTTACATAAAATGACAAATTACTTAAATACCCTTGTATTTAATATATGAGTTACATTTGAACCAAATGAAAAGATGGAATATGATTGGTTGAACTTGGTTAACATGGTATACACAAAAAAATTGGTTAACTCCCAATTATTTCTTTGGGAAAATGATGAAAATAACATTTTTTATACAACACTCTTCCACAAAATAACCAGGTTTTAGAGGTTTTACATAATTACCCACACGGATCGCCCCCGGGGGGTGATCCGTACTGTTTTGGGGCGATCCGTGCAGTAGTCTAAGGAAAAATTTTGTGGGTCCCACTTTCAACCTTAAAAGAAGAGATTACTGTTCATTCTCGTTGACCGGGCCACGAATCGCCCCTCAGGGGCGAACCAGCCACTTAGATCACCCCCCGGAGGCGATTCAACCTTTAACTCATTTTTTTTTATTTTTTTTTGCGGTATTTTTATTAAAACTGATACGCCATTTAAGTTGTATTTTTTAACTTTTTTAGAACAAAATTTCATGGGTAAAGGTTTAAGAATAAACCATGATAATTATGGAGACACAAAAATTATTTTTATCTGATTTGGGTTTCGTAAATCAGATATAATATCTGATTTACGAAATTTGACCTCTATTTCGTCATTTTGTGTTTTTTATTTGACAATTAAGGGGTGTTTTTAATAAAAATGAAACAATACATAAAGTGTGTTTTTTTACATATTAATTTAAAATTTCATGGTTTTTCGATATAAAATAAGACAACGATAATTGTGGTTACGAAAAAAAAATTAGCTGCTTTTTGGAGAAAAAATCAGGCATTATATCTTATTTCACGGTTTTTCATGTTATGACACTCTATGACGTCGATTTGACGATGGATTTTGTTTTATTACTTAATGTTTTATATAAAAAGGCGGTGGAGGACCATAAGTCACCATTCATCCCCACCACCGCTCGTTTTCTCTAGAAAAACCGAGCGAAAAACCGAGCTTTGACCATCCCCACCAACCATCCCGACCAAAAACGACCACCATTCTTCGACATACCGTCATAGACCACCATATAACGACATCGACCACCTTCTGCCACCACCGACCACCGTGAACCGCCGTCGTCGGCCACCATCCGTCGTCACCGACCACCGTCATCCGCCGCTATCCACCACCTTTCGGCGCCACCAACCACCGACCGCCGCCATCCACCACCTTCCGCCGCCACCAACCACCGTCAACCGCCGCCATCCACCA
>NC_037540.1:23547017-23549899 GCF_001531365.2 Cynara cardunculus var. scolymus | reverse complement strand
TATATACGTATATACATACGTACACATATATACGTACATACATACGTGAAGATACGTAAATATGCGTACGGGTTTTAACCCGTACACATATATACATATAAAATACGTACGTAAAACGTACTTGAAGATACGTAAATATGTGTATGGGTCAAAACCCGTACGCATATATACATTAATATTATGTACGTAAAACGTACGTGAATGTACGTAAATATGCGTACGTGTTAAAACCCGTACGCATATATACATTAAAATACGAAGTTTCAATTTTTGTACCGTTTATATCGTTTTTTTTTACGTAATGCATCTCTATATATATATATTACCGCAATTTATATCGCTTTTTTTATGTTATGCATCTCTATATATATACGTTACCGCAATTTATATCGCTTTTTCTTACGTAAATGTAAGTAGGTATATATATATATATATATGTGTGTGTGTATACATACGTACACATATATACGTACATACATAAATGAAGATACGTAAATATGCGTACAGGTTTTAACCCGTACACATATATACGTATAAAATACGTACGTAAAACGTACGTGAAGATACATAAATATGCGTATAGGTTAAAACCCGTACGCATATATACGTTAAAAATACGTACGTTTGAATATACGTAAATATGCGTACATGTTAAAACCCATACCATATATACGTATAAAATACGAAGTTTCAATTGTTGTTCCATTTATATCGCTTTTTTTTACGTAATGCATTTATATATATATATATATATATATATATGTTACCGCAATTTATATCTTTTTTTTACGTAATGCATCTCTATATATAAATGTTACCGCAATTATATATATATATATATATATATTACCGCAATTTATATCGTTTTTTTTTACGTAATGCATCTCTATATATATAAATGTTACCGCAATTTATATCGCTTTTTTTTATCGAAATGTATGTCGCAATTTATACGTCTATTTGTATGTTTTTTTCCCAAAATGTATGTATCTATCTTCGGGTATGTATCTCCATATATATGTATCTATCTATCTATTTATACAAAATAAAATTGTATTTCAGAAAAAATATGAATCTTTACTGACTTTGAGAGCTCAAGCCTCAGTCATTAAAGATATTCAAAAAGCACTTGGGGAGAACGAGATGCGTCTGAACATGTTTAGAAACACATGTTTTGGCTAAATCCAACCCGTATTCAGACTCGTGTCTTGTTAATTGGATGGTGCAATGTGAGGACCCCTCCGTCCCTTCACAAGCGGACGAAATTTGTTATAATGTCGGAGGGTTCAACCTATGGTTCGGCAAACATGAGTTCTGTCTGATCACGGGGTTAAGATTTGGGCCGGATCTTCGCCCCTCACATTGCACCGGTTCCAACATCGTACGAAGATTGTTTCCAAACAATCTTCGTAATATTAAAGTCGAACATTTTAAAAAAAAATGTCCGACTTAAATAATGTATCAGACGATGACACAGTGTGTATCTGCCTGGTCGTCATGCTCCACTCATTTTTTTCTAGCACGAAAGTCAACCCACAACATTGAAGACTGGATTTTGCATCTGGTTGACAATCTGGAGTCTTGGAACCGATACCCTTGGGGCTCATACATCTGGCGTCTGACATACCCTCAAATAAAGAATGATTTCGAGTGGCGCAAACACAACAATTGACCACCCTCGAAGTTTACACTATACGGTTTCATATATGTCTTCAAGGTCGGTGAATTTTTTACAACAATATTAAAGTACTTATTTAGTAATTATTTGACATTCTCTAACAATCAATTTTTTTGTAACCTACCAGATATGGATCTTGGAGACATTGCCCGGAACTCGACCCTATTTTCGTTATAGTCCTTCCTTCCCGAGGGCTAATGGATGGAAACGAATGAAGATGATAAATTGGGAAGAGTGTTGTGCATTATCCACCATTGGCAAGGTTTGGTTTCATTGATTATGATTTTAATATTTGACAGCTTTGTTTTGGTTAACTATGTTTAAAATTTTATACTGATTTATATTTTTATAGAAATCCTCTCGGCCCCTGACCGAGTTGGTGCCGACATATTTGGAGGAGTCGCCCAATGGTGGATAGAAAGCAAGGAATATATAGAAATGAATAATTATGGACAACCGAATAATAACGACGCTGACACGGACTTCCAACCATCGGGACCACGTCAGTCCTTTGCCGCGCACACGTCTCAAAGACCTACATACGAGCAGCAACCTCGCCATTCATCAGCTGCATATATGGACACACAATGGCTCCAACATCGTGCTCAGGTCGATGGGAGGCTCGCTTCAATAGAAGCGAGAATTTTTGAATTTGTGCGTGGACAAAATACAGCTCAGGCTCATCCTCCACGATACAGTAGTCCGCATGACGTCTACGTAAGAGTGTTTATTTTTGTCGATGTTTTAATTTGCACGTTAACAATTATATAAACAATAAATTTATATTGGATGTCGCAGTATCAGCCTCCGATGACGCATGCGGCCACATATATACCGGATGAGTTTCCATCCATGGATGCGGTAAATATGTTTAAGGTTTTATTGATTTTAATTTAATAGTTAACAAGTATATTAAAGAAATTAATTTTTATTTGATTGTGCGTAAACAGTACATACCTAGGAATGGCAATGGGCCGGGTTCGGGCCGGGTATTGGTATCCCCGTCCCCGAAACCGATAGCTAAAACCGTCCCCGTAACCATCCCGATCCCCGTCGGGGATCTTATCGGGGATCCCCATCGGGTCCCCGCGGTTTCCCCGATCCCCGTTGGGGAACCCGTTAAGGGTAAAAATTCTCTTTTTCATCGTTGGTTATAATCGAACCCGAAACCGATATGAAAAAAATTACAATATGTTAATTTTCA
>NC_037540.1:23523548-23546717 GCF_001531365.2 Cynara cardunculus var. scolymus | reverse complement strand
TATATATATATATACATATCGGGCCGGGCCGGTGATCACCGTCCCCGCCCCCGTCCCCGTCCCCGTTAAAATCCCCGAATTCGTCCCCGATCCCCTTCCCGTCCCCGATAAAATGTCCCCGAACCCGGCCCGAAAGTTTCGGTTTTCGGTTTTCACCGTCGGTTTCGGGTTTTTTTGCCATCCCTATACATACCGGCATGCTACACCCCAATGGATTGGATACGGTAAATATGTTTAGGTTTTATAATGTTTTTATTTATGAAGTTAATAATTAAATTAGAAAAACTTTTTATTAATTATTGGCTTGTGCATACACAGTTTATGTCGCAGCAGCAACCTCCGATGGATGCTGCAGCATCTACACCATGCGACGTCCCATTGCCCGCTAAGAAAGAAGATGCCACCATGCATGACCCGCCTGCAAAGTGAGTGACCAAGAAATCGCGGTGGATCTCGTCTCCTTTTATCGCATTGCTAAAGGGCAAAAAGAAGGAGAAAAAGGTCGTTGACGAAGAGGCAGACGTTGCCCAGTTGTATGAGTCCGGTCGGTTAACCCCGGTTAAGTTATCGACGCTCCAGTATATGGAAGCTGACGTGGAGTTTTGGGGCCAACTGTTGGGCAAGCTTGGTTCAGGTTATTTGGGAAACGACGTATGAGAATTACACAAATTTGTATAAGTTGAAAAATTACATTTTTTCGCATTTAATTACAATTGATCCATTGTTCTGTATTATTAGCATCTTGATGCATGAACCATCCATCTTCTCCGCCAGAGGCAACCAACAGACCGTTGGACCATCATGCGGCCTTGTTGGATACCAAGTTTAGCCAACGAAGGGCTTGGGCTTGCGGATCAGAGGGTGTGGGGCGATGGTACATGCGAGTAATTTCCGTCATGGCGAGACGTCGACCGGGTCGGTAGAATCACGCAACAATTATTTTTCGTACATAAGATATTTTATTTATCAATTCTTATTCACAACTTATTTTTCCAGGTATTCATCCCAATTAACATACCGAATGCTCATTAGGTGACCGAGGAGCTCGAACTGAGGTCATGGCACTTGACCATATACGATACTTGTCCGCCGCATATGTTCAAGAAAGATATCATTAGAATCACCCACATGCTGAAGCATTTCCTCCTCGAGTTCCTATTAGAAATAGGATATTATGTAAGGGTCGAGGACCAAATTGCACAGCCGATTGTTAAAGTATTTTTTTCAGACGACACGCCACGACAGACGGGACCGCTCAGCAATTGTGGGGTGTTCTACTGCATGTTTGTTGAGCAGTTGTCGCAAGGACTAGAGGTCAATTGTGATACGCCTACCAACGTTCAGGCGATGATGTTTCGTCAACGTATGGCATCGATATTGTATTCAACGCGTAGTTGATTAATCCCAAATAAAAAATTTATTCCTTGTAAATGACATTGTTTGCACTATTTTATGAAATGGTCTTCGATAATATTAAAGCGTAAATGACAATTATCCTACAATCGCCTTGATGAACAAAACCATCGCAATCACAAAAAAAAGAAATCCAACTTATTGCCAACATCGTCCTTAACCGGCGAACTTGTAAAACAGCTTCAAAAGGGGATGCTTCAAGATTATTTTTTGACCTTAATAACCCTGGAATAATTAGCACGGATCTTGGACACATGGCTGGATCAAGCCGATCAATAAATCCACAGTTTCGTCCCTACAAAAAAGTAAGGAATACATATATATATATATATATATATAACTACCAGTTGTTATACACGAAGGTCATATATACGCAAAAACTCACAGGTAATGAACAACAAAAGAATCGACGGCCTGGGTTGTGATCAGTCCATGATGTTCTGATGATTGCATCAGCGCCACAGTTGCAATGCCTCACCATTTTTTTTTTGTTCTGACTTGAGAGGCAGTGAACAATTGATGGTGGAGTGGGTTTGTAATGGAAAACAAGGTTATTTATAGGAAAAACATAATGGGACTTGTCACATCATCATCATTTCAGTACAATACATTTTAAAAGATCAAACCAGTAACTTTGACAACAATAAGTTTTTTACCCGATAATACTAAATTTTGTCATGCGAATAGAGTTCCTTAATTCTTTCTATTGCTTTCGTCTTTTTTTAAATGTCCTCTTCATTTCATCTAATGTGTCTTCCAGTCTCCCCGCATGCAAGCTCGAACCATGCCTCGTGGTTCAGGTTTTCCGCCTCTTTGATTTTCTTTCGTGTATCAGCAATCCARCACTATTGTTGCTTAATCTGTTGTTTTGCATCAGCAATCCATCTCGTCCGCTCGTTCATCTCATGTTCAATCTTCTCCTTTTTTGAACCAAGGTCTGCACGTTTTTCCTGTAGTATATCCAATTTAAGTTTGTAGTCCTCGATAGCCTCTCTCAAATCATCAGGCATTTTTTCTGGCATTTTTGAACCAACGTATAACCCCTCCAGATGAGCACCGTCTATTATAAGAAGCGGTCTCATATGTCCTAGAAACGATCGAATCTGTAGATGAACGAGATTAAAAATCTAATTTCAGAACATAAAATTATGACACTAATTAAAAAATATGCCAAAAATTATTACCGAACAACCGAGTGCGACAAACAACATGTCGAATCGTTCAAGTCGATCAAGAGCGATCTCTGTCACAGTCTCCGGATTCGCTAGCTTCAGATTGTGACAATAAACCGGGAGTTGGTTAAACGAAGATTCAGGGGTCCGCCTCAACAATTGCAAGGCATACATCTTTGCTCGTCATGCTTGGTGGTAGGAGATACTAATATTGAACCGTTGGTTCACATCTTCCATGATTTCTTTACCATGGTACACTCTCATACAATCCTTTAGACTCCCTGCCAGTATATGACCCAAAACCATTTTATTTGCATTACGGTGGTTTGGGTGCACTTGGGACCTTGAACATGTGTGTTCATCGTGGAGCTTCCGTACCTGAAACATACTGTTACCATCGATGGAAACAGCCATCAAACGTCAATCACAGTCCGAATCTGAGTGACACACCACCTCGTACCGGTGTTTGGAAGATTTCTTTACTTTCATCTGAATGTTTTCATGAACGCACTATAATCCCACTGCGAGCTTAAGTGCTTCCTTCGAGTCAAAGGTTTGGAGAACTTTGACATGGGATGTAGGCTGGTAGGAAATGTTTCCCTGTCTACTTTTGATAACTAGGTCCGGACAAGGTGTTGGGTCGGGCATACCCCAAAAACTATTCCTTACCGGCTTGATATCTTCAGGATCGGAGTTATCGTCGTCTTCGGGTATGTTCAAAATTTCGGCAGCAACAGAAACATCTTCGACCATATCTACCTCCCACAATGGTTTTGACTGTTCGGGAGACCGGAATCGGGTACGGGTTGGGAGACTGCATCGGAGGCATGTTCAAGTCTTGAACAAAATAACTGTCAGGTTCAACGGTAAATTTTTGTTCAAGATATGAATTTCCAGCAGCATCATAAGGAAAGAAGGTGCTTGGATTTTCACCACTGCCACCACTAAGGAAGAAAGTGCTCTGATTTACACCAGGAGCACAACCTGTAGGGAAGAGTATGCTTGGACCATATGGGTTTGCACCGCTAACATCGGGGAAGAGTGTGCTCACAGCACCGGGGTAAAAAGTGTTTGGACCTCCCGGGTTTGCACTTGATGGATTTCCTTCATAACCTCCATTGTCGACCACATATAGTGTCAACATTTCTGGTAAAGTTTAACAAATGGCGATGTGGAGGATTACCACATCATCGTCGTCCATAAACTGATATAACGTATTCGTTTTAAAAGATAAATTGAAAGGACCACATAAACTTAACTTATTCGTTACACGTTTGACGACCCTAAAATACGTTATTGGCGAAGACAAAAGTATTGCACATGTGGCGCCACTTCGAAGATACACACAAACATCATCACTTTGACGTGATTTCATGTTTTGTGATAGTTTATTGTGTTTAATGGGTTAAAGGTTGTGATGGTTTATTGTGTTTAATGGGCTAAGGGTTGTGAGAGTAGAATATATGAGAAGAGAAATGAAAGGGAAGGGGTGAAAAATTATGAAATAAGAGGTGGTATTTATAGTAAAATTGGTATTACAAAAAAAAATACTTAAAGCCTGGATCGCCCCCGGGGGCGATCTGATGACGTGGCTCGCCCCAAGTAGACAAAAAAAAATTAAAAACAATTTCTAAGAAAAAGGGCGGATCGCCCCCCGTGGGCGATTCGTGTGGTTAGTTTTGTAAATCCCCTAAAAAATGGTTATTTTGCGGAAGAGGGTTGTATAAAGTGGTTAGTTTTGTCATTTTTCCTTGTATTTAATATATATGTTACATTTAAATCAAAGGAAAAGATGGAATATGATTGGTTGAACTTGGTTAACATAGTTAACACAAAAAAATTGGTTAGTATTTGAACCAAGCTCTATATGTATATATCTATACTACATATATAACCATTTATGACAAAGTCTTAAATACAACTCTTTAAACACAAGTTACAATGATTTTATACAAAATTTTCAAAAAAACTTTTAAATACAAATTTTTATACACAATGTACAAGCTCTTCATGCAAGTATTTCACAACCCAAATTCTAATCGGTCAAACCAACCTTTTCTTATCAAACTCTTAAAATTACCCATTTGGACCGATTTCTTCTTCTTCGGTATCCTATCTCTGCACCAAAACCACCAAAACCAAAAGGTTTCTTCTTTCTTCTTCTTCTGTGATTTTTTTTACATACGACCAAAACATTTTGGGTTAGATAGTAGATACTTTCTTCTTCATAGACGTCGGTTGACATAACAATGATGGTTTGGATGTATCACCTCGATCAGATGTCTGATTGCATGAATCAAAGGGATTTGATGTATCACAACCACATTGATGCATATAACTCCCTCCTCCCTATTGATTTAATCTCACAGGTTCTTCAAAACCCTAGAATTTGGAGGTATGCTCTGGAAAACAATATTGATTTCTATTTCAATTTTGATTTATGCAACCAGATGAAATTTTAACTTTCTTTCTCTTCTTTTTGGTTTAACCGATTGATGAAGCCAAGGCTATTTACAACTTAGAAGTAAGAATCCTCTTTTACATCTCTTTGCTTAGTATGCGATTGATTGATAATCTTTGCGTTCTGATAATCTTTGCTTTCCGATAATCTTTGCATTCTGATAATTTTGCTTTCTGAATCCTTGTTTTCATGTATTATACAAAATATCAAAGGTTCTCTTAAAAAATCATTTTCAAGCTTTCTGAATCCTTGCTTTCTGGACTTAAGGTCTGTTTTGTCCAGCTGTTTTCTTTCAACAGTTAAGTGCCTGTGAATTTGGTAGAAGAATAGTTCAATTGAACATAAAGAATAATGCACAATAATAATAGTCTTAAGCAACACTTTAAAATCATATTAACCGTTTGTTTATAGCATCGCAAATTTGTGTATCATATATATCCTGTAGTGTGAGGATGCTGCACCCGGATACTGGTATGTGAAACACCCCCATGATAGTAGTTGATAAGATATGTCATACAAATATTTTTCTTCCTCAAGTCAAACCACATGACCAAATATTGAAACACCTGCTTTGTACATTAAAACACCTTGATCTATATGCTTTTCTTTATATCCATCTTGATGATCAGCAATCCTACACATTTCCTGCTTATTTTTCTTATGTATTTAGCCATTTTGTTTCAATTGCAGATTGAATATCCTAAAATCGAAGATATTACAAAATCAAGACATTGATTTATGTCATCTTTGGGCAGGTGTGACCTATTTTTACTTTGATATGATTATACAGATCTTTTAACATAAAGCCAATTTCCAATTTTCCATGTGCTAAGCCTTCGAATGTATTTTGCTCCAAGCAGTATCATTTTTTGAAAAGGTGGTTACCTACATGTTGAGATCTGCCACAACCTTGTATTCAACCTGTTGTAGACAATGCACTATATGTACAGGTCTTTATGTGTTGTTGGGTGTGGCTGTCTGTATGTTAGCTTCATAATATATGAATTGATTTTGAGTTTATATGGTTTTTTGTAAGCAACGTGCAAAACATAATATAATTTGATAAATGTCCTTCGTCTCAATTTTAACGGTCAATTTAATGGCACTAGGATAAAGGAAAGCTCGTTTTGCCAGTTTTATCGCAACTAACTCATGCTCCTTTTCCTTGCCTCATTCATGTAGTTTCTTTTATAAGTCGTATTAAGGTCTTGTTATCGTCCCATTAAGTACTGTTGAGGATGGTGTATTTATTGGTTTACTCTTGAACCTTGATCCCACCTTATGTGTTCATTTAGTGCTACTTAACAACCTATCACTTTTCTGCACCTCCTGATTCTTGAAGGTATTAAATCTTAGGCTAGAAAATGAAGCCCTGGCCACTCTTCAAAATAGATGCCAACCATAATCTGATTGTCATGAATTCCACAAATTTTGGCTGCTCGTGACAGGCTAATGTATTGCACGCATCTCTGCATATTGTCGAACTTGGACAAACTTGTAAGTGAACTGTTCCAACCATCATGTTACTTCATGACCATTACTCAACTTGATGATCATTTTCCATTTTCTTCATGTCCATATATTGTTCCATTAGGGTTCATTTAGCTTTTAGGGTGTTGATTTGACATGTGTAGTTTAGTAATCTGCCAATATTTTCTCATCTTCTGATATTTGTTCCACCTATTTGGGTGGGACGAAAAGATGCATTTTTTGTCCCATTCAGTACTGTCTGGTCTCCTATTTAATGTCTTGCCAAATGTGGGACAACAAGTTTTTGTTATGTTCTGTCATGTCTCACATACCAAACGCTCCCTTAATGAACTCATTATTCACCTTTGTTGTCCGATAGGGGTCACCAAATAACCTGTGATAAACACTCGTACTTCACCTTATATCCCATATGTTTTGCCTATCTGATTATGTTTATGTAGGTTAAGAACAAGTGGTCACAGGTTATTTTGTTTATGATCATATTGTAGGCATGATTTCAAATATTAAGCAGATATATTCCACCTGAATTGTTGCATTTTCTAGGTACATGATGACATTTTGTATTACTTCTTTTTAACTATACGAGGGCAAAATTGGTGTCATGGTAAATAGTTATGTTGAACAGAAGTCACCATTTATTTGTTGACAACCAAACAGGCTATATTATCATATAGAAGTTGACCAAAAGTTATCACAAGTAATAGCTCATTGTTATCCCTTCATCCAAGAGCATGGTTGTTGAGATTATTGTTAAATAATTTAAAACTAACTATTTAATAAAATCAAGTGTTGAAGGATATATGTTTGCAATTACCATTATGCCCTTATAATAGTTGGCATGCTTTATCTTAAGCTTAGGTTGGTCAACTTATCTGTGTCATTTTAGTCATATGTGCTTCCATTTAACTTCTACATAGATCAGTATGTGGCTTGAGAATGTCATCAGACTGTTCTATTAATTTTGGACTATATGTATGTGTGTGTGCATCTTGTTTCTTTAACTCACCCTTTCTTTTATTTTAACTTAATTTTAACTTGAACTTTACTTGATGGATAAAACACCCCTTTACAAGGATATTACTGATGTTTGATGTTTTTGTTGAAGAAAAATTATATGAGGTGCAAATGTACAAGTGTTGGTGCTTTTTATTTGTTGAAACAAAATCTGAAATATTACTTTATTGTTTTCGTTAACACTAATAAGGTATGATATTTTTCCTATTTTCACCTAGATGTCTCGAACAAAAGCATACATTGCGTCCATTAGTTATTGCTTCTTATAATCATATACTTTTGTTAGTCCTATATCATTCAAAACCTATTCTGAATCAAGATTAGCAAAATCTCTTTCTTTTCCTGCTGTTTCTAAATAATGAAGTTTTTGCTGCTCCTCAAATGTCACCAAAATCTTAAAGGTTTATGCACAATTACAAAAACTTAAAATAGTTAAACATAAAGATCCATACAGACCCGTTGAGCATGATATTTAAAAGTTAAAATGTATTCTGTTTGAATTGGCATATGTCTTCAATTGGAAAGTCTTTATCTCAGTTCTAACCAGCTTAGTGGTCAGAACCCCAATGAGCATGTGTAACCTGACCAAGCTTATAGATTTGCAGTTGGTCAACAATCGACTTTTGGGCTTTATTCCTTCATCCCTGGGGAATTGCAGTGTGATGCAGCCTGCAGACACTCTCACTTGCTAACAACCAGTTGACTGGTGCATTGCCTAATAGCCTTTATGATCTTGCCAAACTTACTACTTTTGATGTCCATAATAACAGTCTAGAGGGTAGTGTTCACTTTGGTTCTGGTAATTGTAAAGAGTTGGTCTATTTAGATATGTTTTTCCTATAAATATGGATTCTTTCACCTGACATTCTTCTTGAGGGATATGTATTTTGCTATGATTTTCATCAGCTGGAATTTTGATAGCTCAATCAGCTGGAATTTTGAGGATAGTACAAGAGTCGACATGATGATAGCAATATGCAATCTACTTAATATTTCACAAACTCACGTGTGACATTACATTGAAATTTACCTCCTTTGACGTACAGGTCCCTTCTCTCATCACATGAATAAAATCCACAAACAACAAAAAAATGTTTTAATTGATCAAATTTTTCGGTCTCAGGAGGTAACAGAATAGAAAGATTGGATGCWTGGAAATGGCAATAGCAAAGCCTACTTGGGAATGATATGTTGAGGTACAATATTTAATGTTCTCCAATCATCTACATGCAAAGAAGCTGAAATCGTTAGAGTCAAGCATTTCTTAGAATTCCCTGCACTTGAAACCTTGATATATATACAATTCCCTGCACTTGAAAAACCTTACAATCCCCTGCACTTGAAACCTTGATATATATACAATTCCCTGCACTTGAAAAACCTTACAATAACCTGCACTTGATACCTTGATATATATTTCAAGCAAGATGCATAAATATGATTGAGATTGACTATTGCAATGTAAAGTTATGCTCTTTTTATAGTTGTGTCTTTTTATGCTAATAAGAGACATATTTTTATGCTTAGRATTTACTAACAAATGCATGCTTCATTAGAATGAAAGGACAAGTTGTACATTGTCATTTCATTTGTTAGAATTGAAAATTCTTTTAATGATCATAATGTGAAAATGTTTTAAAATAATGCAACATTATCCTTTTAATCATGTTTTTATTCCAAACTTTGTCTTTGTYSATTAGTAATCATTTCAAAACATGGTAACATCCATTTTAGTGCACAAACTACCTCTAATTTGYTGTCACTTAATGGTATTTCATACTTTGCAAATAGAATATAGTCAAATGTTGCAGTTATAGTGGTATATTTGTTAAAACAGTGAATATTTCTCAAAAGCTTATAGTGGATATGTGATGCTTATCATGTATGATTCTGTCTTGGGAGCTAATATGAAGAGTGGTATGTAATATGGATCATAATGCTTGCTTTTCTTCATGCACATGTTTTTGCAAGATCATTTGAACCTTATAGATGTTGATCCTTGATGTATGCAGGGGAATGAAAGAATATTCAACGCTCACTTCCTTGCTGGTCTCGTTCAAAGCTTAACATATTCCCATTTGTTCGAGTCCAAAATTACCAAGAGAACTTTGCTGGGAAATCCTAACAGTTTCTTCTCCATGATTTCTTGTTTATTCTTGTTACTAAATTTTAGAAACAAACCATGATTTGCAAGTGTTGGAACTAGGAAGGATTGTATCTTAATGGATGTATATAGATATGAATATGGATATACATCATGAACATCAACTAGCAGGTATGAACTTGTTGCATTTGTTGCAGATGCAGTAGAAATTTGCATATTGCATATTGCAGATAGCCAATGTATATGGATTAGTGGATTTGCAGGTACTCTGCTGTTATATATGCTAACAGAAGAACACAACTCTCCACCCAAATTGACTCCAACGTAAAACCAACTTAGAAGACCTTTCCCCTTGTTTTTACTGCAGCTGTCTTTGCAATGACAAAGCCACGAAAGTTTTTCTTAAGGTAAGATTAAGACTTTCGTGGCTGCTGTCAGGTGCTGTCCAACAGCTCTTTTCCACCTTCGACGTCGATTTCGTCTTAGAAGCAGTCCAAATCTGCAAAAACTCAAAACTTAAAAGTTGTGGGGCTGTTTGTTAGCTTTCCAGATCATCTTGAATAACTTAAATCCGAGCTCAGACTAGTTAGATATGCTGGAAATACCATAGTCTCGTAAAGCTGTAAAAAATCTTCTATTTGTCCCTTTTTTGCTCCAAAGTGTTCCGAACCTATCGACATATAAAAAGGCATCAATGTTGTTATGTTTTACCATTTTAGTGTGTTAAAGAGGGATGCTTGATGTGAAATTAAGATAGCTTTTAGCGACGGATCACCTATTGTTTACATTTGTTTATGTTCGTTAATGTTCATTTACGTTCGTTTACATTTGAAGTTGTTTCATAATTTGAATAGTCCTAGGAGTACATTTATACTCAAAGCAGATGTGTGTTGTATGAAGCGACTTCTACATTTCTGGGTATCAATTAGTCCATAATGAGGAATTAATCTCTATGTTCTAGAAGCAAGTTTCTGGAGCATCATAATGTGGGTTTTTATATTGGAGGTTTTGAAGAGGTTTTTCAACATATTCATAGGTTTTTAGGAGTTTCTTTTTTACTTGGTAAGCACTTGTTGATAAGAATCAACACTCTAACTAATTTTACCGGTAAGCACTCCTACTAGATCCTTAATAAGTATATGAAAACCAACAATATGGTCATATGGATGCACCAAGTTCTGCCTTTTATAATAGTACTCTTTTAGCCTCTCTTTTTTATTAATCAATTTTCCTTGGTCTGATATAGAAAATGCAAAAAAATGAATGAACTAATAGCTAACATATTAAGGTATTTGTTTAGTTTTCAAGAGTGACAATCAGTTTGAATATACGGATGAATGCATCACGAAAACTAAACAACAATTTTGATATACGAATGAACATTATTTACAAATGATTGTATTTCTTTGTTTAGTCAAGAACTTCAAGTTTTGTAATAAGTTATAAGTATATTGGTTAAAAACCCAATTTTTGAGAAATTATTTTTCCATTCAATCTTGTGAATATACCATATTAACCTGTAACTTTATATATTTGTTAACTTACAAAATAACCACACAAACTTATGATTCAAGGCTAAACTTAATGTTCATAATTGTGGTTCACCCACGCTGTATCACACGGGTACACCACTAATATATATGATAAAAAATAAAGTTAGATTCCATAGATGGGTTCGAATAAGCAGGAGCATATCCATAATCCCACCGCATCCTTTTAGAAATTAGGGCAGAATGACATAAATCATCCTTGAATTTTTCAATATATACATTTTGATCCATCTAACAATGTTTTAGCATTGACAAACCCTTGTTCTTTAATTATCATTTTCTAATTTTTTTAATTCATAAATAAAATCAAATACTAAAATTTTACAACAATAATTTATATAAAAGTTCCATGGGGGACCAATCCAACACCCCTTAGACATACATTCTTACTTCTCATTCTGGTTTCAAATATCTGAAATTAAAATCAAATTCCATTCATGTGAACGAAATACATAATTCATCAAAATGATAACAAAATTAAAATGAAAAATCAAGCATTAGGTTTAACTATTTTCTTTTATATGTGTAAATTGATTGAGAAAGTGAATGAATTGCATACTGATACAAACTGTCATATGAAAACATGGCTCAATTTGCTAATTGATCAATTTTTTTTTATTTACTTCTCATACTACTTTTTTAAGTCCTTATGATAAAACATTGATGGCCGAGGGGATGAATGACTCACTGTTCTCACACCACAAACTTGTAAAATTAGAAACATCAACTTTTGTGATTAAACAATAGTCCAGGGACTAATTTTGCAATTCCCTCAAAACAATTGGTTAGCCGTGCCCAAAAGAACTTCCTTCCCCACAAGCCAAAAAAACCCCCGCAGTGGGTCCCACCAGAAAAAACCGAAAAATGCGTGAATGTAATGTAACCTCAAAGCTGGACGTTATAGCCTTTCATACAATCAGATCACGCCACGTCTTTATTTCCTTATTTCATTTTTTAATTAAATAGTAACTTTTAAGTCAGTTATAAGCGGCAAATCGATAAATTTTCATATTTCTTTCCCGGACAGCTTTTCTCTTTCAGGGAACCCCATCGACGATCTCTCCACAGGTAACACCAAAAAACGATTCATAAATCATCTTTATTTTCCGGTAATTTATCATCTTAATTGAATGCTTTTGTGCTTTTAGTCGTTTTTTAACGTTTCATTTAGCGAGGAATTCTGTTGATCGGTTTGATACTGAATTTAGGGTTTAATACTGGTCAATTTCTAGTGTCATTGTTTGTCGATTTTTCATGTTGTGTTTCTTTTCTGTTATTGGGAGAATTTTAGCCTTTTTTTATTTTGGATCGGTAGTGTTTCGTGAATCTTGGGCGCGTTGCATGTGTGCCATTGTACGTTTTAATTCTTGTTGGCAGTTGGATAAATAGAGATCTCTTATGCTACCAGCGATGAGGATAATTCCTTTTAATTTGTCTTGTTAAGTCTATGGCTATCTCTGCTCTATTATGTTTTGCTCAATTCTGAGTTAGATATCTGGTTTGCTAGATTTAAGTACCAAAAGAATTTGTCCATAATAGTGGGGCAAGAAGAATCTTCAATTTCCTTTACTTGATTCTGATAAAAGAAAGTCGCAAACAAGTGTAGGTTACCTTTATCTGGATTTTCTAAAGGAAGTCTTTATTCCTGTTTGTTTGGATTTTCTTTAAGGAAGTCTTCCTTTCCCTGTATCTGGATCTTCTAAAGAAAGTCATTGTCCTTGTTTGTTTGGATTTTCCTTAAAAAAAAGTATTTGTTCCCCTTCAGATGGCTGAATGAAGTCCCTCCTTCCCATTTTTTTGTAGTTTCCTGATAACATTTGTTGTAGTTAAATTACATAAGTGTATTTCTTTGTTAATTTACATTTTGTGAATCTTTAGAAACTGACGAGCATTTGGGTCGTGATCTTGAACATCAACTATTACAACATTTCCTTGGGCTAAAATATGTGGATTTTTTGATGCATGACATTCACTGTTTCTATTGATACATTCTAATAGTAGTGGTCATGCTAGTAAGCTAAGTCACGATGTTGCAGCCTGTAAGTTTTTTTTTTTTTTTTGATTAACCTGGATATCCAACCCGCTATGCGAGCCGACTAATCCCAGGACGACCACCTGCTTTGCAGATAGCCCGGAGTCACCGCATTTGAACCTCCGTGGCCACAAGGGGATTTTTATTCCTACTTTGATTTGAACCTGGGACCTCCTGGTACTTTTGACCTTTGGAGTCAAGCTCAAACCAATCAGGCACCACCCTTGTGGTTACAGCCTGTAAGTTTTGAGATGTTCAAATATGCAACAGTGCCTGTTAATGTTAGTTTTGGATCCTATAAACATGAAATGGGGACTATGATTTCAGGAAATATGATCTGGTTGGATATCTTTTGTTTCAGCGACAGTGTCCATTAGCATGCATTTAATAATTATATAAGTGCATGTCTTTCCTTCTCTGTTAATAGTCCAATCTGTTAAATTCCACGCCATTTACACACGCACTTCTGGGAAATAGGACTAAGAACCAAAAAAGAAGAGTTATATTTATTTCTTTTGCAGTTTTGGTGTTGATGCAAGGTGTTAACCCTAAATTTAAAGGTTTGGAGAACACTTTGGATTTATAAGGGCTATGCATTAGTCTCTCTTAGGCAGAATATTCATGGTGCAATCTCAGCGGGGAGAGCATTGACGAGGGGGTGGAAATCAACATTGGGGAACGTGGTTTGGTTGTTTGTGTAAGTTGAGAGAGGGAAAGTTGCTGTCGTTTGGTCATGTTCATAGGAGACAGGTGGTGGCTCTGGTGTGGAGGGTAAAAAGTGTGAGGGTCGTGGGAGTGAGGAGGAGGTGTAGGCCGAAGAGGACTTGGGATGAGCAACTGAGGTTTTAGGCATTTCTGAGGACATGACCGCTGATAGGAGTTCTTAGAAGCGCAATATTAGGATAGAAGACTAGGGGTGAGGATTTATAGCTAGCATAGGTGGGAGGAAGGAGTCTGGAGAGATAGAGGATAGGGGTAGGGTTAGTGAGCCGACAGTTCGACCTACTGAATCCTAAAATTATACCATGGGTGTGCAGCCCTTCCTACATTGGTTATGTTATTTTTTTTCTTGTACCTGCTTTTGTTTGTATTTGTTGTTTCCTTGTCCAATTGAATTTTGTTGATTCCTTCTAACTTGTTTTGCGATTTTTAACAATGTTGCACTTGTTTTCAAGTTTTCTTTTCTTGTCCTTCATATGTTCTTTTTCTGCATTTTTTTCCACACACTTTGCACAAGCCAGGGGGTCTTCACAGAAACAGCCGATAGCCGCTCTACTCCTTCGAGTAGAGGCCTGGTCTCCATGCATCTCACCCTCCCTAGACCCCACCTTCAGGTGGGACAGACTCGGCTTGTTTGATTTGGTTTGTAAACAGAAGGTTTCAGATTAATTCGAAACAAAATTGAAGTATATGAATTTCACGTTTAGCCCAATTGATATGGAAGAGGAAGATGCAGTGAACGTAGCATGATAAGAAATAGTTTAGAAGGATATCTTTCCTTATTTAGATCATTTCTACAAAAAGATGAAGAGATTGACGAGGATGTTAGTCATAGGATAATAGCAGGTTAATTGAAATGACAGCAAGCTTTAGTAGTCTTGTTTGATCAACGTGTACCATGGAAACTGAAAGCGAAGTTCTGTAAAATGGAAGCAAACCTTCTTGTGCTTTACAGGGTGGATTTGGATGCTTGGCCACCAAAAGAAAAGATGAACATAAGATGTTTGTAGCAAAAAATGGAGATTTTGAGATGGATGGGCACCTGTTGAGAAGCTGAGCCAACACCGTTTGAGGTGGTTTTGTCATCTCCAACGTATACTTTTGGATGCTCCAGTTAGAAGTCGACTTCCCAAACTTGCGTGAATTGAAACTTGGCTCACGAAAAATAGATCTGCTCGGGTTTGAATTGTATCTTTCGAGCTAAAATACTCGATCACTCATCTCTGGCTTGGCTCATCAAAAGCTTGAGCCTCGGGTTGGCTTTTTACAGGGGTGGAGTTTATCGTCCCAAATAAGCTCTGGCCCTGGGTTGAGCTAGCTTGGTGTATGGGTTCATATAAATGAAAATTTAAACCTTCAAATAAAATTATAAGTCAACTTTTCTTGAAAATTTACAGTTAGAACACCCCATGAGCCAAGACTTGTGGGTTAAAAAAATATATATTACATTTAGTGGCTCTTATGGGATTGGATCATTTATTCTTGCTACATATACAAGGCTTGAGCTCAGGTAGCACAGTCAAACTGGCTCTTCAAGTTTGTTTGTTTTTTTGGTGAGTTTACACCCCTAGAGAGGTTGAGGTTGTCCAGGATTGACATGGGAAGAGTATTGAAGAGAAAATGTGTGTGGCTTATGCCAAAGGAGTTGCCCTTAGATTGGAGTGCATAGAAGAACAAAATTTATGTTTCTGAATGCTAGGGGTTTCAACATTTGATGTTCGATTACAAACAGATATACCATCAATCAACAGTGCCATGATGGAATTCTAATACTGCTTTTCTGAACTGCAGCTTGACTGCCTGGCCTTCATGATTTCAAGAAGCACTGCTGCATCTACTGTTTCCTGTAAAGCGGGAAACAAGAACAACTTCCCTTTCTGGATTCTGATTTGCATGTTCTCAAGGTTCCCTGGGACTCTTGTCTTGTACTTGACCGTCCTGTTCTTTGTGAGCTGTCCTTCATCAATTTAGAGATCTGAAGGGAAATTCATCAGGAGCGGTGAAGAATTGAAATTCCATCTGCGGTAAACGAAGTCATCTCCAACATTGGAAAATGGTTGCTTCTCAATGTTTGCACATGACTGGAACGAGGAAGGTTTTCCAGAACCAATTGCTTCCAATGGGACCTCCTGATGCTCTTCTTGTAGATCATATTGAGAATGAGTTGGATTTTTCTGATGTCTTTGGTGTGGCACCTGGAATGTCTTCTGCACCCAATGCAAATGAATTAGTGTATGATGAGCCAGAAGTAATTTGTAGCCGGTGTCATTCATTGGTGGGTCCTACACCTTTTGCCAGTCAATTGGTGAAGCTTGGCAAGCTCACTTTACATGAGACTGAATATGATCTTGTTGAGGGGGTCAGTACAATGGCTTTTGAAGAACTCGAAGAACCTTCTTTCGTTGATGATGATGATGGCAATTCGATGAAAAACCATAGTGTGGGACTTGAAGACTTTGAAGTTCTTAAAGTTGTTGGACAAGGAGCATTTGCAAAAGTTTATCAAGTGAGAAAGCGTGGTACATCGGAAATTTTTGCAATGAAGGTTATGCGAAAGGATAGGATCTTTGAGAAAGATCATGCTGAGTATATGAAAGCGGAAAGAGATATTTTGACAAAAGTGGATCATCCCTTCATTGTGCAGCTCAAATACTCATTCCAGGCAATGATCTCGTCATTTGCAAAGCATGTGGATTATACGGATCTTTTTACATTGCAAATGTTCTATTTACTTTACATGAAAAGTAAAAAGGAACTACAAATTAGAAAAGTAGTAAACAAATAAACCCTAGTCTTTGTAAGGTCCTTAAATATTTTTTTTAAAAGGCTTCACTTCACAGAAAAATTGTATTGTATTGTTGAAACTCAGTTGCTTTCTGACAAATTATTAAAAAGTTATTGGAGGTTACTATATCCAGACCTAATGTTTGTTTTCCGGTTATGTGAATGCAGACCAAATATAGATTGTTCCTTGTTCTTGATTTTGTAAATGGGGGTCACCTTTTCTTTCAACTCTATCGGCAAGGCTTGTTCAGGTATGTGTACTCTTTGAACTCCCCAACCCCAATAAGCCTTTCATCCCAAGCTAGTTGAGTAATATGGGAGAAAACAAGAAAAATAGAGAGGAGAAATTTTTTATGTTTCATGATGTTGCAATTATATAACATGTATTTTTGGTATGCAGGGAGGAGTTGGCACGTTTCTACACTGCTGAGATTGTTTCTGCTGTTTCACATCTCCATGCTAATGGCATAATGCACAGGGACTTGAAACCTGAAAATATTCTTCTGGATGCAGAGGGGCATGTAAGATCCTTATTCTTGTTCTAAGTTATATAGTATATATTAAATGTTGATTTATCTATATCTGGTTTGTGGGTGTATGTTTATTTCAGGTTATGTTGACTGACTTTGGCGTAGCCAAGGAATTTGATGAGAGCACAAGATCAAATTCCATGTGTGGAACGTTAGAATACATGTCGCCTGAAATTGTACAAGGGCGGGGCCATGACAAGGCAGCTGATTGGTGGAGTGTTGGAATTTTAATGTATGAAATGCTTACAGGGAAGGTTGGTCTTCTTTTCTTTTTAACAGATCACTTCATGGAAGCTTTAGCATGGGGTTTTCATTGTAAGCAAGTAATTTTGATGTGCAGCCTCCATTTAGAGGTGGAAACAGACAGAAAATTCAGCAAAAGATAGTTAAGGATAAGTTGAAGCTTCCAACCTTCTTGTCAAGTGAAGCACACTCCCTTCTCAAAGGGGTAATTTACTTCCCCTATATATATATATATATTTACATTTAGTTCTTGGGTGGTTAGTGATAGGTTGAATGATTTTGTTTGTTGTTTAGTTGCTACAAAAGGAGTCAAGCAGGCGGCTTGGCAGTGGAGGTGGTGGAAGTGATGAGATAAAAAGCCACAAATGGTTCAAAGTGATCGACTGGAAGAAACTGGAGGGTCGAGAAGTGAAGCCAAGTTTTGTACCAGCAGTTGGTGGTAAACAATGTATAGCAAATTTCGAAGAGTGTTGGACCAAGTTGCCAGCGGTGGTGGATTCTCCGGCTGCCAGCCCCAAATGTAAGGAGAACCACTTCAAGGGGTTCACTTATGTGAGGCCTGCAGCTGCTCCTTTCCTACAGAGGGATGATTCTCCTTAACACTTCTCTTCATGTATGTTTATTTCTTTTACTGAGAATTAATTCCAATAAGTTAATGTAACTAGTAGGATGTTATGGAGTTCTGTTATGTAATCTGCAAATGCATTCCACTTATATGTTTTGCACGCATATGGGCCTGTTTGTTAGAAACTTAAATGGGACTCACGCAGCCTATTCCGTGAGCTATGTATGAGTGTTTGGTAGTGACTTAATGGTTTATTCCGTAAGCTTCTTGAGGGAGCTTTATGTAGAAAACCAAGTTTTTTTTTTCCAAATCTGTCCCTCCCAATTTAAAAACACAATCCTTTCATCTATGAAAAACCCCTCAATCAAAAACCTACTTAATCTATAAAGATAGATTAATCCACAAACAATTTTATTCATACAACACTAAATGAAAAACCAACCGAACAGTCTCATAGTGCAAAAACATAGATTACTTCAATATACAAATGCAATTTGGAATTGAAATTGACATTTCATAGAAGCTTGGGAGGATTAAGAGAATGACTAGCTCTTCAAATTGGCAAAAGCCCAACCCAAGCCTCATAATGTTCAATATAGTTCAAAATCTAGTCTAAGGGTTGTCGAGATGCATGCAAATTGGCTTAGATACTCAGAAAATGTAATATTTGACTTGGCATGTAGTCTCATGCTCTTGTAAAAGCTTTAGTTTAAATGATCAAATACTTGTAACATCGTTTAGATAAAACAAAATTATAACAAAAACAACATTGTCAAGCTCAACTTGGCACATAACTTGTGTTGGCCAAGCAAAGAGGCACCCTCATGATGCATGTATCCTACCCCTTGCATCAATTGGGTTAACTCACTATATCACCACGAATGTCTTGAAACGTGACACACATAGCCAAAATGTTTTCTTTTATGCATAACATGTTTCATAAAGTATTAGCATGCTAAATCTTCAAACATGAAAGCATAACATACATATATAATCATCATAAATTATTTGTGTATCCTATTTTAGATAACTCACATCGAGTTCGTGTAGGTTACAATGTTTTGCTTCCACATTAACTACACGTATCATACAGGTTTTTAAACATTACCTACACGCATCATACATTTTGATTTACGTGAGCAAACCATGACACATGGTACTATTATTACTAATGGCATGGTGGTGTCAAATTACAAGGCAATTATGCACATCCATGCCTATTTACACATAAACTCGGCACATTTTTGTTACAGTTGATTTGATTCTGGCCCAAATCACTTTGATCCATTTAAACATCACCAAATCATGCCATAATTTATGTTTTTCGTTCTCTGTTCATAACATAATACCAATAACGGTCTTCATACTCAAATCAATGGACTTACACTTGACCCAATACACATACCAAGCAATTGTAAACCATTTTACGCTACATAAACTTGCTAATTTGTTCCTTAATCATTGTAAAACTCCTTGAATAAATTTTTCCCACTTTAATTGCTTGTATCTTCTTCTGAGTTTTTACAGTTTTGCTGGAATTTAAGAGAGAATAAAGTTTCAGTATAATTCATGCAAATGGACATTTAGACGACTATCAACCATGGTTCCAATCAATGCTGCCCTCATAATATAACCTCCAAAGACATGTTCTGACTTTTCAAACATATTTCATCACTTGCTACTTACATTATTAGTTCAAAGGTGAGAAAGGTGTATGAGTTTATTTGTTCTATTTGTCATATATAACTATTATATACTTAAAAAAAATATTAGCCCATAAATTTGATAGTTTGGCTTAGACTCCCCTAAACTTCCACTTTCATGTTATTACGCTTTCACTCCTCAGGTTCTACTTTTCATATACAATGGGGTTTTACTATAACAAATGATAAAAAATGGATTTAACAATGGATGTTGCTAAATCTACCCTCAAAATCAAATCAAATACATTGATTAATATTGAAAATTTGTAGGGTTGTTTGATTAATATTCTCCTCTAAACATTGACGTAAATAGGGAATAGTAGGATTCCCACATAACATACATCTATTAATTCACAAACTACAATGATTCAGGTACTTATCAATCTCCCTACAACCTTACACATATATTCTTATCAACATCAATAAAACTTAACCAACAATCACTTGAAAATAAAATGTTTCTGTATGTTGTTTCTTCTTCTTTGTTCACAGTCGGTTAAGCGGTCATCCAGGGTGCTTTTATGTTGTATATGAAGTAGAAAAGCAGCTACCGGAGTTGGGTACACGAATTAGCACATCAACTTCGATCTTGTTTATAAGCTCTTCCTCATTTGCCCAAACGATTTTATCTGCTTGTTGCCCATCTCTAAGAAAGATAAAAGTTGGTGTGGCTTTAATGTCCCATGATGTATTGAACTCCTTCAAACCAACAAAATCTCAATCTTATCCTAGTGTCTTTTTAAACAAGTGTTTTATTAAATGTCTAAAACACCTTTCAATAAAGGAGAAAAATGTAAAACCAAGACAAATGAACCCAATATATCCCACTCGATACCAGGTGGGATGTGTTGGGTTACGGGATCTCAAGCACAGCGGAAAATAAAACCGTAACCCTCCAAGGATCCATACAAACCGGAATAAATCGGGTGTTTCGAAATTATACCTCACAGTCAGCGAAACTTTGAATCACAACAACAAACAAAGATTGATGCCTCCACGGTATCCACGTGAACAATCCGAATCCTTTGCCTTCTCGTGATGCTAGTCACAGTTTCAAAACTTAGAAAGAAAAGGGAGCATATTACTGTAGGTGGTTTTTAAGAGAGAAAATTGCAAGACCAAAAAACTCACTAGCATAAAAAATGTCATACATTTTATATGGACATGGGATGTATGGCCTAGCCATCACCATACCTCCACCATGCTTGAGTGTAAGACCTTCATACACCATCGCTCTCTTACAAAGCCATCCCTAGTCATCTTTATTTATGTCCAACAAAAATAATATCTGATTTTATTTAATCAGATTAAATCGATACAAATCAGATATGATAATTAAACATTTTAATTATTGAAACTCCTTATTCGAATATGTTCAAAGCGTGTGACCCAATGGGTTCTYRACATGTTGGYAATAAATATAAATCTCATATTTATAGTTATAAACGATGAGCGGTATCTAGCAACACATCACCGTGTAACGTCATGCTTGAGCAAACCCCAAATTACCAATTCCTATAAAATCTCCAATGTAATATAATTTATTGATTATTGGGACCAAAATTGATCCTAAATTATTCTAAAAGTTTTGTCAAAGCCATCTGAACCAAGGATAGAAAATCTGAAAATGCTGCTAAAAAGACTAAGTCTGGAGGAAGACCAGAGGCAATGGTTGGACCAGAGGCAATGACAGAGGCTGCTGAAATGGCTAAGTCTGGAAGAAGACTAAAGGCCATGAAGGACCAGAGGTGAGACTATGAAGGACCAAAGGCAATGAAGGACCAGAGGCCATGAAGGACCAAACATTTGAAACCTACAGATCTGGGCATAACATTAATTAACCTCAAAATATGGGATATTAATTTCTAGAAAAACATCGAAATATCCGTTCTATTTTAATGATAAAACCACCCAAAACACAATTCCAAATCGGATATAACGGATTTTTACTTACAACCCAAATTATGTAACCAAAAGAATACGGGACAAGACTATATATATAAGCTACTATTTACCCAAAATCAAGATCGATATCTTCAAGTTCCCCGATAAATCTTCAAGTCAGACAACGGGTTCTTTCTATTTATCCGTCTTCTTTCCTGAGAAAGGTTGTCACTTAAATGGTAAGTCAACGCTTAGTGAGTTAAATAGTTAAGCATTACATATCAATATCACACATGATTATAAACATACATAATAAACTCTTATCAATAAAACAGTTCAAGACATCATCTAGATATAAACCGAGACTTACAAGAAACCGAGTGAACCATTACGTACCGGATGCCAAGATCATAGGATTCCATATWCAAATCACCATATTATACCATACCATTGTTGCTCAATACAACAAGGAGATAGGTTCAACGACCAAATATATTAAACAACGTTAGAATACCAATAAATATCTAGAACCAAGAGATCGAATCGGTATACATAACGAAGACAGTGCATCACCCCGTCCTTCACCTCCCGGGCTCATGCCAAAGTCCGAGTCAGAATCATACATTACGGGAAACCTCGCACTGCCCGCCTTCCTCTACCGGGTATGTGCCAAGGTTCCCTACTCATTGCTCTTCCTCCTTTCTGAGCAATGAGTATTCACAACCACAGAAAGTCTCACCCGTTCAACCCGGGATCTTGACTTCGCCATAAACTTCCGGCGTGCCACACGAAGTAGTACCCATACTATTGCATACAATTCAAGAACAAAATAACGAGTCCGGATCAAGAAAGCAAACTAATGCACCGAGATAGTAATAAGGAATCGACTCAAGAGACGGAATCAAAGACAAATCAAGATATTGTGACTCCATTCAAGACCAAAACATTCATATGAAAATATATATGTTTAAATCAATATGTAACAATTAACTATATAACTCACCGGGCAACCGTACAATACCGAAAAGCTCTGAATTGAGTTCACAAAGCAAGTCCAATCTACCACACTTAGATTGCTTCCAAAGTATCAAAATATGTCTTAATTACCCCCTGGAGTAAATGTACAAAATTTCATAAGCAATCAATATAAGAAACCCATGATATACACATATCCTATTTGAACATTTTACTTAAATTTCTCTGTACAGCTGCTGCATGCAGAACTATTTTGCCCATTTTAAGCTCGAAATCATGCCTTGATCATAAAATAAGAAATAAACTAGACTCAAATATCTAACTAAGAAAATTGTCCTCACCTTATTTGGATTTTTCTACGATTTTATACATATTTTCAAAGTCTGCATACTTTCAATGCATTCAAAAGTCGAAAATTCTCATTTTCATACATTTTCCTCAAACCATTTCGATTCCAAACCATTTCAACTTCTGAATCTCAACTTAATATAACATATTTGACATAAACAACCAAAATCCAACCTTTAT
>NC_037540.1:23522078-23523373 GCF_001531365.2 Cynara cardunculus var. scolymus | reverse complement strand
ACTCATTTTATACACTTAAGATCAAATCCATATGAAACCCTAACTCTATCTCAACATGCAATCCATAAAACAAGAATGTCAACCAAGAACAAGTGCCAAAATAGATTATACCTTAGTTGATGATCAAATCCTTCAAAGATCTTGTAGTTCTTCTTTGATTTGAGTTGATTCAAGCCTATGTGTGTGAAAATCGCACCTCTAGTGTGTGTGTGAGTTTTGTACTTAGATGACATGAAAAATGGGCCAAAACTCCAATTTATAATGCTAAAACTCGAGTTGGGCCGATTTGGCCCGGCTAGGTACCCATTTTGACCATTAACACTTAAAATATTCATAACTTTTCGCTCGGACCTCCGTTTTCTATGAGGTTTTGGCTTACACGTTCATTAAAAGATAATCTATAACATCCAACAAAATATTCCAGAAATGATTTCCCAAAAAAATCCATTTTACGTATCTATTTGACGTGATATTTTCCCAAATCCTCTAATATATTCTTAAGAAATAAAATTCTAAAATTCCAAACCTAAACTCCCACTAAATCATAAGTTCTCTTTAACCCAATAATTAAATATACTAAGCAATTAATTGGGCATATTAGAAATTGGTTGTTACAAATACCTCATCCTTTTGAGGATTTCGTCCCCGAAAGCAGTGTTGTGGAAATAAAGATGGGTATTTCGCCTTCATCTCATCTTTACGTTCCCACATCCAATTTGGTCCCCGATGGTGTTTCCACTTGATCAATTCCAAGTCCACTTTCTTATTACGTAGTTTCACTTTTCTCTCGTTCAGAATTGATTATGGTTCTTCAATGTATCTTAATTTGTCATCTACTTTGACTTCGACTAAGGGCACCGTATCTTCATGTTTACTCAAGCATTTACGTAAGTACCCGACATGAAACACATTGTGTATCCCCGTAAGTTCCTCCGGTAACTCTAGTCGATAAGCTTGTTTTTCGATACGCTCCAATACTTTGAACGGGCCAATAAATTATGGACTTAACTTTCCTTGTTTTCGGAATCGAAGTACACCTCGCCAAGGAGAAACTTTCACCATTACCATATCACCCATCGAGAACTCGATTGGCCTTTTGCGACGATCTGCTTGACGATCTTGGGCAGCTCTCATTCTTTCGCGAATAATCTGAATTTTGTCATGAGTGATCTGAATGAGTTCGGGACCAACTAAAACTTTCTCTCCCGTCTCTCGCCAACACAAGGGTGTACGACACTTACGTCCGTATAAAGCCTCATAGGGAGCCATTCCAATTGTCGAGTGGTAGCTATTGT
>NC_037540.1:23517185-23519768 GCF_001531365.2 Cynara cardunculus var. scolymus | reverse complement strand
AGCTGCACCCGGTATCAAGTCTATACGAAATTCTACTTGACGATCGAGTAGCAATCCAGGCAGATCATCCGGAAATACATCCGGATATTCACAAACAATCGAAACGTTCTTCACCGTCTTCTTCAATTCCTTTGCCGCATCCACAACATAGGATAGAAAAATTGAGCAACCCTTGTTTAGATAACGACGAGCTTTTAGCATAGAGATTACCTTTATGTCGATCACACGTCGCTCCTCGTAAATGTATAGGTAATTCCCCTCGCTAATAGGTATTCGAATCATTCATTGTGAACATATGATGTTGGCTTGATTCTTTGCCAACCAATCCATACCAATAACAACATCGAATCCATGTATATTTGTGGGAATGAGATCAATAAGAAATTCATAGTCATCTAAAAGCAATGTACACTCTCTAAATACCTTATCAGCAACTAATGGTACTCCGCTCGTAGTGTCAATAGTGAAAGGTTTTTCAAGCATAGTAGGCACAAATTCAATATAGCGAACATAATCATTTGACACAAAAGAATTTGTTGCACCAGAATCAAATAAAATACGAGCAGACCAAGAATTGACAAGAAATATACCCGTAACAACGTCGGGATCATTCATGGCTTCTTTCGCGGTAATTTGAAATACCCTAGCCTGAGGTTTCGAAACCTCCTCCTTTTTGGTTGAAGCCCCCATTGTATGTATCGGTCGTTGTCTTGGTTGTTGTACCGACCCCTTACTTTCATCCAGTCTATTCTTTGTACATTCTTGGATACGATGACCTAACACACCACAATTATAACATGCCTTTTCTCTTTGAGGGCACTAAGTTCGTATGTGCCCAGCCTCACCACAACAGAAGCATCGTACATATGTTTGATCACCACTACATCGTCTCTGGTGATTCTTGCCATATCGGTTGCAGTTCCGTGGTATATTTGACTGCATTGTATAAGCCTGTGAGGTAGYAYGTGRTGTATTATGCGATTGAGCTCGTCTCGACTTGAAGAATCGAGATGATTTAGATGTCGGGGTCGAGAAGGTTCTCTCAACTCTCGATCATTTCTCCGGTACATCAGAGCCATCAAGGAGACTCAGGTCATGCTCCCGTTTCCTTGCATACTCAACTGCTTTGGTAAATGATGGTACGTCGCGATTGGTGACGAATTCGCGAATATTCCGTCGAAGACCATTGACGAAATGATTAATCTTGTCCTTTTCGCTTGGTACGAACCGTTGGACAAAATGAAGCTTCCGATTGAACTCTGTTTCATATTCAATCGCCGACATGAATCCCTGTTTGAGCTCTAGGAATTCCTTCTCAAGCTTTTGTTTCAAATCATCCGGACAATATTGTTCGAAGAACAGCACTTGAAACTCTTCCCATGTCATTCTATCTCTAGTATTAGGATCCATTGATCGATATGTGGCGTTCCACTAAGTGAGTGCACGATCGGTAAATGTCGCTGTAGCATAACGTACTTTATCCTCCTCCTGTACGTAAACGATCCTGAATACTTTTTCAGTGTTTTCAACCCATTGCATTGCAAGACTGGGTCCGTCTATCCCGAGAACTCTGTAGCACCACTACTTCTAAATGTTTTAAATGAAGGTCGGTCCGACTTTGGTTTGGGTATATCTTCATTAACCGACTTCGGTCCTTGGACAACCGGATTCTGAGCATTATATGGATTTTGCACTTCGGATAACTTTCTTTCAAACTCTATTCTTTGTTCTCGTAGAGCAGCCCGTGTTTGATCATTCATTATTTTCAATAACCTCTCAATACGAGGTGATAGTTGGGCTTCATCGTCATTGTCCACATTTTCTAGGACATTCCCTTCTAAGTTGAGGTTGTCATCCCCAATTCCTTGAGAAACCGGCGCGTTGCTAGATGCATCGTGTTCAGACATCGTACTGAAATTATAATACATATATATAGGGGTCAAATAATATTCTATCCCTTGTACCCCAACAAATCCTACGTCTCTCCTATTGGTCTATATTTCATATAATCATAACCTAGTCACTAAACAAGGTCAATACCTAAGTTTGAGTCCGAATATCATTAATGATATCCAATTCAATCAATCCACAACTCTGATACCATATCTGTAACGTCACGCTTGAGCAAACCCCAAATTACCAATTCCTATAAAATCTCCAATGTAACATAATTTATTGATTATTGGGACCAAAATTGATCCTAAATTATTCTAAAAGTTTTGTCAAAGCCATCTGAACCAAGGATGGAAAATCTGAAAATGCTGCTAAAAAGAATAAGTCTGAAGGAAGACCAGAGGCAATGGTTGGACCAGAGGCAATGGTTGTACCAGAGGCAATGGTTGGACCAGAGGCAATGCCAGAGGCAATGCCAGAGGCTGCTGAAATGGCTAAGTCTGGAAGAAGACCAGAGGCCATGAAGGACCAGAGGTGACACTATGAAGGACCAGAGGCAATGCAGGACCAGAGGCCATGAAGGACCAGAGGCCATGAAGGACCAAACCTTTGAAACCCACAGATCTGCGCATAACATTAATTAACCTCAAAATATGGGATATTAATTTCTAGAAAAACATCGAAATATCC
>NC_037540.1:23515633-23517085 GCF_001531365.2 Cynara cardunculus var. scolymus | reverse complement strand
CTAATGCCTTATATTGGTGGGATGTGGAGTCCTCGGCACAACCGAATATACTACAAACAATGTCTTGGGAAGAATTTGTGAGTAAATTTAAAACACAATTTTGTCCTACGACAGCAGTAAGACAAATGGAGGAAGATTTTCTTAAGCTAGAGCAAGGGAGCAGATCTGTGCGGGATTATACCGAGAAATTTACTGAGTTTTCCCGATTTGCTGAGCATTATGTATCTTCAGAATCCCGAAAAGTATAAAGATATATTTGGGGTCTAAAACCTTCTATTCGACAGTTCGTGATTGTTATGAACCCTGAAACTTTTTCTTTAGCCGTTAATGCTGCCGAAGTAACTGAAAGAAATAAGAATCGGCAGGGKGAAGAGAAATTTGTTGAGAAAAGAAAGTGGGAAGGGTCTTCAGTTAGTTTTCGAAGACCCAAATTTATTAAATCAGATAATCGTGTTTCTCAGTTACCTTCTGTTAAAACCTGCCCGCAGTGTCAACAGATACAACAGGGAAGTTGTCCCTCTGAACCAAGGAGATGTTATTGTTGTGGAGAGATAGGGCATTTGTCAAGGGAATGTACTACACCCAAAAGATGTTTTCAGTGCAATTCACCTGACCACATTCGACCAAATTATCCACAATTGAGAGCTCCTCGTCTAACAATGGGAGGAAATACTCCTAGTTACCATGGAAGGCCTAGTGCACCGAGGGGAGGCCGGAGTGGAGCCAGGGTAGATCGTTCCAAATGACAAAGAACGAGGCAGAAACAACCCCAAATGTAGTAACAGGTACTTTTCTTCAGAATTCTATACGTGCTAAGGTGTTGTTTGATTCTGGTGCAAATTTTTTATTTGTATCACCATCATTTGCTTAGTATACGTGTCTGAATTCTGTGCTACTTGATGACAAATTAGTAGTTGACACTGCTAATAGTCAAGAATCTGTTACTAAAGTATTCAATAATTGTACTATTATTATTGAGGGGTGTGAGTTACCGATTCGACTGTTTCCTATGCCAATGAAAAAGTTTGATGTAGTGGTGGGTATGGATTGGTTAGCAGAGCATCAGGCCAGTATTGTTTGTAATAAAAAGATGATCAGAATTACTCTGCCAGATCAAGGAACAGTTATTATTTATGGTGACCATCAGGATCATCATACTAGTTTATTATATGTGTTGAAAGCCCAAAGATCTATTCGGAAGGGATGTCAGGGGTGTTTAGCATATGTTATTGATAAAAAGAAAGAAAAAGGGAAACAGAAATTGATTCCAATCAATAATGAATACCCGGAAGTTTTTCCAGAGGATTTGTCTGGGTTACCGCCAGATCGAGTCATTGAATTCTGGATTGATCTTATACCTGGAGCAGCACCAGTGGCCAAGGCACCGTATAGATTGGCTCCTTCGGAATTGAAAGAGTTGGTTACTTAGTTGAAGGATCTGACTGATAAAGG
>NC_037540.1:23512976-23514198 GCF_001531365.2 Cynara cardunculus var. scolymus | reverse complement strand
TGTGGAACAGTGTTTAACATGCCTACAGGTTGAAATCGAGCATCAGAAACAGTATGGAAGTCTTCAATCTTTGGAGATTCCTGTATGGAAATCGGATCACATTACAATGGATTTCGTCATGAAGTTACCTCGAACTCCAAAAGGGTATGACGCGATCTGGGTAATTGTTGATCGCCTATCTAAGTCAGCACATTTTCTACCTATAAGAGAAAATTTCTCTTTAGAGAAAATGGCTCAGGTTTACATCAAATAAATTATAACTAGGCATGGTGTTCCACTGTCTATTGTTTCTGATAGAGATAGCCGTTTCACCTCAAAGTTTTGGGAAAGTTTATAGAAAACTCTGGGGTCTGAAATTCGGTTAAGTACAGCATATCATTCGCAAACAGATGGGCAAAGTGAGAGAACTATCCAGACTCTCGAAGATATGTTGAGAAGTTGTATCATTGATTTTGGGGGATCATGGGAAGATCACTTGCCATTGATAGAGTTTGTGTATAACAATAGTTACCATTCCAGCATCCAAGCGACACCGTATGAAGTGTTGTGTGGATGTAAATGCCGAAGGCCATTGTGTTGGAACGAGGTAGGTGAAAACAACTGACGGGTCCTGAAATTGTCCAAGAAACTTCTGAAAAGATCGAACAGATCCGTGAAAGAATCAAAACAGCACAAGATCGCCAGAAAAGTTATGTTGATAATCGTCGAAAGCCGATTGAATTTGATATAGGTGATTTTGTGATGTTAAAAGTTTTGCCATGGAAGGGTGTCATCAGATTTGGAAAGAAAGGAAAGCTCAGTCCAAGGTATGTGGGGCTGTTCAGAATATGTAAGCGAATTGGGCCAATAGCATATCAGTTAGAACTGCGAGAAGAGTTGAGTCTGATTCACAACACTTTCCATGTGTCGAATCTGCAAAAATGTTTAGCTGATCTGAATCTCGTTGTACCATTACCAGAGATCAAGCTGGATAGTAAACTGAACTTTGTAGAAATACTAGAAGCCGTAATTAACCAAAAGATCAGGGTGTTGAGAAACAAAGAAATCAGTCTGGTTAAAGTACAGTGGAAATTTCACAAAGGACCAGAGGCAACTTGGGAACTAGAATAAAAAATGAGAGCAAATTATCCATGGCTCTTTAATTAAAGGAACTCCGGGACGGAATTCTTTTGAAGGAGTGGATAACGTGATAACCGGGTTCTGATCATTACCCTAGGTATTT
>NC_037540.1:23409941-23511306 GCF_001531365.2 Cynara cardunculus var. scolymus | reverse complement strand
CCCCCCCACATTGGTGCGGCCCTAGCTCTGATACCAATTGTTGGACCGATACTAGGGAACCGCCCACATGATATTGTCCGCTTTGGGCTGCCCCACCCAGCAACAACCCCTCACGGCTTTAAAACGCGTCACTGGTAGGAGTAAGATCCCCCCTTCCTTATAAGGAAGATGAATCCTCCTAGCCTCACCGGTGTGGGATGCTCCTGCATTGCTACAGAAGCGTTGGGTTTAAGAATCGCGGATTTGACCGGCTTGAGGGAACGATGAGACGGAAGTCCCAACAGTGGCATTGTCATATGTGGATACTATTATAACTCTTATTATTATTACTAATTGGATTTAATAACTTTGAGTCATCATTTCTTTGTGACCTGATGAATTAAAGATATTATTCCTATTTAGAAATAATAATTTAGATGTTATTGAGAAGGAGAAAATAGTTTGTCATATCAGGCAAGTATTGTCTTAAATCTTTTCTGTTAATATTTATAAAGAAATGGTCTATTGATTCAAGAAGTTTTGGTTACAATATTTGTTTTTTATTGAGAACGTTGGATCTCTAATCAGAGATATTATATAGAACTGAGGTTCTTGGGTATACTCTATTTTGCATGATATTGTGAATTGCATCATTTATTTGTACTGCAGAATATTTCTAAGCGGAATTACATTATCATATTTTGGTGTTCGTCACCCTGCATTTGCAAGGAATGGATTTACTCACTAGACCCATCTGGTCTAACCCTTATTTTCTGTTTTAAATTTGCAATGCAGGAATAGCGGGGTCCGGGGATATTAAAGGGAAAGGGAAAATGTGATTATTTTTCTAATCTGTTGTCTGTTTTGAAGATGCATGTTGCATGACACATAATAGTACAGGATTTGTTTTGGAAATTTTTATATGTAGATTTTGTACATATAGTAATCCTTGTACTAGTGGGACCGTATGATGTAAACTATATTTCTATGTAATGAAATATGTAATATATGCAAATGTGGTGTTTGGGGATGTTACAAGTATGGTTAAATGATGGCATTAGAAGAGTTCATGAGATCAAAGTCAAAACATTTTCATATAGAGTCATCGCATACTTAGAGTATATAGTGTAAAGAGCTAAAAACATTTATGCACTTTCAATGATAATGACCTTATCAACCTGAACATGTGGAATCTGATCATACTTCTAGCTTATGCCAAAGCTCATGTTGACAGAGGAAAGAAATTTAATGTGTATTATGAAAAGATAATACACTTGAACTAGGCTTCGATAGGTTATTTGTAACTTCACCAAATGAAAACTAGAGAAAATCAATAATCTTCACACAACATCTATTATAATGGAACCATAACTCAGACTGATCTGACACAATGAAAGAAAAGAAAATCAAGTATTCCAATCGAACCATCAAGTGGCTGAAATCTAAAGTGCAATAGAGACTCGGTTCTTCAAAGGTGCATACAGAACCAGGACAAGAATTCATCAACCTCGTGTCTACTATTCTGAACTAAAGAGATCGCATGTAATAGTTCTGAAAGATTTATACCAATGCACCATATGCTAAAATGTAAATAGGACCATTTTCTATCCTTGTAATTTTCCTTGTTCGTAATGAAATCATTTACCAATAGATATTGTTATCCTTTTGCTTTCTTTTTAATGCCTTAGTTTCTCTTCCAATACTCAGGGAGAGATTGTTAGCCCTAATTTAACTTTATATAAGTATTGTAAAAGAAAGAGTTGAGTTCCAGAGACTACCCTTTGAAAACCATCCAAAGATGCCTAACTTGATGATTACTTAACAAGCTAGAGGTAGTGCCTATCTCAGGATCTTCACCTTGAACTCAACACATTCTTTAATCCTTCAAGAATGAATTTGCAAAGCTCAACTGTTCCTGCCTAAAGTCTATTAGTTACTACTAGATAGTGCATTTGGGGCCTATAAATACCAGTTTATACCTTGTTCATTGTAAGATTTTGAATAAAAATTTTACACACACAATTGAAAGATGATCATTCTGAATGACATGAACATCAATCCATTTACTATAACTCTGTCTTCAATCAATACAGATGATGAAGATGACTAAATCCTCCTAATCCTCTTGGTGATATTTTTGTTTTTCATTGTTGATCGTTTTTGCCATTATTGGATCTTAATTTGTGCTTCTGTTCATTATATTTGAATTAGATCTAACAATTGTGAAATCTGGAACCAACAAGGGTCATTAGTGATATTCTCATCAATAACATAAGATTTATTGATGAAGTCATCGCTACCATCATCTTGACCTTTATCCAATAGCTTTTTATCGATTCTTTGTAGACATAAATCAATTTAGGTTTTAGTATTTGATCCCCAACATCAACTTTCATAGGTATTAGAACAAAGCTTTTCCCTTTTAGATTTCTTGTGCTTCCTTGAAAAAGGAAGATGGGTTTCATGGTGTTTTTGTTTAAAGGGTCTAGGAGCATAGGTTGACGCTAATGGTTCTCTCAATGCCATTGAATTAGAAGAAAAAAGGGTAGCATAAACGTGACTCGTATCTTGCCACTTTAGGATTAACTTTATTGGCATTAGTCGTTGGTTCATCTTGTTGTGCAATGAGAGGAAGGAGTGAAATATAGATCATACCTTATGCCAAAGGCTAATTAATAGGTTTCACATCTCTTTTGAAGATCATTGGTCCCACTTGGGGTATGTAATGCCCATATGCCTAGAAAGCACCATCAAAAGAAATAGGGAGTAGGATATGGTTGGTTCTGTGTTTTCTTATAGACCTTATAGATTAATTGATAAGAAATTAATAAACGAGAGTCGGGCAATATTTAGGTATTGGAAGGTGGATGATAACGTCCCATGTATTTCTTCCTCACCACTGAATCACATGTGCAAATAAGTAGTTGAAGATTACACTTATTCTGCATTGTTGGATCTTTCTCAATGATTTGGGACGAAGACCACATTCATATCTAATAGTCTCCAGCATTGATATCATGTCTTCATTACTTATAAAGGGTTAAGTGATTGGAGAATGTGGGATTCATCAAAGCATGCATAAATTTCCTAACCCAATATGAAATTACTGTTTCAGCTAGGGTAATTCCAAAACTCTGTTGTTCTTGATCACAATAAAAGCATAAAGTCTAGGATTACTTAATAGACTACAATGCATTTCTAAGGAGTGGGTGAAAGTATAATAGAGAGGGAATTGAAGAATTGTTAATGATCTCTATATAAGATTGGTTGCTTTTTCTTAGGATAATGTTTATGATGTTATTTTTTCCTTTAGCACATAGTTAGAAGCAGAGTAATCAATCTTTTTTTCATGATGTCCATTGTTATAGGGTTGGTATATGTTTTGAATAGTCAAGAACACATAGGTAATGGTTCTTCGTATAAGAGCTTTAAGAGATACAAGACCTAAAAAGGTGAAAGGCGAGGAAGATAGGTTTATATACGTGTGAGGGAAATAGATGTCATGATGAGTGTGTCCACGTCTCTCTCATTTGATTGGTTAGAACCCTAATTATTTTCCATGACGTGACCCATCCTTGGGATATGTTAACTTTTGAAACCGAACATTTATTTTTAAAAGATTTCGTATGGTAAATTTGTGTATATCCTTAATTGTAGCTATCTCCTACATAATTATCTCATATTTCCTTGTATACCAATATTTCCTTGTATATGTTTTCGTATTTAAACAGATTCAACCCTAATGAGAAATTCATTTTTCTAGTCACCATATTCTTAATGGTATCATAGCAGGCCATATAGGCTACACAATAAAACCCTAGAGCACCGTCAGAACCATGGTAGAAGACGCAAACAAAACCAACAAAGATGACGACAACCGTATTAACATCAACTCACCATATCACATACATGCATTGGACTACACGATATAGATGCACATAAACGACGTTTTCACCGATGGAAACTATAGAGATTGGGCACATGAGATGAAAAACTTCCTGTTCACAAAGAACAAGATGGGATTGTGGATGGGACGATTAAGATACCGGAAGAAGGATCACCGAAGTACATGATGTGGATGAGCTATGATGCCATGATCCAACGTCAAATACGCCAACACAGCGGTGGTGATATGGGTCAATATCGAAGAACGATTTGGAAAAGAGAGCGCTTCCTACGCTTATGAACTAAAAGAGACACTCACCATGATTCAACAAGATGGAAGCTCTGTATCGGCCTACTACACAAAGATGCGAGGGTTATGGGACGAGATTCAATTGGTTTCCACTATTCCAAGATGTTTGTGTAGAAAATGTACATGTGACCTGGTGAAAAGATTAAATGAAGAAAATGAGAAGGAGAGGCTTTATGAATTCCTAATGGGGCTCGACAACCTCTTTGCAACCATAAGGACGCAAATCCTTGCATCAAAGCCAACTCCCACGCTAGGAGCTGCATACCATCTCGTGTCCAAATATGAGCAGCAAAGGACCATCTCGGTGGCAAAGAAACTAGTACAAAAAGTTGTTGCATTTCAAAGCTTTGCACAAAACCAACATGAGATGCCAAGAGAAATGACCGCACAATGAAACAATGGAGCAGCAAAAGACGTGAGACGCAGCAATAGGGAAGAAGCCAAGCATTGTAGTTTCTGCAGAAAGAACGGCCATAACCGGGAAGGTTACTTCAAGAGAATAGGTTACCTGGAATGTTGGCCAGACAAAAGAAAGAAAGAAAGAAAAGGGGTGGCCCAAGGCGGCTTGGGTGGATGCGGAATCAAGCCCAATAACAATACCAGAAACTGGTCAAGCATTTCTCAACCGAAGGGAACAATACTGCGGATAATATGGCTTCAATGGCTAACATGACAAGTAAAACTGATAAAGGTTAATAGTGGATTGTTGACATAGGTGCGACGGAGCATATGACTGGCAATAGTAGCCTACTCCAAGACAAGGTGGGCGGTAATGGCGAGATGTCGGTCATCATACTAAATGGTGACTACATTCTTGTCAAAGGAAAAGGGACTTCATGTTCCAAATGGAATGAAGATCGCTAAAGTTTTATATATATCGAAGTTCAAATGCAATCTTTTATCTGTTAGTCGCTTGGAAAAAGCCCTACATTGCATTGTAACCTTCTTTCCTGATTTCTTTATTGCATAGGACCTATAGACAAGGAGCTTGATTGGCATGGGGAAATGTGAAGGAGGCCTCTATCGAATGGATTTGGTGGCAAGGAACGCATTGACGATGACAACGAATGTTTCAATTTGGCTTAAAAGGCTAGGACACGCTTCTGAGAGGATGTTACATCAAGTTAATTTTTAGTAGATTTTACTTTTGAATTAAGGAATAAAGTTTGCGATTCGTGTGTAAAAGCGAAACATACTCGTTTACCTTTTTCTGACAGTCTTACTAAGACTAACGAGTGTTTTGATCTATTGCATTGTGATATTTGGGGGAACTATCATACACCATCTCTCTCAAGAGCACATTATTTTCTCACTGATTTTTAGTAGAGCTGTTTGGGTATTTCTTATTAAACACAGGTATGAGGAAAGTAATCACCTAATGAATTTTTGCAATCTGGTCAAAACGTAATTTGGAAAGGATGTCAAGAGAATAAGGAGTGATAATGGGGGCGAGTTCATATCGGGTACCATGGCTGATTTTTATGCTCAACAAGGAATAATTCTTGAGACCACATGCCCCTAAACCCCACAATAGAATGGGGTGGCCAAAAGAAAACATCGACACTTGCTCAAAACGGTGAGGGCCTTGAAGTTTGAGGCAAATTTTCCAATTAAACTATGGAGGGAATGTATTTTGACCGCTGCATACATAATCAACAGGTTACCATCCAAGGTGATCGGTTTTAAGACACCCTTCGAAATATTGTTTAAGTGAAAGCCAAATTATGAGCACACGAGAGTTTTGGTTGTCTCACATACGCAAGAAATACTGAAACAAAAGGACATAAGTTTGAAGGGGGAGATCCGGTGTATTCGTAGGTTATTCGCAAGGCCAGAAGGTTACAAGGTGTTTGATATTGATGAAAACAAAATCATCATATCAATGTGAGATTCATTGAGCGAGTCTTCCCTTTTGCGGCTGCCGAGACTCAAAAGAAGGAAGATGGGGGTAAAGGGGCGTTTTTTTTTTTTACGAAACCCATGATGAGGATGCAAGTCCAAACAATGCTGGTGAAGAAAACCCGAACAGTGGGAATACCAAAGCCGAAATCACCAATGACCTTGAACAAGATGAAGACCAACCTATCGAACAACCGATAATTGTGAACGAAACCGATCTAGAAAGCCAACCTATAGTACAACAAGGGAATGGTCAAAGAGAGAAAAGGACGAGAGCATAACCGAAACGGTTTGAAGACTTCGTTGTGAATCTACCACCTTTGAAGACCCCACACACTCCTTGCACGATCAAGATTCCTCGACGCTATACCATATTGCCAATCATATCTCTTATAAAAACTTTTCTGACAAACACAAGGCCTTTTTGGCGGCCATCAACTTGAATGAAGAGCAAAGGACTTTAGACAGGTCGTACTAAGCGAAAGATGAAAAGAAGCCATGCAAAAAGAGATAAGAGCCCTAAAAGAAAATGGAACATGGACCTTTGAAGAATTGTTTAACGGGAAATGTGATAGTGACTCGAGGTGGGTGTACAAGATAAAGTACAAACCCGATGGTGAAGTGGAGAGGTATGAAGCACGATTAGTGGCAAAGGGATTCACGCAGCAGGAAGGGGTTGACTTCCATGACATGTTTGCACCGGTGGCTAAGCTAGTCATGGTACAAAACCTACTCACTGTAGCCATGAAAATAAATTGGTTTATTCACCAACTTGATGTCAACAACGTGTTCTTACATGGGGATCTTGATGAGGAAGTGTCCATGAAAATTCTGGAAGGCTTCGTAAGAGAATGAGAAACTCGGGTTTACAGGTTAAGAAAGTCCCTCTATGGTTTGCAACAGGCTTCGTGCAACAGGTACAAACAATTCCCCATGGCCCTGTCAAGTTTGGGCTTTAATCAAACACATGCAGGCGCTTTGTTGTTCATATACGAAAAGGGTGAGAGCTATGTTGTGGCCCTAATATACGTGGATGACGTGATCATCACGGAAAACGACACGGGAAAAATACAAGAAACAAAAGCCTACTTCGATGAAAAATTTAGCATCAAAGACTTTGGATCGTTGTATTGAAGTGGCTAGAACACCTAATGGAACGGTCTGAGTCAACATAAGTACACACTCGCCATATTGAAAGACTGTGGAATGATGGGATGTAAACTGAGTTCTTTTCCAATAAACAAAGAATTTACAATTGATGAAAGTCCATGAATTAAAGCAAGCCAATACGAAAGACTTGTTGGACGATTGTTGTACCTGCAAGCAACAAGACTCGACATCACATATGCAGTCAATATGTTAAGTCAGTTCATTTCTGATCCTTGACAAAGGCATATGGAGGTTGCTACTCGAGTTATGTGCTATCTCAAAGCCAGTCCAGGCCAAGGTATTTTAATACCAAAAGATAGTGGTACCGAGCTCGTTGCCTACTATGACTCTGACTAGCTTGGATGCGCCTTCACAAGGAGGTCACAAACCGGATATCTCTTACTCTTAAGAGGAGCCCCGATTTCATGGAAAACGAAGAAACAGACAGTGGTGTCACGTTTGTCGGGAGAGGTGGAGTATAGCGCCATGGCACATGCGGTGAGTGAGGTTTTATGGCTATGATGGCTTCTAAAGATCTTGAAAGTGGCACCTACATAAGCGACGACACTCTTTTATGACAATCAAGCACCAAGACACATTGCCAACAACCAATTTTTCATAAACCGAACAAACATGTGGAAATGGACTGCTACTTTGTTAGAGAGAGGGTGGAATCACGATAAATACAACCAATATGCATGAACATAAAAGTCCAGATAGCAGATGTTTTTACCAAAGCTTTAGGGTACTTGACAAGTTGGGCATTCGAGACTTACATGCTCAAACTTGAGGGGGAGTGAAGGATATTTACCATATTTGTGTATATCCTTAATTGTAGCTATCTACTACGTAATTATCTTGTATTTCCTTGTATATGTTGTCGTATTTAAACCGATTCAACCCTAATGAGAAATTGATCTTTCTGGTCACCACATTCTTTAATGTTCGCATTGGGCTGAAAAAGTATAACTTTACCCGTCTTGTTAACTTCTTCCAATAACTCCCATTTTTTGTGGTTTCCTTATTTATAGAAGATATATATATATATATATATATATATATATATAGGGGTTGGTTCAAATACTAACCAAGATTTTTGTGTTAACTTTGTTAACCAAACTCAACCAATCGTATTTCATCTTTTCTTTAGGTTCACATATAACTCATATATTAATGACAAAGATAATTAAGTAATTTGTCATTTATATAACTCCCAAATCATTAATTGGGAGTTACAAATCTAAAAATCTCAATAATTGATGATTATGTAATATTGATGTTTTTTTATACGTGTTCATGTTTTGTAATTTCGATTTATTCTATCCATAATGATATTGATTTTGTAATTGTTAAAGAATTTCCGATTGTAAAGATTTCGATATCGTCCGAGTAATATGGATAAACCTATTGGAAAACAAATCGACAACAATGAAAATGAAAAGGTTAAAATCGCCTACGACTACAATCGGAATTTGAATTCATATGTAATTGTTAAAGAATTGTTCACAAGTGTTCATATGTACACTAGCTGCATATCTCAACATTGGCTTGCTTCTGAATGTATTCATAATGAAGGAACTATTGTTCACAAACTGTTCATATTGTGTTCATATGTACACTAGCTGCATATCTCAACATTGTCTTGCTYCTGAATGTRTTCATAATGAAGGAACTATTGTTCACAAACTGTTCATATTRTGTTCATACCTGTTTTTTTATTTATTTACTTTCGTGTAACAACTATTCTTATTATATTGATATTGTGTTAATAAATGCTATACAGTCCAAGTTCATATATATGTCAATTTGTGTTCGTATTTGACACAATGGTTCATATATATATGTGTGTGTGTGTGTGTTCATATGGTTTTTACATTAACAAAAATAAATTAATAAAAATAATGAAATTTTTTTATTTTGTAACTTCCAATTAATAATATAGGAGTTACATAAAAAAGAAAATTACCTAAATACTCTTTTCCCCTTTGTTCACGTATGTTCTTTGAAATTATAAATTTAAAATTTTAATTTTTTATCATGATTAATCACAACCATTCATCGTAAGAATCAATGGCCAAGATTAGTTAACAAAGTTAACACAAAAATCTTGGTTTATTCATATTTATTCCCATTCATAGAGAGAGAGAACGAAAAGTTCAATTGCAAACTTGTTTTACATTGTGAACTGAGAGACATATGAGAGGCGACACGTGTCCCCATTTATTCCCATTCATCATGAATAATAAGCCCATTCCACATAAATAATGAACATGAAATTTTTTACACTATTCAAGATGAATGAGACATGAGTCATGATGAATATTCGTGAATGTCTACGATATATGGCGCTCCCTTTTGTCCCGTGGTTAATTACGAAACTTAGGATTGCAATTTTTCATGCCCCTTATATACATATATATATATATATATATATATATATAGGAGAAAGAGAAAGAGAAAGAGAGAGTTAAAATGTGATACCTTCGATGACGATGGAAAGACACTATTCATACATGACTAACTGAATGTCATTCACTAAGAGTTACGATAAGGGAGTGTGAGATATCGATGCATAAGCCTTAGTATGCACACCTGTTGATCAATCTCATCAAATAAAATATCATAAATTGTTAGGTTTAACATCCTCAGTTCGCTTATGAACAAATAAATCTTAATCCCTCAACATTTTTGGTAAAAAGATTATAAGCTAATTGATAGTCATTTGGAACGAAGTGTAGTTCAGTATGACCTTCCAATTACATGATGACATAAAATGATGGCACATCTCGATGTATTTCATTCCTAAAATGAAGCAAATGATTTGCGGCAATGCAATGAGACGTGTGTTGTCAGAAAAGATAGGATCCCTGAATACACCATGTCAGTGTCTAACTAATTTTCATCCAAATGGTTCTCACTTTCAAGTTAGATAGAACGAACTACCAAAATAATGAATAATTTTTAGATAGGGAACTACCTTGCTAATTTCATCCCCTTGCAACTCTTATATTATGAGCACAATTAAAACACTTGTGATACTCATAGGACATCATATGTGATATTGTTGTAATGCCGCGGTTCAATACACAAGTTCAACAACTTGTACTCATGTATATATGTAAATTTCATATATCAAACATATGAGTTCATACATCTGACACTTTCGAACTATACTACAACAAGATTGGGTTTATATATAGGACACATAAAACATTTAAGTGTCTTCATAACATTTTTAATAAGACTTATGTTTATATGATCAAATTATAAAATTTTCTATCTAAAAGTGTTGCAATAGATTTTATCAACACTTTTAGGAGTTTTAACAAATTTTTAGAATGGTTTTAAAATAAAATGTCGTATAATACATGACACTTTTGAGAAATGTCCTATAAGCCTATCTTTTTATAAGACAGTTGTTCTTGTAGGACACTTTTTCATATAGTTAATATGTCAATTTATTTTAAATGCGTCTTATAGAATTTGTTAAAACGTTTAATAACATCGTACAAACCTATTGTAATCAACACTTTTAGATAAAACATTTTGTAGTTTGATCCTATAAACTTAATTCTTATGAAATGTTTTATTAAAATGCTAAAACATTTTAAACCTACTATAAACTCAAAGACAAACTAGAGATGTTTTAAGAATACAATATTCTAGGATCAACATTATGATTACATATAATATAAACATGCACCAATGAAGTGGGTAATGCCTCTATTAGTATATTTCTGTAAAAATCTACAACCATCATTTACTTGTTTTTGAGCATACACCAAAGGTTAATGGTTGCATATATTTCCTTGCTTGGTTGCAGATCACAGCACCATTACCCTCAGAGTAAATTATATACATCTGATTTTATAATGGTTTAAGATAGTATAACACTGAGCACACCAAAAACATTGATAAAAGAAGGAAAGAAAAAGCAAGGTTACAGAAAAGATAAAGAAAACCCACTTATTTGTTTGTCTTAATGATTTTGCTTTTATATGTATTTTAGAGATAGAGATTGAGACAGAAAGAGAGAGAGAGAGAGAGAGAGAGAGTCTCTTTATTAGAGTGGCGATCCTTGCAGAACAAAGACTCTTTCTTTCTTGCAACAAAAATGCAATGTTCAAAAGAAACCATTGTTCGTTTGTTCTACAATGCCTCCAGTTCTTTCCAGCTTCTCTTCCTCTTCTTCTACCTCACATCCATTTTTCTTTCCAAATTCTTGTTCTTCATTTCTGCCATCCCATTCCTCCCAAGGTACATAATTCATCTCTTCAATTGAATGCAAACCCCTTTGGATTTACTCAGATTCTAACCAGGACTCTTTCGTTTTACCCCAGACCCCACTTAGATTTTGCAAAATTGTTACAATTGGCTTCGTAATGACCCAATGATCCTTCTTCAACTCACCTTTAGATGTGTCTTTTTCGTTTTTCAAATACATATTACTAATTTTTTTGGGTTATTTTTAAACAGAAATGATGAAGAATATGAATATTCTACAGTTACGGACGAAGAAGAGGAGGAGGAGGAGGAAGTGGAAGTGGAAGTGGAAGATGACGATGAAGGGTTTTATTACGATGAGGGTCCAGAGAAAGATCATCTGGTCGCTGATATCATCGAAGATGGTGAAAACCTCCTCTTTTTGCAGACTAGTGCAACAAGTTCATGTCAAAACAGTGTAATTTTTGACGAGGAGATCGTGAATGACCCTCTAGAGAGAGCAGCTGTTAGTGATGATTCGCCATTCTATAGCGCACCAGAGTCCGACTCCGAAGAACACAATAATCAAGAAGATCGCCCTGAGGAAGAGGACGACGAAGATGACGATGAAGATAGGGACACCATATCATTGACCGCTGGTTCTAAATCTGCATCTACTTCTTTTAGATATGATATGAATACACCCGCCATAACCACTCGTGCAAAGTCTGCTTGTACTTCTTTCAGATACGTTGGAGACGAACCATCTTTGCGTGTCACCAAGAAGATCGCTTTTGTACTTGATGATGACAAAATTGAAGGTATCGTGTAGATTTTGGCCAAGGAATATGCATCTTTGTTGATTCCACATACATGATTTAATTAAGAACACAAAATAATTATTTTAATATAGAATAAAAATCAGGTTTCATTAAAAATGATAAACAACGGTTTTCCTTTTTTAATATCTGACTAGACTTTTCCACCTTTTATGTTGTTATTACCAAAGAAATTAAAAAAAAATAAAAAAATAAAGGGATTTACACTTGCAACATATATGTATCAACACTGTCACTAATGCCTATTTATCCAAATCGTTACCTATAGATGCTTACTTATAGGAATCAACACTATAATTTATTTTGATGAGTAAGATTTTAGTACATCAAAACGTATTGAATACAATAATTAAGAGTCGTAATCTTCACTTACCGGGTAAAACTCTCCATCCTTCTCATTGCTTTTACTCGGTAAGATTCTTGTCCCTTGTCATGTTTATCCGATAAGAAATTTTATTCGGTAAACACTTACAAAGTAAGCGTTTAATTATAAACGACCCCTAAGTTATAGATACTTTTTATTAACTTAAGGAACTATACATTAATTTAAAACGGGACCTTTAGAACCCTTAATTTTTTTTATGTCAAGACGGTAACTCCAACATCAGTACTTAATACTTGAACAAACAATATTTGTAAGGTTTAGTTTTTAAACACCAATTCTATAACATGCTTATCACTGATTATTTAGTTTTGATTGTAGCATTTTAGATGTGTAATGTGCATGTTTTTTGCTTTTTATTTTATAGAGAAGTACCGTGAAACCGGAAAGAAGTTGGAATCAAACTTAACGCAAGTCGACAAGTTCTTGAACCTCGCATCATTGAATCCGGTGACAAAAAGATTTGAACTAGAGGAAAAGGATAAAGAAGAGATCTTTGGTGATACGAATACTGTCGGATCAACATCTAAAAGTTCATCTGAATGGCGAAGCTCCATTAATTGCAGAGATCCGAGTTACGATCCATTTTCGTCTTCATCAAGAAGAAGTTGCCCCAAATGGGAGTCTTACACCGTTTTTCAGAAATACGATGAAGAAATGTTGTTTTTAGATAGAATTAGTGCACAAAAGCTTCAAGAAACAGGTACGCTCTATCTGTTTCCTTTCTTGATCTTGACACCTTATACTCTCCGAGATCATCAATGTCTTTACGGAAGAGCAATTCCGAAAGATGGGACATGTTTGTCTCTTGAAACTTGAAAATTTGTTTAATTAATGTAAACTAGAAAATTGGCATATCATCATCATAGTTAAACATTAATTTTTATTTGCATTAAAAGCAAAAATATGTGAATACACTACAACAAAATTGGGTTTATAGGACGCCTTCAATCTCTAAACGTTCCAATAGACCGCTTTATAGAGCCAAAATACAAAAGGTTCTATTTAAATGTGTTGTAATGAGTTTATTTGACGCTTTTAGACGTTTTAACAAGTTTTTTATGATATTTTTAATACAAAGTGTCGTATTAGCAACTTTATATGATACTTTTAAGAAACTGTCCTATAAACTCATTTTTTTATAAGACATTTGTTTTTATAGGACGATTTTTCAAATAGTGTTCTATAAAGTTGCTAATGGACGCTTTATATTAAAAGTATCTTAAAAAACTTATTACGACATCAAAAAACGTCATATAAATTTATTACAACACTTTTAGATGATGCGCTTTATTTTTTTGGTCCTATAAAAATGTCTATTAGGACGTTTAAAAAATTAAGAGTATCCTATAAACCCGATTTTATTGTAATAATTATTACATATACCCCATTAGGTTGTTATAGAAAAATGCGGTGTTATTTTTTCAACATATAGTTTTTAATTAACCATTATTGAGGTTGATTTTGATGAACACGTAAGTTTATATTAAACCTGTTAAATTCTTTTAACAAATTACAAGTCAAATCAAATATTTAATCTTTTTCCAGATATTATAATATTTAATAAAAATATTTGTTTAACTTTTTATTGTCGCCTAATTTTTTTGCCATTCTATCATGTTTGGACTACCTTTTCGGCTTCAAAGTAGAGTTTGGTACGCATAACAGGAGTATGTCTAGTGTTTGGTACGACTAGGACTGGACATGACAGAATTAGAGAAGCTACCCCCAAAAGTTATTTAATGATTTTAAATATTATATAATAGTTATAATTAACACAAATAAAGTAAATAATTAAAAATTTTAATTTATAAATATTTGTACATAATTTTCATATTTGTACCAAATTTGAATGAAAAATTTGATACAATTGATGGTAGTAGTGTGTTGGTGGAGGTGGTTTTAGTTATGGTGGAGGTGGTGGTGGCTAACGGTATTAGTGGCTAACGGTATTAGTGGCAACGGGCGGTGGTGGTCGGTGGCCAACAGTGGTTATGGAGGTAGAGGCAGTGGTGATTGGTGGACGACGGTGGTTTATAGAGGACATGAAGATGGCAGATTTTGGTGGTGATGGTTGACAACGGTGGAGGAGGTAGTTGTGGTTGATGTAGTGAAGATAGTGGTGGTAGTGGTTATGGTGGAGGTGAGGTGGCAATGAATGGTGGTGGCCGGTGGAGGTCGTGGAGGAGGTTGTTTGCAGTAAAGGATGAGTTGATGGTGGCGAATGGCGGTAGTGTTGGTGGCAATGGTCGGTGGTGGTCGGTGGTCGACTATGGTAGAGGTGGCAATGGACTTGGTGGACGGTGGTTGTGGACGCGGTGGAGGATGTTGTTGTAGTGGAAGAGGAGGTGGAGGTGGAGGTGGCCACCATGACTGCCGGTAGTGGTGGCGGCGGCCGAAACTAGCGATGATGACCATTAAAACAAATATCATATTAAGGTTATCTCAAACTAGGGTAGATTAGTAATATTTTAGTTTCTGTTTCATTCTTGTCCCATCTTGTTCCACCTATTTTGGTGGAACAAGAAAAAACTTATTTTGTCCCATGCTGTCCCACCTTGTCTCAGTTTTTATCCTTATCCCATGTCTCGCCAAACGTGGGACAATGAGTTCTTGTTCTGTCCCATGCTGCGCCAAACATGGGACAGTAAGTTTTGTCCCGTCCTATTCTGTCCCCTCCCATCTACCAAACGCAGCCTAAGTGTTCACTTGTTAAATAAACAAAAATTATGGCCGCATATTAAAGGAGGGTTCAAATGAAAATCGATTTTCAGTTGTGAATTGAGGGATAAAGTAGTGCACGACATCTTCACAGATTATTCATGATGAAAAATGTATTATTCATGATGAAAAATGCAATATCATTCATCATTAATAGTTAATGAACTTCACATTCGTTATTGATACTGAGTTTCATTCATTACTCGTACTGAAAGAGAATGTTTCCTTGTCATGCTCTTATTTCTCCCCCGGTTCACAATCAAAAATCGGCTTTTATTTGTTCTCTCTCTCTCTCTCTCTCTCTCTATATATATATATATATATATAAATGTATGAAGGTTCAAACGAGAACACATTTATTTCACGAAAACACAAAAACATCCTGATCACATGTGATAATGCTCGTGAGGGGATCTGGTGGTGTGCGGACATGTCCTTCAACTTAGGTCATGTCAAATATCGTATGCGTCTCTAATTTAGTATCACATATGATAGATTATAGTATGACATTAAGAACACTCTTATTACATATGATACTACACTTGAGGGGCCTAGTAGTGTATGGAGAACTTGATATACAACCCAGGTCCCGCCAAAGGTTGTCCACATCTCTGATTTAGTATCAAATGCACTATATCATATGCGATTGAATATAGTATCACGCATGATTAATATATTAAACCGGTGTTCTTGCATTCTCGTAAAATAAATGTATTCTCGTTTTAACCCTCCATATACATACATATATTATCATACTACACACGAACCGTAAATAAAATGATCAAAATGATTTTATATTTTAATTAATGCTCCCAAAGTAATACTTTTTTCATTTAAAAGTATCCTTCTTTGTCCACCGTAATAACAATTATTTGTCTATTTCTTTTTTTATTTAAAAAGAAAGGTATATATGCACTTTCACCATATAACAAAGTTTTGGTCTATTACAGAGTCGTTTAGGTCGTCAATGACGTGCCATTCATCAATATCAGAAAAGATCATCCACAAATTAGCATCAAGAAACAGAAAAACATCGTATATTTACCAGAATTCGTATCACGAACTGGAAGCGGCCTACGTAGCACAAATTTGTTTGACTTGGGAAGCTCTTAATTGGAACTACAAGTACTTCCACCAATTAAGAGTTTCGCGTCGTGACTCAGACCTTGGATGCCCTGCATATGTCGCACAACAATTTCAACAATTTCAAGTGCTTTTACAACGGTACATCGAGAACGAGCCTTATGAAAACGGTAGGAGACCTGTAGTTTATGCGAGAATGAGAAGTCTGGCTCCGAAGTTGCTTCAAGTCCCAGAATACCGAGGTAACGTTTAGATTTATTTATCTTTTTTTAAGCTTGAATTGCCCGATTAATACATAACTATTTAAAAGATCATAAGTTTTCTTAAACTAATTTGCTTAAGAGTATATATATATATATATATATATAGGGTTAGGTTCACGTGAGACCAATGGTTTTTCGTGAGACCCGTTAAACCAATTCTCAACCCTTGGATTAGATTTACAATCGTCAGATCTGAATATTTATAAACGCTACGAGACTTCTCACTAATTACGAAATTGCCACCTTGCAACTTTGCAACCATTAGATCATTAATTCATAAATTTAATCAATGAACATAAATTGGTCTTACGGGTCTCACGAAAAACCCTTGGTCTCACGTGAACCCAACCCTATATATATATATATATATGACTGAAATCAAATAAAAACTATAGATATTTTGAGAACTGTAAGAATTATTATATGCATTGATGCATATATACTATATGAATTTCAGTGTGCATACATAGTAGATATACATTGATAAATATATTTATTGACAAAAAATATATTTTGATAGTAAATTACACTACAATAAAATCGGGTTTATAGGACGCTCTAAATTATAAGTGTCCTAATAGACCTCTTTATAGGAACTAGTTTATAGGACCAAAAAAATAAAGTGTCATATCTAAAGGTGTTGTAATAAGTTTATATGACGTTTTTTGACGTCGTAATAAGTTTTTTAGTACACTTTTAATATAAAGTGTCAAATTATCAACTTTATAGGACATTATTTGAAAAATTGTTCTATAAAAACAAGTTAACTATAAAAAAAATTCAGTTTATAGGACACTTTCTGAAAAATGTCCTATAAAGTTGCTAATACGACCATTTGTATTAAAAATATCCTAAAAAATTTGTTAAGTCGTTCAAAAACGTCATATAAACTTATTACAACACATTTAGATATAACACTTTAAATTTTGATCATATATATTAAGTACTATAAAGCGGTCTATTGAGGCGTTTATAAATTTGGGGCGTCCTAAAACACAATTTTGTTATAGTAAAATATCCATCAATGTATGTACTACATCTTATAGTTCGGAAAATATTTATAATTGCCATTCGCATCTCTCTCTCATATATTATACATATACATATACATATATATATATGTATGCATGCATTTGATTAACACTACATAACTTTTTATGTGTATTTTTATTTAACAAGCACGAAAAAGAGTTCCATATTTGGAACAAACATTTTGTACAAAAATACATGTTAATCAATAACTTTTACAATATTTGGCAAAGTTAAACCAACTTATTTTTTTGAGTTTATTTCAAAAGCCAATCAAAACACCACTAATTATACACTTTTGTAATTCTCATTAGTGTGTATATATATATATATATATATATATATATATATATATATATATATATAAACAAGGGGAATATACTCTGAAGCTTGCTTTAGCTTTTTAATGATTATTTAACAAAAATAAAACTTGTTACCAAGACGAATCTTTAATTTTTGTTATCAAAATATTATCTTTAAAATTTTCAGATAACTTCTATTAAATATCAACATACACTTTCACTTATTAAATATATTTATTAAAATTATTAGGATTTTTAAGATTGATTAACTTTTATAATTGCAACGATAACACTTGTAAAATCGTGACGAATTCGAATTGTGTTTAACTTGTAACAGAATTTAAATGTTTCATGGTTTGCTTAATAATTTTCGAAAATTAAATGAATTCTATAATAATCTTTGGAAGTTGGAATTTTCAAATTAACAATAAAATGAAATACAATCATTGCAACAAATAGTTATATACCCTCTAAAAAGAAGGTTATATATAATTTTTTTTATTAACCTGGATATCCAACTTGCTATGTGAGCCGACTAATTTTATGATGACCACCTGTTTTGTTTTGTGGTAGCCCAGAGTCACCGTATGTGAACCTCCGTGGCCACAATGAGATTTTTGTTTCTTCTTGTATTTGAACAAAGGACCTCCGGACACTTTTGATATTTGAAACCCAAACTGATCAAACCAATTAGATGCCACCTTGTGCTTTATGTACCCTTTTATTATCATCAGTTGTATTTGAAATTAGAGTCAGTCATTTGATAACTTCACTTGTTCTTCCATTTTGACAAAAATAGATTGTTCTTATTGAAACCCCACCCAATGAAAACTGAATATTGTAGAACTCATGATTTTTTTTTGTAGATTCTGATGATGAGAAGAAAGACGAATATTTGGGGTCAAGAATTTCGTCAGATTCATTTCTTGTGATCATGGAAGAAGCAATCAAAACATTCATGAATTTTCTTAGGGTTGATAAGGAGAATCACTTCCACATATTTACAGATCTTTTTCGCATCAAAAACCCAAGAACTTCAGTCGATCCAACTCTTCTACAGTTGCTCAAGAAAGTAAACCATAAGGTTTGAACCCCCCCTCTTTCACAAAACCCTAATATGCATTACTTGGTTATACTTCTTTTGTTGTAGAATATCCCAAGAGGAAGTCTACAAGTTGGGTTTCAGGGATATACAGAAAACAAGAATCACAGAGTCTAATGAGAGAAAGAATGATACCCTCTGTATGCATCACTGGCTTGTCCTCCACAATTAGTTTTCTATCATCTTAGTGTGCCACTTGCATCGGCTACTGTCCATGCTTAGCCTGAGCTAACGCTGAGATTCTAAAAAACAATTTTATATAGGCTAAAGATACCAAGTCCACTAACTATATATTAGAGTCCCACTTTAATAATAAAACTTATTCATGGCTGGCCCATTTCCTTAAGACCTCATGCCTTAGATTCATTTGAGAGCGCATTTTAACCATGAATATAATAAATGGGAGATCAATGGATGAACGATAACTTGGTTGCCTGTATGAAAACGATTACCGACGTTGATAGGTAAATTGTTATCGACATGTTTAGGAAAACGAAAAATCATTGAGGGCATGTGTACTTTTGGATTGAACGCTTGCTACCAATATAATATTTTTGAGATATTTAATTTTTTGTTAAATTAAAGATCACCCCAGTTGATTTTTCCGATTCCGGCACTGCTTCCTGCACTCCATCAGAAAGTGGAATTTGTTAACGTTCATCTTTATTGTTTATTATATATTTCTGCAAGAAGAGTATGTTAATTAAAGTCGTTGAATCAAAGATACCAGATATACCATAATTACAAAAGAAATTAAACACCTTTATGTTAATCTTGTGGGACCTGTTGGTATGAATTAATTTAAATGTTGTTTAAATATGCAGAAAAAGTTGAAGCTAAGAGATCTACAGCGATCTCGTAAGTGCTTACGCAAAAGGAGATCAAAGCAAGAGAACGAAATGGAGGTGTTGATGGCACAAATAGACTTAAAAGTGGTGTCAAGAGTTCTGAGAACTACGGATCTAAGTGAAGAACAGATGCATTGGTGTGAAGACAAGATGACCAAAGTGAGAGTTTGTGATGGGAAACTACAAAGAGATTCTTCCCCACTTTTCTTTCCTGCACATTAGCTAGCTCCTCAGACCCCACCATACGGGTGCTTATTGCTTTCATGACTAGATTATGAATGTGCACATCACACCATTTCTTTGCATGGAATGATAGAGAATATCCCTTTTCACCCCTTTTTTCATAGATTGATGAAAAAGAAGAAAAATGGCCGTGCATGGATCAGAGAAGCCACATGTAATGACGGATAAAGATGATTCGGTATGCGCTTTTGACCCATGCTTATCTTCTTGTTTTTTGGACAATAAACCAATCACATTATAGTGAGTTCAACAATGGCCATATTGATACTAGCTAGCTACTCTCTTAAGTCTAGTTTTGGACGATGGAGATGGATGATTATTGAATAAAATGGGTTTACTATACAACCACTATTCTTCAATATTTACTTGTGTTGAGAAGGACATATATATAAAGATGAGATGGAAAGGACAAGGTTTTTGGTATCTTTATCTTTTGAAATTTAGGGTTTATCTTAGAGGTGGAATCGGAAGGGGAGAATCAAAAGTTAAAGCTGGGAAAAGATGCATCTTGGAATAAAAAGTCGGCCATATGATACACGCAAAGGATAAAGAGGAGGTAGACCAACTTTGTTTTAGAGGAAAAGTAGTTCAATAGACAAATCAAATCTAGATAGATGGCACTAACTACCAAGAAATTTCATGATTTGTGGTAGCCTTCAATTCATATTCTACTTTACAATTACAAGAATTAATAATATGCTTCAAATTATTTTTATGAAATGAAATAATGGGTGTTTTTTTTTTTAACTTGAGGAGCATTTTGAGTTTTTTGGATGACTTTTCTATTATATGATAGTGGTACTTTATGTCGTGGCAATTTTGTAAATAAGTAGAACTTCGGTGGATGGCCGTAGATGAGACAAGTACATACGAAAACAAAGTCTTTTACTGATGAAAAATCAATAGAGATCCATCGGTAAAGGTATGTTGGCCAAAGCTTGGCCAAAAATGACAATTAGCTACGGATTTTCGATGGGCCGCTTTACCGACAGATTTCTAACAACCTCATTTCACCGATTGATTTTCGAAAGACCACTTTTTACCAATGGATTTTCAAGAGTCCATTTTACTGGTAGATTTCCAAGGGCTGGATTTACTGACGCATTTTCGAGGGCGGGTCACAGTAGACGCCATTATTAACGAATCTCCAGGATCCCAATTTTTTTTAAAATACAACTTTTACTCGTAATTTACTTGGCACTAAATACATGTAACATATATATATATATATATATAGGGGTCCATTTAAAGGAGAAGCGATTAGCGGGAGGTAACCGTGAAATCCAATATGAACCACTCGTTAACGATATTTAAGGATATTTCTTAAATAAACTAAAAAGGTAATGTAGTAATTCTACTTTGATAACTAATGAAAATATTTAATTAATTTTTTTAGAAGAAAATATTTTTTTTTAAATTAATTACCAAGTATATCAATTACCTAATATACATCATATTTTAAAGAAGTTTGTGAATCAAAGTGTGTCATAGTGATAACGTTCACAACATTTCACGTGTATCACGATTTATTTTCTTTGTTTTATGAAATGTATCATAGTGTGCATTTTTGTTATTTTCATTGTTTTACAAAAGGTATCACATTGTGCATTTGGGTATCACAGTGAATGTTCGTTTGTAGGTATCACAGTGTGTATTCTATGTTCACATAAGGTTCATCGGAATAAGGTTCGTCGAATAAGATTCACCAGAGAGAGGAAAGAGGAGAGATAAAAGAGGATATTTATAAAATCCCTAAAATGCCATTCATTAATATTAAGTAAAATTTACCAAAATTCTTAATTTCCTAACTTAGCCATTAATTTGTGGTTGAGATTGGATCTCACTACAAGCAAAACAGTTCTCATTTAATTAGTAACTTGACTGCCACATGTTGTCTTATAGGCGACGATTATATAGATTTCTCGCCTAAATATGTATGTAGACACAATTTATATTACTGGTTCAAATGGGCCAATTTAATTGATATCTGTCTCTGTCAACATAATTGATTTCCGTATGAAAATGAATTTCTTTTAAGACTTATTTTCGAGACATATAAGTCTTATTTCTGGAATTCTATTCCTCAGACTTAGAAGTATGATCTATACAGACTTTTTCCATCGACTTAAATGAGCAAAAATCTAAAATGTGATTTTCCAGGGTCATTTTGTTGGATTATAAGTGTCAATTCTGGTTGTTCCTTTGTTGTGATAATGATCAATGTACATGCCTGAGCTATGAAGTCTTCTTTTTCAAACATAGAAGTCTGATCTCTACAAACTTCTTTCAAAGACTTAAATAAACAAAAATATGGATTTCTATTCCTTAGACTTAGAAATCTGATCTCTACAGACTTTTTCCACAAACTTAAATGAGCAAAAGTCTGAAATGTTGTTTTTCAGACATAGAATACAACTCTGAACTTTAGTCCAAAGTGATTTTCCAGGATTATTTTGATGGATTATAAGTTTGTCAATTATGGTTGTTACTTTGTTATGATAATAATCAATGTAAAACCTGGACTATGCAGTCTTCTTTTCCAAACATAAAAGTCTGATCTCTACAGACTTTTTTCAAAGACTTAAATAAGTAAAAGTCTGGATTTCTATTCTCAGACTTAGAAGTCTGATCTCTACAGACTTTTTCCAAAAACTTAAATGAGCAAAAGTCTGAAATGTGATTTTCTAGGGTTATTTTGTTGGATTATAATGGTCAATTATGATTGTTCCTTTGTTATGATAATGATCAATGTACAAGCCTGAGTTATGCAGTTTTCTTTTCCAAACATAGAAGTCTGATCTCTATACATTTTTTTCAAAGACTTAAATAAGCAAAAGTCTGGATATTTATTCCTCAGACTTAGAAGAGTGATCTCTACAGACTTTTTCCACATACTTAAATGAGCAAAAGTGTGAATGTGATTTTCCAGAGTTATTTTGTTGTATTATAAGTGTCAAGTATGGTTGTTCCTTTGATATGATAATGATCAATGTATAACCTGTGCTATGTAGTCCTCTTTTCCAAACATAGAAATCTGATCTCTTCAGACTTTTTCCACAAACTTAACTGACCAAAAGTTTTAAATGTGATTCTCCAGGGTTATTTTGTTGTATTATAAGTGTCAATTATGGTTGTTTCGTTGTTATGAAAATGATCAATGTAAAACCTAAGCTATCAGTATTCTTTTCCAAACATAGCAGTTTGATCTCTACAGATTTTTTTCAAAAACATAAATAAGCAAAAGTTTGGATTTCCATTCCTCAAACTTAGAAATCTGATCTCTACAGACTTTTTCCACATATTTAAATGAGCAAAAGTCTGATATATGATTTTCTACAGTTATTTTGTTGTATTATAAGTGTCAATTATAGTTGTTCCTTTGTAGTGATAATGATCAATGTCGAACTTGAGCTATGCAGTCTTCTTTTCCAAACATTGAAGTCTGATCTCTACAGACTCTTTCCACAGACTTAAATAACTAAAAGTCTGAAATGTGATTTTCCAAGGTTATTTTGTTGTATTATAAGTATCAATTATGGTTGTTCTTTTGTTATGATAATGATCATTGTATAACCTGAGCTATGCATCTTCTTTTCCAAACATAGAAGTCTTATCTCTGCAGACTTTTTTCAAAGACTTAAATGACCAAAAGTCTGAAATGTGATTTTCAAGGTTATTTTGTTGTATTATAATTGTCAAGTATGGTTGTTCCTTTGTTATGATAATGATCAATGTGTAACCTGAGCTATGCAGTCTTCTTTTCCAAATATAGAAGTCTGATCTCTACAGACTTTTTTCATAAACTTAAATCAGCAAAAGTCTGGATTTCCATTCCTCAGAGTTCGAAGTCTGATCTCTACAGATTTTTTCCACATAGTTAAATGAGCAAAATTCAGAAATATGATTTTCTAGATTTATTTTGTTGTATTATAAAGGTCAAGTATGGTTGTTCCTTTGTTATGATAATGATCAATGTAGAGCTTGAGCTAGGTAGTCTTCTTTCCCAAACATAAAAGTCCGATCTCTACAAACCTTTTCCACAAACATAAATGACCAAAAGTCTAGATTCCCATTCCTCAGACTTAGAAGTGTGATCTCTACAGACTTTTTCCACAGACTTTAATGAGCAAAAGTCTGAAATGTGATTTTCCAGAGTTACTTTTTTTGTATTATAAGTGTCAATTATGGTTGTTCATTTGTTATGATAATGATCAATGTAAAACCTGAGCCATGCAGTCTTCTTTTCCAAACATAGAGGACTGATCTCTATAGACTTTTTCCATAAACTTAAATGACCAAAAGTCTGAAATGTGATTTTCCAGAGTTATTTTGTTGTATTATAAGTGTCAATTATGGTTATTACTTTGTTATAATAATGATCAATGTAGAACCTGGCTATACAGTCTACTTTTCCAAACATAGAAGTCTAATCTCTACAGACTTTTTTCAAAAACTTAAATAAGCAAAAGTCTGGATTTCTATTCTTAGAAGTCTGATCTCTACAGACTTTTTCCACACACTTAAATGAACATAAGTCTGAATTATGATTTTCTAGAGTTATTTTGTTGTATTATAAGTGTCAATTATGGTTGTTCCTTTGTTATGATAATGATCAATGTAGAACCTGAGTTATGCAGTCTTCTTTTCCAAACATAGAAGTCTAATCTCTAGAAAAAAAATTCAAAGACTTAAATTAGCAAAATTCTGGATTTCGATTCCTCAGATTTAGAAGTTTGATGTCTACAGACTTTTTCCACTGACTTAAATGAGCAAAAGTCTGAAATGTGATTTTTCCAGAGTTATTTTTGTTGTATTATATAAATGTCAATTATGTTTGTTCCTTTTTTATGATAATGATCAATGTGAAACCTGAGCTATGTAGTCTTCTTTTCCAAACATAGAAGTCTGATCTCCACAGACTTTTCGACAAACTTAAATCAACAAAAGTCTAAAATGTGATTTTTCAGTGTTATTTTGTTTTATTATAAGTGTCAATTATGGTTGTTCATTTGTTATGATAATGATCATGTAGAACATGATATATGCAATCTTCTTTTCCAGATTTAGAAGCATGAACTCTTAACCCTTTGTGTCCAGACTTAGACATAAATTCTGGTTTCTTCTTTTGGTGATTTAGAAGTATAAATTCTTTTTTTTCTAGGCTTAGAGGCATAAACTTTGCTTCCTTCTTTTCCAGAATTAGAAGTATGAACACTTTTTTCCAGACTTACAGGCATAATCCTGGTTCATTCTTTTCTGGACTTAGAATTCCCAAGCCTGAACCCCTTTTATTTAGACTTAGAGATAAACTCTGCTTTCTTCTTTTGCAGAACTAGTAGTGTGATGTCTGAGCCCTTTTTGCCCAGACTTACATGCATAAACTCTAGTTCCTTCTTATGCATGCTTAGAAATAATGAGCCTTTTTTCCAGACTTAAAGACAAACTTTGGTTTCCTTTTTCTCCAGATTTATAAGTATAAACTCTAAGCCCTTTTTGTCCAGACTTACATGCATAAAATCTTCCTAAGACTTACATGCATAAACTGTGGTCCCTTCTTATGCAGACTTAGAAGTATGAAGTTTTTTTTTCCAGAATTATAGGCATAATCTCTGAGTACATCATCTACACTTCTCCAGGCCAGTTCCCATCAATTTGATGTTCAAGCAGGACTTTCTCCTCATTCGATGTTAGGTACATGTGGCTGAAATACACAAACGAGACCATCATTCCATCAGATTTCATTATTTCCAACTCATTCTCTATAGAAACTTCTGAATCTGAAGTTTGTACCGCTGGTTCTTCTTCCTCTGTAGATTGAATTGTTAAAGGAATTAAAAATTGAATAAATGAATCTAGAGGGGTAAAAGGAATGATTGCAAGACATGAGTTTTGAAAATGATCCTCATACTTATCTTCTAGCTCATCATTAGGTTTTTAAACTCCCCATCTGAACTAGGAATGATAATCGTCTATGTTTCTTCTATTTCCATCTTTTCTGCTTCATTATTAATTGCTTCATGATTATCTACATCAATTCTTTCTTCATTACCAGCTTCCCCTTCAATATTTTCCTCTTCTGTTGCATCTGCATTAGATGCCATTCCTAATGTTGTTGGCTCTTCCAGCCTTATCTTCTTACCCCTCTTTTGATTATCGCAGTTCTCTTCCTTATCAGAGTCATGATCTTCATCATGCTTCCTTTTGAATGTCCCAACTTGTTCCTTGCAGCCCATCTCACGAAGATCCTTCCTTATTAACATTATCATGTACCTTAAATCTACCATTTCTGCTTTCACTTCATTTAATTGATTAGATGTGGCAAAATCTTTAGTATTAGGTATGTAGGCCTTGGGAACGGCAAGGATGGGATTTTGTTGAGAAGTAGATGGATCACTTGGAGGTTGGCTTGGATTATGTGTTTTGGCTTGTGTATGGGGGTGATCCATTTAAGACAGCCTGAGGGTATTTAGGTGGCTGGGTATAGTAGCTTCTGTTTTAACTTGCATCTCAATCATCTTATGACACATAATCTCAAAGTTCTTGAGAATGCAGCTTTGGAACACTTGGAACTCTTGTTTGGAGATAGAGTTTGATGCCAAGTTATTCAGGGTTTTTTGGTTGGTGGCCGCCATCTTTTTCAGACCCTCCAATTGGTGTTTTGTTAGCTATATAGAATTGTCAAGACCTTCAATTTTTTCTCCAATTCCTTCCTCCATTGACGTCATCCTTTCCTCCAAACTTTGTATTTGATTTGAGGTTGTTAATTCATTGATTTTAGAGTCAATCTTTGCAAATTCACTTTTACAAAAGTCACTAAAGTTGTTAAACTATGTAATTGTGACAATTGTTGGTAGGAAACCAGGATCAACAAATGATCCTGTTCGCAATCCCACAACAGGTGTGGGTTGGCCTGATGATGTGAAAAACACATCATGTACAACAGATGTACTTGGTACTGGGATTTTATTGATGTTCATCCCACCAAGATTTCCACCCAATCCTTGACATCCCTAGAAGTACTATAGGTGTTAGTGTAGGTTAACAAACTACCTATGAAGGTAAGTCATAGAGACTTGTGCTGGTCTTAGAAAGAATAGCAGTTTCATGATCTGCATTTGGCTCAATGGGGGATGGACTGTTGGGTTTGAGTTTTTGATCTTAAGTGTTGTATTCAATCTTTTCTCTTATTTGTAATTTTGTATTGTATTTTGTCCTATAAATAGGTTTTGTCTTTATATTTCTTGTATGACATTAGAGTTACATTGTAAGAATCTTAATGAGTTTGTAAGGATACTTTGAAGATAATAATCAAGATTGAGTTTTTCTCTCTAAATTCACTACTTTCAATATTCTTGATTTTGCCATTTTGATGTTCTTGATCGTTCATGAAGATTAATTAAACAATCTGGGATCGTCATCCTCAATTGGTATCAAAGCTGAAATGCAGTAATTTTGGTTAAGAAACTTCACGAAATTCAAGAGAATTCTTGCACAAAATTCTGAAAATCTGGAAATTTTTCGGATTTATCTTCATGTGTTCTTGACTGTTCTTGAGGATGTTTTGAGCATATTATTCTTTTTCTCATCTAAAATCTTCAATTTGTTGATGTTTGATCATGAATTGTTGTTAATCTTGTGCGCATTATTGTTTAGGATCATAATATTCAAACCAATTTGTATTTTCGATTGATTAAATGTTAAAAAATTGAAGATTTTTAAGAGTTTTTCATATCTGGTCAATGAATTTGTGTATGAGAATGAATCCGGTTGTTGAATGTATGCATGTTCACCATATATGGTTGTTGATGGTGTGCATATTTTGTCCGTATTAGGCTTTTGATATTTGCATGGTTTACTATATCCGGTCATTATTGTTTTGCATTTTGATGATGTGTGCATGGTCTGGATATTAATGTTTGTATGTCAACCATATACGGCGCCTATTGGTGTTGATGCATATTAACCGTATTCGGTCATTGAAGTCTTACACATTTATATTATGCATGCTTTTTGTATCCGGCCATTACTGTTCATTGAATGCTTTGCATGGATTGATGTGTGCATGATTACCTAATCCGATTCTTGAAGGTTTTCATGTTTATTGAATCCGACTGTTGCCTTGACCGTATTCTACCATTGCATGCTTACCTATCCGGATATTAATGATGTTGCCTTGACCGTATTCAGCTGTTGCATAGTTACAAGGTGTATTTGGTTGATTGCATAATCAAGGTGTCCGAATTTGGTTGGTATTCTTTGTCAGTATTGTTAATCCGGTCAAACTTGGTTATTGGTATTAAGTTTGAATCCGGCCATTGCATAGTTATAAGTTGTCCGGATTGCTTTTGATATTTTGCATGCTTACATATCCTGTTGTTCATTGTGTGTTTGCTTGATTAAAACATATCCAATTGTTCATTGTGTGTTTGCATGATTAAAAAACATATCAGGCTGTTGATTGTGTTTTGGCATGATTAAAACATATCTGGTTGTTGAAGGTTTTCATATTTGACCGTATTCGGTTGTTTCATAGTAACAAGGTATCCAAGCTATCCGTATTTGATTGGTGTTTGGATGGATTGTTGTTGTACATATTTGACCATATTTTGACTGTCCGTATTGTTTGAACATCCGGTTATTCAAGTTACTTTGACCGTATTCTACATCGGGTCATTGTTGCTTTTTGTGTAGTTTGTGAATCCGATCATAATTATTTGTTTATGTTGAATTAGTTGTCCGGATTTGGAGATTATTCTAAGATCTTCTATTTGGAAATTCCTTGTCCGGAGTCAAATTTCATTTGTTGGGTATTACTTGTTGAATATTCTGTGATTTGATTGATTTTCATTAGTTTGAAAATTTTTGTGCGTGTAGTTGTTAATCAAAGTTTTGAACTGCAGAGATCATTTTATGTTTGATCAATTGTTTCTGAATTTTTCAAATGGCATATATTCTAGAAAGAGAATATAAGGAACTAAGAGAGAAAGTTTCTGATTTGGAGAAAAGTCTGAAAAAGAAACAAGAAAATGCAAATGTATTTTATGAGAATCATGCACATTTAGTTTGGGCTAATGAGATGAAACAAGAATTGAATAAAACTGAAGAAGAAAAGAAGTTTCTACAAGCAGAGATTGATGAACTTCTTGGTAAAGATATTTATCTCAGTGCAAGACAAAAGACAGACTTTGATATGTTAAGGGACAATTCCATACTGAAATCTAGAGTTTATGAAATTGAGAAAATTTTAGAATCTGAAAGAAAAGAGTCAAAGGAAGAAAAGAAAAGGAATGTAAAGCAGATCAAAGAGAATGGTGAGTTGACAAAGAAAATTCATAAAGCTAAGAATGAATTGACTGCTAAAAGGAAATTACTGGAAAAGGAGAAGGATAAGCTAATAGAGGTTGAAAAGAGATTTGATGCTGAAAGAAAGACTTTTGAAAGAAAAATAAAAGATTTATAGTTGAATACTACAAGGCTTTCAAAGCAAATCTCTGAATTTGAACAAATTATCATCTTGGAAAGAGCCAAGTTTGATAATGAGAAGAAATAATATTTGGAAGAATGTCAAAAGAAACATCTGGAAATGTTTGATAGCATTGCTGTAAAGCAGAAAACTTTAAATGAGGAGAGAAATTTTTTTACTATGGAGAAAAAGAATACTGCGAAAAAGAATGCAACAATTGCTAAAGAGGTCACTAAGAAAAAGAAATGGCTTGGTATTGCTTCAGATAATGATAAAGGAAGTTTTGAAGAAGAAAGAACATAAGTGGAGAAAGAAAGGAAAGATTTTGAGAAGTTAAGAAGAGAGTTGGAAGGTAAGTTCTCTGAAACTTCAAAAAAATTGTCTGATTTAAAGACGGAACTTGTCACTGAGATGAATATGAGATCTGAACTTAAAAAGAAATATGATTTAGTTACAGAAGAGATAGATCAGTTACTTAAGAAAATAAAAGAATTTTCTGAATCAAGTGTTGAAACCTCAACCTGTTTCTCAATCTAAGTGTAAAACCTGCTTTTATGACTGTTCCAATGTCAAATCCAACAGTTATTTAAGTAGTCCTAAATCAATTGTTTCAAAGAACAAGGCTCGTATTTCAAATCAGTTTTACAAAGGTTATGTCATTGAATCAAACAATAACTTTTCAAAAGTAAAATAAGTTTGGGTAAATAAAGTTGAATCTGTTGATAACAAGAAATCATTTGTGTCTAATACTGTTCTTCCTTGTATTGTGAAATCTACTAATCAGTTGATCAGTCTTAGCAAGAGAAGAATTTGATGCTCAACTTGTGGAACAAATGATTTCGTCAACAAGCAGAAAATCAACATATGGTATGGAAACAACTGGTATGAAAACAGTTGGAATGAATGTAATAGTTATGAGAACAACTGGTATGAGAATAACAGGTATGATAATGACTGGTATGGTTCTTATTGAATATCTGATTTACCTGTTAAAAGAACTAAAAAGAAATTATCTGATAAGAACAGATGGTATGGCAATTATAACATCCCTCGAACAGTACTAACAAAGTAGGACCCATGTTTGTCTGGGAACCAAAATCTACTTAATCTGTTTTGCAGGTGTGTCATATGTTGTGCTGATGAGAAACATCTTCTATATGATACAATGATGCAGGGGGAGTGTATAATTTGCCTAAATATAGCTTCTGAACACCCAGTTCAAGACTTGTTCTTCAATTCTGAGCTGAAGTGTTTTCAAACTCTAGGCTAACTCAAAAGGAGAATAATATTTTATTTGTTTGAAGATGAAATCTATTTTGGAGGGGGAATATTGAAAATGTTTTTGAATTTTGAGTTGATTCCAAACGAGTATCATTTCTGATCAGGTATTTCTTTGAGATTTTTCTTGTGTAATTTCTCTTCTTACATATTTCCAATACCTATTTCAATTTTTTTGGACCCCTCACCACTCATCCTAAGGGGGGTTGTTTCTTGGGTAGGGTCTGCCGGTTCCGACAGTCCCATAGAAGCGCAATATTCTCTAAGTATCTTATTGTCATTCCTAATGTATGCTCTCAACTCCAAGGGGAGTGGCATATGATTGTTGAAATTAGAGAGAGAAGTGGATAACCTGGGGCCATCTTATCCTCTTCTCTTGCTGGAATTCTTAGTTGCAAGTACATGGCTCCCTTGACGCAGAGTTGGAAGAATCTTTGAAATGGAATGTACTCGGGGGGCTTTGCAATGTATGCTTTGATTTCTTCCATGAATAGCGATGCATAATCATAATGCATATTAAAGGCTATATCATGGAAGATCTTCAGTGTTGTCCTTGATGCTTGGTCTAGGCTTGAGGCATTGGGTGATAAACACCTGTTGATACAGGAGAAGAGGCAGTACCAAACAGGTGGCAAACCTTTCCTCCTGAAACTACTAAGTGTTGGCAAGGGATCTTTGTATCCCAATAAGATGAAGTCTGCAATCATCTGTTCCTGAGAAGGTAGGGAATCAAAGTCCGATTTCCCTAAGACTTCATCCTTGTGTGGTAGGCAAAGCATCTTTCTTATGAGTTCTAGGGATAGTGAAAAACTATACCTTCATACCATTGAAACAGTTTCATTTTCTTCCTCCTCGTATGTTAGATTTTTCCACCATTGTTGAAGATACTGAATAAGAACTTCATAACTTCTGCAGAACATCCTTTTGAGTAGATGTCTTTTAAGAATATCAATCACAATCTGGTGATCAGGTTTGAATTTTTCAGAGTTGAGGTTTAATGCATTGTTGTTTTCCTTAATGAGGTCATATTCGTATTCAGGCAAAAAAGCTTTGCTTAAATCAGTTTTTTTGGTGGCTTCAGACATAGTAGCAATATGTGTTGGGTGATTGCCATGGGCATCACCTACTTCACCTTTGGATTCAGCAGGTGCAGGGGTGTCTTTTTCAGGGTTCTATGTCTGTTGTTCTTCATTGGGGTTTGGAATTGGAGCCGGGTGATTGAATTCATAGTTGAATGATGAAGAGTGATTTCCTAAAGGAAGGGAGACATGTTGTTGGAGCACAATTTCAATGTTTCCAACCAAAATAGAAGTACCCTGGTTGACTTCATTGTCAGAATCCGAGGAGGAGGAGGGTTCGAAGCAAGTTTTGGTGGTGTGGATTGTTTTTTGGACGTTGGATTGTGAACGAGCCATTGATGGTTTGCTTTGTGAGTTATGTGATTGGAAAGAGGCAAGTTCGCATGAGCTAAATGAAGGCGGGAGTATGAACAATTAACAGATATGGAGTATATATGGGTTTCGATTTAAATTAAGAACCTGAACAGTTTATTTGTAGAGTGACACGTGTAAGAGTAGAGTGGTTAATCGCATCATTAGGCATGCTGATTAAAAATGAATCGGTTTTTTAAACTTCATTACTTGTATTTATGAGTTGTCTTAATAGTTGATCCAATGATATTAAAACACGCAGCAATGGACATGGCTAGGTCAAATTCGGATGAGAAAATTTACAAGTATAAAAGTCTGGGAAAATCAGAGTTGTAAGTTTGAATTTAACTCTCAAGTGTCTTTCAGACTTGTAAGTCTGAATATAGGAAGTCAAATGAAGTCTGAATTGTAAAGTCTGAACTACATCAGTTATTGGTTATTTCCCAAACTTACAACATAACTCTGAATTGTTCTGGTTCAGACTTATTTCCATAGTTACTTTTTAGACTTAGAATACAACTTTGAACTCCTCTTAAGAGTTGAAGTTCAGAGTTTCATTTCTAACCTATAAGAAATCAGAATTCTTGTGATTCAAAGTTATGCTCATAGATACTTTCCAACTTAGAAAACAACTCTAAATTCCATCTCTTCACAGTTAAAGTCTAGAGTTATTTCCTAGCCTAACAACAAAACTCTGAATTCTTGTGCGTAAGAGTTAAAGTTCATAGTTTCTTTCCAGACTTGAGGACAAGTTGTGATAACCGGGTTTCAAACAACTTGGGTTAAGGTAACTTTTATGTGATTATTCTATGAAATACGTGTTGGCATGCATGTTATTTAATTAAATGCATGAATAGTATGCGTATATGTGAAAATGTGATGCTATGCATAATCGGGAAAATGATAAAACATGAGAAGGTGCATATGATGTAATATGATTATGTGAAAACTACTATTAAAATATAATAGTTGTACAATCTTCATGGTTAAGAAAGGTGAATTTTAAAATAATAGAACCCACCGCCTGTAAGTTTTATATTATTATTTAAATCACAACGCTTTTAGTAAGCATATAAAAAGAAGATAAAAGATAAGGTTTATTTGAAGAAACTGCAGTGTGCTCAAATCTTCAAGTCTGTGCTTAATAAGGTGAGTTTTTGTTACCAAATTATTTTAAATGATAATATTTGAACTGCTGGGTTTTGAATGATTTGATTCTTTGAAGAAGAATAGTAATTTCTGTTTTGAAAGGTTTGAGCTGAATTTTATGAACCTGGATGAGGAAACTATTTTGGAAAAATAAGGAAGTATTTGCTTCTTTGAAAACAGTCATGAATGACACCCTATTTTAAGGATTTAAAAGGGGATTTGAGTTTGGAAATGATAGTGAAAGAACTGGGTGTTCTTGAGTTTTAAAGAGAAAATTGTTTTGAAACCATTATTGGTTAAAAACTATATAGGATATTCCTTCAAGACGGTTGTGACTTCGGTCTGTCTTCGTTTGGGATTAATCAATAGATTTTGAGGACAAAATTATGGAGGCTGTTTCATCAAGACGGTTGTGACATTGGTCTGTCTTTGTTTGGAACTAATCCATAGATTTTGATAAGGAAATATGGGTAGCATATCAAGGAGAGGTGTACCATGAGATAAGGGTGGCATATCAAGGAGAGGTGTACCTTTGGATATAAGGGTGGCATTTGTATGTTTGAATTATTATAGCTCTTGCTATTATGTCTTTTAAGATTGCAATAGATCTGAGTTCTTACTTCTTCGTGATTTGAGGACTCAGAGATGTTGCTCTTATTAGAAATGATAGTATTGATGTTATTGAGAAAGGGAAAACTTGGTTTTGGATAAACTCTATTTTGGAACAAAGTGTTTGATTTATGAGGAACCACAGAGGCTCTGGTTGTTCCTTGAACGGAACAAGAGGGGTTGTGGTTGGTCCTCATAGTAGAATTATAGGGTTCTGGATGATGATTCGATATTGATACAAGTCTTTTACTAAAGTTTTGTTTAAACCAGGGGTTCTGTATCTATTAGATAAGAGCTCTGTGTCAAAATCATATTCTAAAAGATGTTATAAAGATTTTATACATAAAAACTTTTCATATAAATAAAGACAGAGCATAGGGGCTCTGGTTGGCCTACGCGTTGGACCAGAAGACCTCTTGTTTGAAAAACCCAAAATCATACAAATCTGATTATGATCTTCAAGAATTAGAAATAAGATGAAGATTAGAAAGAATATGATCACCAAATCTCTTGTAGATTTCTTGAGAGAATTTACAAGACTAATAAATGATTACAGAATTGTTAATGACAATTACAAAGCTAATGACTATTTATACTAAGGAAAGCATTAAACCTATCTATTACAAAGCATATAAAATGAAGAACTTGAATACAACAATAACGTACATACTTGAACCCAACATTCTCCCCCTTTGGATTCAAGTTCGAACTCTCGTAAATCTTGTCTTTCTGAGTCCKAGAAGTTTCTCCAGCCTCCTTAGTGCATTCCGATATTGAATTTTCTCCTCTAGTAGATTCAGGGCATTGATCAACAAATATCTATCTTTTGAATTCATCCTCTTCGATTCCGTAGCTTTATCATTATTTACTCTCCTCAAGTCAAGTGCCCGTCTCACCAGTCTAATAGTACCATCAGAATACTTGTTTAGCTCACAAAATCTCATAAACTTCTTTACTTGATGCTCAACAAAGTATATAACCCCGAACTCTGGATGTTCAAGAATCATGTAAACAAGATAGGCATCAATGTCTTCTAAATCTTGATCAGGTCTCTTTAGATTGATTATTCTTTGATTATCTTCAAGACCCATCTGAACATCAATAACCATAGCCACCTTAACATGACTACGCAAAAACCTTTTAATTGCACTGAGGGCACAAGAGCTCCATCTTTTCTGTTTGTCATGTTCCGGATTTCACAGTACATATACTCCAAGTCTTCTAAATATAAGTTTGAAAAGTCAGCTTCACTAAATCTCCAGACTTTACCATCTTGTCGTGTCACCATGAAGACCAGATACCAGACCCTGAGAAGTCTTTGAACATCAATCTGTTTGATTGACACAACTCGATGTTTGGTCCTTACTTCACTGATAGGAAGACGCTTGGCTTTAAGGAAGTGCTTGTACTCCAAGCGATAATCTTTGGTTTCCTTGTGGATACCAAGAATTTTATCACCACTTAGAGCTTTACGATGTCGGAGGAAGATGTCAAAGTAGATGTCTTCAAGATACGGCTCTCGGATCCTAGCCCTGTCATACCCTGGAACATTAGCTCGAATAATGAATGGCACATAATTCTTCGAAAAAATCTCTGTTGGATCAAAAGGCTCTCTAGGAGTAGGTGTATCAGATGCACCGGCTTCAACTGTAGTGGAGGATTCCGGAAATGTCTGACGATCACCCTGAAACGGGAATACTGGATCTTCATCATTGATATCAGCTTCAAAGTCAAAGTATAACCCGGATGACTCGTCAATATTCTCAATATCTTCTCCGAAATCTTGTTCTCCACCCAGTACAGTAGCAAAAACGTCATTAAACCCGACATTGGCCGGCAAGTCCGGTAACAACCTTGTTCCTACCATGGAGTCCGCCGGCTTTTCAACTATTAGCTCAATCGCTTTACTTGTCTCCATCATTTTATCATCTTCTACAAAAATTGCCACAATGATTCTTTCCCTTGTAGATTCTGAGGCAGAACCTTCAACATTCACGTCTTGAGTAGCTGGCTCACTTTCAACACTTAGAACTTGAGCAAACGTCTCAGCCACCCTCTGTCATTTTCTCTCCCCCTCATGATGATCTGGATCTTCCGGGTCATCATGTCTTCTTTTGAGTGTGGTGGCCTGAGCTCTACACGTCTCTTCTATAATAGATACCCGTTCAGAAAGGGCATCCATTGAGCTTTTAAGAACTTGGGTGTTTGATGTGATTAACTTACTAACTTTGGTGAAGCTAGAAGCAACCACATCCTGAAAGGCCAAAAACTCTGATACTCGAACAGGGGGGTTATCAATCTGTTGTCGCAAGAGCCCAACCAAATCTACATCTTCTGCATCGGGATTTTGGGATGCCATCAACTTAGCATAAAGCAGCGATTTGAGTTCGTCCACTGATTGCTCTTGTACCATTGGAGGGTCAGGTACAGGCGGTGGTGATGGCGCAGATGGTTGCTCTTCTTCTACATGTTCTTTCCCCTTCAACAGTCTTTTGATACTTGCAATCTGAGCATCCATATTGTCTTGAATAGCCTTTAGGGCACTGTCCAGATATTCCCTTGACACAAAGTCTGGTAAACTAACACCTGGATCACTTAGATTACCAGTTGAGACAACAGTTGAGTAAACTGTTGTGCCTACGTTYAGTGTTGKCATAGTGATAGCACTGGTAGGACTTCCGACCGGTCCTTGTGGGAGGTCAATTGACACCACTCTGGTCGTTCCGGCTAGTTCACTAAGAACTGCAATTGAAGCAACAGATGCTTGAGACTCATGTGTACCTATGTGTATCGGCTCTAGACTCAAGGTGCACAGAATCGAAGTCGTAGGCTGGGGCAGCGGCCTACTAGTTTCAATATATACATTCTCCAAGTGAGAAGTAGATAGCAGATGTGCTAAGTCCCCGTGTTCAAATGAAACAGTTTGTTGTTGAGAACCAATTAAGTGGTCAGGTTGGGTGTGCAAATGCATAGCTGGGCTAGCTATGTCTTGTTCAATACCAACATTCAACGAATGAATGTCGATAGCAGATGTGGGTGCCCAGCTATGTGTATCCACTAGGAAAGGATCTTGATTTTGATTTTGTGTTCCACTCATACCCTCACCATATTCTTCTACGTCCTGTTCACTCAACCTCTCAGCATTTTCTACTTCAGCTCCCTCATCTCCTTTTCCTATTGAAACATCTCGTAGAATACGATCATATTCGTCATATGTAGCTCCAAATTCATCAACATTGAACGATAATGAATGTAGACTTGGACAAGTCTGTGGAGCATCAAATTCTGGAAAGATATCGTCAATGTTATCAACCACTGCTCCAAGTTGAATGTTCTGTGAAAGCATCGGTTGAGCAGAGTTGTCAGCATCGTCATCATCATCATCATTATCATTATTGTCACCCAGAGCTGCCTGATTGTCGGATACAGTATCTTCCAAACTTGATGAAGTTGTGGAAGTACTATCAGATGAAGTGAGAGTCCCTACAATGATCAATCTTCAATAAACCTTCATAATCATGGCAGATCTGAATATACAATCAAGAACACTTTGAGAGGAGGTTGAGAGAGAAAGTCAAACTTCAAAGATCTGGTCAACTCTTCTTTACGTATTATGAATTTTACAATGAAGTTCATACACAAGATTACAAAGAAACACCCTATTTATAGGGTCAAACATAAAAGCCTAGTCAAAGTCAAACTATACACACAAAGTCAAACACGATGTCTATTTTAATTATAGACAATCTTATCTTTCAAGACGAATACAATTTTACATAGAAATTCAGTCCTAACATTCTCCCCCTTTGTATTCAGACTTAAAAGAATTTGCGCGCATTGAATCTCGTTTGAACTTTGTCTCTTTACGCTCTTTATGACTTCTTCAGAAACATAAAAAAACAATCTTCACTTGAAATCTTCAGGCAATAGTTTGTTGAGAAAGATCTTCTAACATTCTTCCCCTCGGATGTAGAACATCGATAATCTTCGGTTTTGACAATGTAGATCAGAAACAATAACGATCTTCAGAAACAATGTACAAGATGTGATCTTCAAAGAATCTTCAGGCAACAAATCACAAACTTTCTTTTTGATAAGAAAAATTTGTTGGTAAACTTTTGAAACATTGATCTTCTCATTCAAAAACTCTCAGGCATTTTAGCACATGAATAATCTTTTGTAATCATCTCCAGTTGCATTCCTTTTGAGTCTTTTGCCATCTTTAAAGTTACTCCCCCTTGATCTTTACATCAGATTCCTTTTAAAATGTTCGGAATTTGACATTTCATTCATTATTACCTACTCACCCTTATGATGAAATGAGAATCATTCCATCATACTCAAGAATGAATGAAATCCTTTGCATAAGCCGTCAATTCATGAAATTGTAAGTAGATTTTTTCAAATCCATTTGTTTAATCTTTTCAGATTAAGGGAATGGGAAGATAACAACCAATTTCAACGTATGAAATTGTTTTCAATCTTATAAAAAGATTGGCCTATGAGTATAACAGATATACTCAGTACAACAGATGTACTGTATATATATATAAGACTTTTTGATGCTCATCTCACCAGGTCTTCCAATCAATCACCGATAGTTTAATAATAGCATATCTATGAATGTTTTGGCAAAATAACATATAAAATGCAAAATCTATGTAGTGTAGAAAGATAAAGCAACATATGCTTCTGTTTRGGCTCAAAAAGATAAACCGTGTGGACTACACAAATTTATCACACTCAATTAGTGATCAAAAAGACTTGAAGGGGGGACATATATCCTTCTGATTCAATATCAACTTTCTCCGAATGAGAAATTGATAGATGATGAGCTGCGTTCCTCAAGTGTTATTGAAACACTTATCTGTTGAGAGATAAATGAGTAGTTGGAGGGTTGTGACAAGAATTGGCTTGGACTTTGCATTTTTTAATATTAGTCTCGAAGAAATTGAGAACTAATAGATTGTGTGGTATGCCCAGATTTTATAAGTTTGGAACAGGATTTTCGTTTTCTTTTAATCTTGACACAACTCTCATCAATTCTTTTGGCTCACAACAACTACCCCTCTCATTTTCATTTTAGTCTCAACACACAAACCCTTTTGTATATAAAGCTCACTCAGATATGGTTGTCCTCATGGGTAGGTTTGTCGGTACTGACATTTCATTGAGGTATTTCTTATAAGCACTCAATCCCTCCTAAAATTATATTTTATGCTCAAATGATCACAATGATTGATCAAAAATATTATTGCAGATAAACACACTGATCAGATAAAAATTGATCAAGAAATTTAGCTTTTAAGCACAATCAATAAAAGAATGATGCGACAATGATCAGATTATTCGATATGCGAGAGAAATGAATGAAGATCTGTAAGAACGAGTTTATAGATTCAGATTGAAAAAAATGAAATGTATATCATTCAACGAAAAACAATGTCAGAAAACAAACTTGAATACAAATGAGCGTATTATCACCAAAAATGATTTTCGTATAAGAGACGTGATAATAACAGTTTGAAGAGTAGCTGAAACATGTATTGGAGTTATGTACGATGAGAAATTACGCAAGTAAAATATCAGGAAATACCTGTTCAGAAAATGTACTCGTTTTCCCAAAACAAATTATTTTCCAAAAACATTTATTAAAAAATTCTAGAGACTCCCCCTAGAAAGTTGATTTCAGTAATGTTTCAGTTTAGCTCAAAAGAATAAGAAAATGAAAACAGGTTTAGCATGGGTCCTAAATTGTGTGTTTAGAAACCACACTCGGTAAAGCACGGGTCCTGAACTGAATTGTTCAGAAGCCTTGTTTGGAATAAATTACAACTCCCCCTGCATTGGTGTATCACTGAAATGATATTCTGATCAGCACAAAATTGACACACCTGGAAAACCAGATTAAGTAGATTTTGGTACCTAAATGAATTTGGGTCCTATTTTGTTAGTATCGGGTTGGGGTACATTGTAACTTCCAAACCATCTATTCTTATTAGACATATTCTTTTTAGCATTGTGAACAGGATGATCAGGAATAAAATATGATCCATACCAGTAATTGTGATCATACCTGTTCTTACCTTTCCAACTGTTCTGATAGTTGTTATCTCCATGCCACCTGTTGAACCTTTTCTTATTGACAAAGTCATTGGTTCTACATTTTGAGCATAATTCTTCTCTTGCTAAGACTGATCAGATCATTAGTGGATCTCACAATGCAAGGAAGGACAGAGTTAGTAACAACAGGTGTATGAGACACAACTGAATCAGCTTTATTAACCCATACTTGTTTAACTTTTGAAAAATTATTGGGTGATCCACTGACATACCCTTGATAAAACTGATTAGAACAACGAGAATAGTTCTTAGAAACAGTAGATTCAGGGCTGCTTGAATAACTGTTTGATTTGGAACAGTCATAGAAGCTAGTTTTACACTGTGATGGAGAACCAATTGAGCTTTGAGCACAAGAAAAGTCTTTGACTTTCTTTAAAAGTTGGTCTCGTTCGACAGCAACTAAATCATACTTATTTTTTAGTTCAGTTCTCATTTTCAATTCAGTTTCAAGTTCTGTCTCTAGATCAGACAATTTCTTTACAGTATCCAAAAACTTACCTTCTAATTCCTTCTTTAACTTTTCAAATACTTTCCTTTCTATCTCAAATTCCTTTCTCTCTTCGTCTGAACTTCCCTTCTCATTTTCTGAAGCAATGTCAAGCCATTTCTTTTTCTCAGTAAGCTCTTTGGCAATTGCAGCATGTTTCTTGACGGTATTTCTCTTCTTAAGAACAAACAATATTTTCTCTTCATCTAGAGCTTTCTACTTTTTTTCAGCCTCTTTCTTTTCTTTATCAACCTTGGCTCGTTCCAAGATGATAAGTTGTTCAAAATCTGAAATTTTATTCAAAAGAAATTTAGCATTCAACTCAAGTGAATTAATCTTATTTTCATAAGATATACGTTCATCTTCAAATCTTCTTTCAACTTCTATTATCTTATTCTTCTCTTTCTCCAAAATTTTCATTTCGGCATTCAAATTCTTTTCCACTTCTAAAACCTTTTCTTTCTCTAAATTCTGAAGCTTTCTTAGCTCAATCATGTCGCTTTCAGAGTTATGAGATTTATCTGTTAAGTCTCAGTTTTAGAAAGCGTTCTACCTGAAGAATTTCTTTCAGCTCTCAATTCACTCTGAATTTCTTGGAGTTTGTGAAATAGATCTTTATTAGACTTACTCCATGTTTTCAATTCAATATCATAATCTTTTCTTACATCATTCAGAAAATTTTCAAGTTTATTAATTTGATTTTTGAAATCATTCTCAACTCTTTCTAAAACCTTTTTATGCCCTTTTTGCAGATTTGCAACGAATTCTACATTAGAATGATTCTCATAAAAAATGTTTATGTATTTTATTTTATAGTCCACTATGCTCGTTTCCAGCTTGCAAATTTGAGCTCTCATCTCTTGATTCTTCTTCTCTAGGATATCTGCCATTTAAAAAAAAATTGATCAATTACAGGATCTAATGCGATGAAATCACCAAAAAAAATCAAAAACAGTTAAGCTCAAAAACTAAAACAGAAAAACACAAACACTGTTGAGAAATCAGAAAATCAACGAAAAACTGTCAAAAATCAGTAAAAACAGTCAAAACTGTTGAAAACACTTAAAAACTGTTTAAAAAACAATCAAAGACAGTTAAGACTGATTAAAAACAGTTTATACGACGCAGAATAGATAAAAAAAATTCTCAAACAGTTTAAACTACAGACTAAAACAGACAAACAATGATCCAAAATTTAAAATCTAAACAAAAAATTTAAACCAAACAAAAATAAGTCCTAGAAGAAACAAGCCCAAAACAAAGAATTTAAATCCAGGTGAACAAGTGCATGAAGAAGAGATAAATCCAACTTAAGCAATGTCCGGATAAGATGTACAAGTGTCTAAGATGTTCTAATTCACAACAAAACGAGATAGCACCAAGAATTCAAATGCATTCAGCTTCCCTTCTCAAATCTTTTGACATGTGAGGCCGACACCCACTACTGTTAACACCATTTAGATTGCTGTCACAACTAAAACATGTGCTACTACTGCATTCACCAAGGCTGCTCTTTGAAAATCAGAACTCTTGGAAATCAAATAGCACTTGCAAGCAGAACTCTTGGAAATCAATACTATTGAACTTGATACAGTTCTTGGCGGTCCTGTCTCTTCTACCAACAAATTGGACAAACTTGACCGATGAATGAGATGTCCTAAATAATCTTTTCTTCAAACAGTTTGCAAAAAGGCTACAAACACTTGAAGTAAACAGCAGTGCAGAGCAGTAAACAGATTTCTTCGAAGTGTAATCTTCTCCACAGACTGTGCTTATCTTGGCAAAACCAAACTCAACTTCACAAAATCTAAATCAAATAACAGCCAATGTGATTTAAAACAACAGTCTTTTGATCTATGAAAAGCAAAAACCCAATTTACAACCTTTGAGAAATACCAAGCAATGAAATTGACTGCGTTGTGTGAATTCAAAAGTACCTTCCAATCTTGTGTAATGAACAGACCTTCAGAAACAATACGTATATAATGAGTAATTTTGAAATCTAGAAAGATGAAACAATAATTGTGAATCCCAAGTTGCTGTCGATTAAAGTAAGAAAGGTTCTGCTACTTATGCTCCAACAAAACAACATGATCTCATCAAAGCTTCATGAAGTGACTTTTTGGTAGCAATAAGTTCTGCTTCCAAGGCATTGACACAACAAACAACAGCGTTTAGCAATTCCTCTTTCACCTCAACAATTTTCCCTCTTTTGCTCGAAGATCATCCAAAATGTCAGGATCAAAACCTTGTTGTTTCTTACTTGAACAGAAATATGTGTCAATACAGCAATTACTAAAATAGTTGAAGTACTGTGTTGATCAGAGACTTCCCGCTCCTATTCACCCCTCTCTATTACATTTTCCCTCATCACACTACCCTGTTCAGGTAACCCGTGTTCCTAAACTCTCTCACCTACAACTAACACCTCTCTCTCAGCTGAGGCATGGGGTGATCTCGGGGTAAGTTCAACCGGTTCTGGCTGAACTATAGGATCTATAACTCTCCTATAATCTATCACACATTGATCCCTTTGATCAGCAAAGGCAAAAAGCTCTGGTGGAATCTCTATGATTGAATCCAAGTCTTCAACTTCGGTATGCTGCCGAATTCTAGACATGACGAACGTCGGCCCCATTTCACTATTAGGTATGGCCGGGATATCATTATTTGAGTTCATCATTGCCTTTATGAAAAGTTGTAGAAATCTCTGAAAAGGCACAAATTTTCTGGCTTTCGAAGGAAATCTCTTTGCATTCACGAGCTCAACCAGTTCATTCCAAATGACGAGGGTATAATCATAGTTGCGTGAAAAGACTATCCCATGAAAGAACTTCAGAAATGAACTGCTACATGTGTCGATTCCCACAGTCTTGGAAGTCAGACATCTGTTCAAGAATGAGAATAGCAGATGCCAGATCGACGGTAGGATGCGCCATTTGAATTGAGACGGGTTAGTCAACTCTTGCGAGTATCCTAACCGTTTGATGTCACGGCATAATTGATCATCTGTAATGAATGTCTCAAATCCTGTAGAACCTGGTCCAGGAAGACGTAGAATTCTTCTCAATCTTTTTAATGTTAAACGACTGTCATATTCATCTACAACTCCTTCGAAGTAAAAGGTGTCTCCGTCTTTAGCAAGTGTTAAAGTAGTCCAAAATTGTTGTAAGTACACCATAGGAACTAGTGTGTGGGCAGAAAGGGAGTAGGCAATTGGGTGTCCTCTCAGGATTTCTGGTATTATCTGGTATTCGGCTGGCATATCAAAACTGAAGGAATGGTTGTTTGGTTTTATATCTAAGTATTGGCATTGTGGGAAAAGTGTTCAGCGGGTATTGGTTCATTAATAGGCTGAGGAGGGTTTTGGATATTGTCAGATCTGACAGAGGGAATATGAGATTCCTCGTCAGACTGATGTTGAATGTCCTCCATTTACCTGTAAAATACTTGAAAATATTACTACCCTTATTATTCATGCAATGCAAATACTGTAAATCAAAGTAAAAAAAATTTAAGACTAAATTTTTTTTATTAACAAAAAGAAAATTTTAAAAAATAACACTAAAAAAATTTAAACTAAAAAAGATTCTAAAAGAAATTTAAAAAAATGAAATAAAAACTAAAAAACTAAAAAAAATTAAAAACCAAAAAAAAATTTCAACCGGATTAGAAATCCGGTCAACTAAGAAACACAAAAAAAAAAATCTAAGTCTAAGACCTAAACCGGATAACATCAACCGGATTAAGGTTGATCGGAGTGAACTCCGGTTACCTTCTTCGGTGAGAAATCCGGTCAAAACACAAACCCTAAAAACGACTAAAAATCAAACCTAAAACTAAAAAAAATCGATCAAAAGCACACAATTAACTTCTAAAACTCTTTGTATTAGAGTCGATTTATTATGTTTAGTCTCTTTTTAGTGTTAAACAGATTACGATCCAAATCAGATTAAAAAAATATTAGATTGAAATTTTATGGAATATAACAGTCCAAACAATCAACATTGTCCAAATAATCGTCATAGTCAAGGAATGATATTCAAGAATGAATGAAGCAAATGTAAACCTTATGAAAAGAATCGGGAAGAAACAGATTGAGAGTTTGAAGTTCTTGAGCGATTTAACAGGTAGGTTCAACCGGAGACGATGATGAACAGTGAAATGAGAGTGAAAGTAAAAAAATGAAAAGTAAAAATGAGTCGATTATTTATAGTCAAAGTCAAAACCCGTTCAAATTCTAAACCACTCAAGGCTTATTCGGATTAGGATAAATCGAACAAGAGGTGTCCGATTTAGAGAATAAGAATCAACCAAGTGATAATCCGGACATTAAATCGCTCAAGGCATAGGCGATTTAGAAGAACACCGGTCAAGACCCATCTGGTTTAAGAATAAACCGCTCAAGAGTCAATCGATTTAGAGATAAATCGCACAACAAAGAAACTAAATCGCTCAAGTGAAGGATTAAATCGCTCAACAAATAAACGATTTAAGGACTTGAAAAGCACAAAAGACACAAGCGATTTAGGAATCTGGTCAAATCAAATAGGCAATTTATAAATCCGCTCAATCCCTTGTAAACATATCTAACCTTATCCAGATAAGAGTTTATCATATAGCCTTTAGTCTCGATTAGTCTAAATCGAACAAGTGTTGTCCGGATTTGTAATAAATCGGACAAGTGTTTGGCCAAACACTTATATTTTTAAAACTCTACATCTTTCAAAAATTAAATAATGTTTAAAATACCTGTAAGAAAAATATAAACTGTTAGTCCAAAACAGATAAAATTACTCCCCCTTAAAATATGATCAGATAATCAAAATACAGATAGAAATCCACATTCCCCCTCAAATATAGATTCCCACGATCAAGAAATTTAAAATCAGATAAAGAAATTGAAACACTGATTTGTACTAAAAAATACAGATATTTGAACAAATGAATTTGAATTAAATACAATTCAATAAATTGAACTGTTTTTTTAATAAAAATTCAAATTTTCAAATTTAACATACGTAACTTAGATACAAGAAAGCTAAAACATTTTTCATCTAAAGCTTTCGTAAATAAGTCAGCTAACTGAAATTCTGTATTTACAAAATACAGTTCAATGGTTTCTTTTTCTACATGATCTTTAATAAAATGATACTGAATATCTATATGTTTGGTTTTTATGTGTTGAACAGGGTTACAAGAAATAGCTATTGCGCTTTTGAAATCACAATAAATGAGAATTTTAATAAAATAGAACCTGTAGTCTCTGAGCTGTGTCTGCATCCATAAAACTTGAGAACAACAGCTTGCAGCAGCTACATATTCTGCTTCGGCAGTAGATATGGATACACAGCTCTGTTTCTTTGATGCCCAGCTGACTAACTTGTCTCCCAAAAACTGTAGATGTCCTGATGTACTTTTCCTGTCCAACATACAGCCTGCATAGTATGCATCTGAGTAAGCTGTCAGTTCAAAACTAGAACCCTTGGGATACTAGAGTCCAAGATTAGCAGTCCCTTTGAGATAACGGAAAATGCGCTTAACATCACTTAAATGGGACTCCTTTGGATTAGACTGATATCTGGCACAAAGATATGTTGAAAACATAATATCAGGTTTACAAGACGTTAAATACATTAAAGAACCTATCATGTCTCGATATTTTTTCTGATCTATAACTTTTCCAGACGGATCAGCATGTGTTTTCGTTCCATGAGCCATAAGTGTTTTGATAGATGAACAATTTTTCATATTAAATTTCTTCAGGATATCTAAAATATATTTTGTTTGACAGATAAAGATACCCGAAGATAATTGTTTTACTTGAAGGACTAAAAAGAAGTTCATCTCACCCATCATACTCATTTTAAAATGCGAAACCATTAAGGCATAAAAGTTTTTGTAGTATTTTGGGTTTGTAGATCCAAATATTATATCGTCTACATAAATTTGTATCAAAATAATATCAGACTTTTTCTTTTTAATGAAAAGGGTTGTGTCAATATTACGTTTCGAGAAGCCTGACTTTACCAGAAATTCTGATAAGATGTCATACCAGGCTCTCGGAGCTTGTTTAAGACCATAAAGAGCTCGGTCAAGGATGTAAACATGATCTGACTTTGACTGATCAAAAAAACCCTCCGATTGTGCAACGTAGACTTCTTCTTTGAGTAGACCATACATAAATGTTGTCTTGACGTCCATCTGGTACACTATGAAATTCTTGTGTACCGTGTACGCCAGAAACATCCGTATTGCCTCGATCCTTGCTACCGGGGTAAAAGTTTGGTCATAGTCAATGCGTTCTTGTTGATTGTATCCTTTAGCGACGAGCTGTGCCTTATTTCTGACCACAACACCATCTTCGTCCTTTTTATTTTTGAATACCCATTTTGAACCGATAATCGTCTTGTTGTTGGGACGAGGTACCAATCTCCAGACTTTGAGTGCTTCGAACTGGTTTAGCTCCTCTTGCATTACGAGTATCCAATCCGGATCAGCTAAGGCTTCAGATACCTTAATCGGTTCAATATTACTCAAGAACATGGAATATAAACACTCATTAGTTGTCGTAGACCGTGTACGAATGGGTGCTGATGGATCACCAATAACTTGATGTATTGGGTGATTTCTGGTCCACTTCTTGCTATGAGGTAGGGGAATGTAGGAGCTTTGATCTGAGTTTTGATCAGTGTAAGTACTTGGGGAGTTTATCGGAACAAGTTCAGGTGAAGGTTCAATATTTGGAACTAGAATAGGTTGAATATCTAGTTGAGGTAGAATATTTTCGTCTTGTTCGACCGATACCTCTTGCACTTCAGAATTTTCACCCACTTCACGCTTAACTGGATTGTTAGGATTTTCCATCTCTATTTCTTCATCAATCACTTCCATTTCTTCTTCTGTTTCAGTTACCGGCACAACAGGAGATGGACCAGATAACTGTTGTTCACTCTGAATATTCCTAGACAAATCATTAGACTGGTTAGATTTATTTTCTAAATATTCTTCATAAAAGTTCTCAAATAATGAATCTAAATCAGCTTTATTAGAATTAGAAGATTCAGGTTGATCAACTTTTCGCGTAGTATTAATTATCAGCCCGGGTCCTGAACTGAATTGTTCAGAAGCTACATCAATGAATTCATCAAAGGAGACATTCACGCTCTTATTCATGATTTTGGTTCTTTTATTGTAGACCCTATACGTAGCAGATGTCTTAGAATAGCCAACAAAGACCGCTTCATCAGCTTTAGTAGCAAACTTCCCTCTGTCCTCTTTGTCATTTAAAATAAAGCACCTGCAACCAAAAACTCGGAAGAATTTGATATTAGGTATTCTTTTATTTATTATTTCGTACGGATTTTTACCAAACCTTTTGTGAACAAGGGATCAGTTCTGGGTAAAACAAGCAGTCGCCACTGCTTCAGCCCATAAAAATAATGGAAGTTTCGAGTAGGTAAGTAATGTCCGCGCCGCTTCCACTAATGTTCTGTTCTTCGCTCAACGACACCATTCTGTTGTGGTGTCCGGGCTGTCGAAAACGTATGTGTAATACCAATGGATTCGAGGAATGAGCCAAGTGTATTGTTCTTGAATTCAGTTCCATTATCAGTTCTGATTTTCTGAACTGGTAGTTGCAGATTGTTTTGGATTGTCTTGAAGAATGAGATTATTGTCTCGGCCACTTCATCCTTTGACCGCAGAAAATGAACCCATGTATATCTGGAATAGTCATCAACTATGACCAACATATACTTCTTTCCATTGATGCTTTGGACTCGCATAGGACCACATAGATCCATATGGAGTAAGTGTAGAGGACGTTCGATGTTGAACTCTGTCTTCAGCTTATGTGAAGCTTTCTTCAGTTTGCTCATCTCACATGCGCCGCATACATGGTCTTTATGAAACTTTAGGTCTGGGATGCCTTTAACCAAGTTGTCACATACCAACTTGTTCAGATACTTGAAATTTAAATGTGAAAGACGCCGATGCCATAGCAGATTCTGCTTCAAGGATGCCTTGGATATCAACCAGACATCAGTATCTACTTGTGTATTGGATAGGTCAATCGTGTAGAGATTTGATCTTTTGATTCCAGCTAAGAGCTCCTTACCATCAGTAGTTCGGATGCTGCATTGGTTAGCTTTAAAACATACTTCTAAATTCTTATCACAAAATTGACCTATGCTAAACAGATTATGTCCAAGTCCTTCGACAAACGACACTTTCTTAATCATTAAATTCCCAGAAATTACGTCACCGTATCCAAGGATAGGCGCGTATTGATCGTTTCCAAACCTTACCGTACCTCCAAAAGATTCAATATAGTTAGATAATAATTCTTTTCTACCAGTCATGTGCTTAGAACATCCGTAGTCTAAGAACCACACATGTCGGTTAACCTGCAAAAGTCAATCAATTGGGTTTTGGTACCCATTTTAGTTTTGGACCTTTAAGCGCAGTATTCGTTGGTGGTATACTGTATGTACCGAACCAACGTTATTTAATATGCAATTTCTTAGATAAAACAGAAAAAGTAGAATGCATGAAATGATAAGGCTTAAAAGAATTAAAGACTTAAGTAACTCATTCAATCCACACGGAGAACAATTATTTTTACCATTTCGAATATCAAACAATTCATCAACTGAATATATTTTTACAGAATTATTCAATATCGAATCATTTAATACAAATTTAGCAAAATTATTCTTCTTCTGTTGAGTTGAAGATTTTTCTTTTTCTTTTACCCTCCAAACCTTCTCAAACTTCAACGCCTTATCTAAAATAGGAAAAATAAAATCATCAGTTTTAAATGAATGATGAACTTTTTGTTTAATTTTCTTTGTAAGCTTATTCTGTTTCCTTGAATTCTTTTTGGATTTATTCTTTTTATAATACACATCCTCGGAAACAGGTTTTTCATTAAAATTCTTTTCAAAATCTGAAGCTAAATCAGAATCATCAGTCATATTATTTTTAACAAGAAAATCTTCATGACTGGGTAATTTCTTTGAAAAATCAAACTGATCAATTTCATTATCTAAACAAACATCTGAATTCAAGATATTTGAAAAATTAATTTCATCATTTAAATTATTTATTTTTTCTGAATCAGAAGCTTCACTTAAAGATTTATCGCACGGAAAATACTCAGACTCAACATGTTCCGTTTTTGCTTTAGAATTTTGTAAATCTTCAATTTCAATTAAAAATTCATGTTTTTGTTGATTAAATGAAAGTCGTTCTTCATTTAAAATCTTTTCCAACTGAACCACTTGTTTTTCTAAAATTAAGGTAGGAGTATAAAACTTTGGTTCAACAGGTTTTGATTCAAGCTCTGCTTTTGAATAACTGTGAAAATAATCTGTTGAAAGTGCAGAGTCTTGATTTTTATAACTTTCATTTAAGTTTGTATAGTCAAACGGAACCTGCATTTTATCTTTTCTTTAACGATTGAAATCTTCTCGTTGTTCTACCTCATCAGAAGATTTTGTAAATTTTATTGAAAACTCGGGTCCGCAATCAAGATATTCAAATTTGTATAGAGTCGGGGCATAATATAAAGTTTTTCCTAAAAAAATTGGATTCTCGTACCCCAACCCTTCCCGAGGGTTAAAAAATCTTGTTTCAGTTGGTTTGTTCAAAAAAATGGGTTGATCAGTTTGTCCTCTTTCATATAAAACTTCTTCTTTAGACTTCAGTTTTTCATTTAAATGAATTATTAGAAGTTCAAGCTTACTTATTTTAACCATTAGTTCTTCATTCACCAATTCTAACAATTTATATCTTTCCTTGGAATCAGATAATTCGGTTTTTAAGATATTGGATTTTTCATCAAATGATTTGGATTCAGATAACAAAGATTTTGCCAAGTCCAAGTTTCCAGCATTTTCATCAAATAACTTGATGTATTTTTCTTTTTGCGTTTTTAATTCTTTTTCAAAACTATTTGAACGTATTTTTTCTGTTTTTAATTCTTGATGGAAAGATTGGAGTTTAAGCATCATCTTTTGCATCTGTTTTATGCATGATTGCTCCAATACCTTTTCTTCCATTTCCGCACTCTGTTCTTCTCCTTCATCTAAAGAACAATTATCAGATTTAGCCATCAAGTAGAATTGTGCAACAGCTTCAGCTTCTTCCACTTCATTAGTTAGGTTTAACCAGTGATCATCTTCTGCCATGAGTGCTTTCCCCGCATCTCGTTGTTTAGAGAGAAGAAATTTGTTTTTGTATACAAATCTGATTATGATCTTTTAAGAATTAGAAATAAGATGAAGATTAGAGAGAATATGATCACCAAATCTCTTGTAGATTTCTAGAGAGAATTTACAGCACTAATAAATGATTACAGAATTGTTAATGACAATTACAAAGCTAATGACTATTTATACTAAGGAAAGCATTAAACCTATTTATTAGAAAGCATATAAAATGGAGAACTTGAATACAACAATAACGTACATAATTGAACCCAACATGGTTGGTCTGACATTTTGAGCCAGAAGCTCTGGCTAGTAGAACTAGAGCTCTAGTCATACAAGATCATTTTAATATAATTTTTTTATACTTGGGAAAAACTACTTTACTATCTATGGTGTTTGTCTAGGAACATTTATGAAATTTTACTTGAGTAAGATGCTTTGGTTGCTTAACCAAATGCTTTGGTAGCGGAACCAGAGGAGCTCTGGTTCCTATTGCTTGCCAAAATATTTTCTAAGTTTGGTCCTTGGAACCAGAGGACCGGTGAACACAAACAGAATATGGATTTACACTTCATTATGTGAAATGACTTACTTGAATAATGTTTTGGTGATTTTCACCCTGCCATTACAAGAAAAAAGGGATCTCACTAGACCTTCATGTCTAACCCTCATTTTGTGTTTCAAATATGTATTGTAGGAAATGTAGAGTATAATGATAGTAAGGGAAAAAGGAAAGTGTGATTTGTTTCCCCATGTGTCTAGCTATGTGAAGATCAATGGATGTGCTTTGGAAATTAGATGTTATGTAGTACAAGAGCATGTATTTTGGAATTTTTGCGTTGTGTATTTTGTAATATAGTTCTTGTACTTTGGACCTTTGTGGAATTAAACATGTATTTTCTAAATGAATCATATGTTATATGCAATGTAGAAGTTGGGGTGTTACACAAGTCTTAATTCCTTTTCCTCAGTTAAAATTTAAAGTTGTCTTCAAGACTTTTAAGGCATATAAGCATGAAAAATCACATCTGTAAGTCTGAATTGAACTCTGAAGTGTCATTCAGACTTGTAAGTATGAATGTAGGAATTCAAATGAAGTCTTAGCTGTGAAGTTTGAACTACATCAACAGACATACAACATAACTCTAATTGTTCTGTTTCAGACATAGTTCCATAGTTACTTCCCAGACTTAGAATACAACTTTGAACTAGAGTTGAAGTTTAAAGCTTCGTTTCTAAATTTTAAGAAATCAAAATTCTTGTGATTCAGAGTTATGCTCATAGATACTTTCCAGACTTAGAAGACAACTCTGAATTCCTTTTATTCTGAGTTAATTCCAGAGTTATTTTCCAACCTGACAACATAACTCTGAATTCTTGTGCTTCAGAGTTAATGTTCAGAGTTTTGTTTTGCATACCTGAGGACAAGTATGAACTCATTTTTCTCATTTAAAATTCAGAGTTGTCTTCCGGACTTATAAGACATAAAAGTATAAAAGTTTGGGAAAATCAGAGTTGTAAATCTGAATTTAACTCTGAAATGTCCTTCAGACTTCTAAGTATGAATGTAAGAATTCAAATGAAGTCTGACATGTAAGGTCTGAACTACATCAGGTATTGGTTATTTTCCAGACTTACAACATTATTCTGAATTGTTCAACTAGACTTATTTTCATAATTACTTCACAGACTTAGAATACAACTCTGAACTCCTTTTTAGAGTTAAAGTTCAGAGTTTCATTTCTAACTTATAAGAAGTCAGAATTCTTGTGATTCAGAGTTATGCTCATAATTGCACTGAGAGCAACAAGAGCTTCATCTTTCCTGTTTGTCATATTTCGAATCTCATAGTACATATACTCCAAGTCTTTTAAATATAAGTTTGAGAAATCAGCTTCACTAAATCTACAGACTTTCCCATCTTGTCGTGTCACAGTGAAGACCGGATACCAGACTCTGAGAAGTCTTTGAGCATCTATGTTTTTGATTGACACAACTCGATGTTTGGTCCGTACTTCGTTGATAGGCAAACGCTTGGCTTTTAGAAAGTGCTTGTACTCTAAGAGATAATCTTTAGTTTCCCGGTGAATACCAAGAATTTTATCACCACTAAGAGCTTTACGAAGTCGGAGGAAGATGCCAAAGTAGATTTCTTCAAGATACGGCTCTTGGATCCTAACTCTGTCATACCCTGGAACATTTGCTCGAATAACGAATGGCACATAATTCCTTGTAAAAATCTCTGTTGGATCAAAAGGCTCTCTAGAAGCAGGAATATCATATGCACCAGCTACAGCTGCAGTGGAGGATTCCGACACTGTCTGACGATCACCCTGAAACGGGAATACTGGATCTTCCTCATTGATATCAGCTTCAAAGTCAAAGTATAGCCCGGATGACTCGTCAATATTTTCAATATCTTCTCCAAAATCTTGTTCTCCACCCAGTACAGTAGAAAACACGTCATTGAACCCAACATTGGCAGACAAGTCCAATAACAACCTTGTTCCTACTGTGGAGTCCGCTGACTTTTCAACCATTGGCTTGATCGTAGGACTTGTCTCCATCTCTTCCTCATCTTCTACAACAATTGCCTTGATGATTATTTCCCTTGTAGATTCTGGGGCAGAACCTTCAACATTCACATCTTGAGCAGCTGGCTCACTTTCAACACTCGGAACTTGAACAGACGTCTCACCCACCCTTTGTCTTTTCCTCTCCCTCTCATGATGATATGGATCCTCTGGGTCATCATGCCTTCTTTTGTGTGAGGTGGCCTGAGCTCTGCACATCTCTTCTAGAATAGATACCCGTTCAAAGAGGGCATCCATTGAGCTTTTAAGATCTTGGGTGTTTGATGTGATTAAATTACTAACTTTGGTGAAGCTAGAAGCAACCACATCTTGAAAGGCCAAAAACTCTGAGACTTGAATGGGAGGGTTTTCATCAATCTGTTGTCTCAAGAGCCCAACCAAATCTGCATCTTCTGCATCGGGATTTTGGGATGCCATCAACTTAGCATACAACAACGATTTGAGTTCGTCCACCGATTGCTCTTGTACCCTCGGAAGCTCAGGTACAGGCGGTGGTGATAACGCATATGGTTGCTCTTCTTCAACTTGCTCTTTCCCCTTCAATAGTCTTTTAAGACTAGCAATCTGTGCATCCATGTTGTCTTCAACAGCCTTTAGGGCGCCGTCCAGATACTCCCTTGACACAAAGTTCGGTAAACTAACACCTGGATCACTTAGATTACCAGTTGAGACAACAGCTGAGTAAACTGTTGTGCCTACGTTCAGTGTTGGCATAGTGATAGCACTGGTAGGACTTCCGACCGGTCCTTGTGGAATGTCAATCGACACCACTCTGATCGTTCCGGCTAGTTTACTAAGAACTGCAATTAGAGCAACAGATGCTCGAGACTGATGTGTACCTATGTGTATCGACTCTAGACTCGTGGTGCATAGAATCGAAGTCGTAGGCTGGGGTAGCGGCCTACTTGTTTTAATAACTATATTCTCCAAATGAGAAGTAGATAGCAAATGTGCTACATCCCCGTGTTGAAGTGAAACAACTGATTGTTGAGAACCAATTGAGTGGTCAGGTTGGGTGTGCAAATGCATAGCTGGGCTAGCTATGTCTTGTTCAATACCAACATTCAACAAATGAATGTCGATAGTAGATGTGGGTGCCCGGCTATGTGTATCCGCTAGGAAAGGAGCTTGATTTTCATTTTGTGCTCCACTCACACCGTCACCATATTCTTCTTCGTCCCTTTCACTCATCCTCTCATCATTTTCGACTGCTTCTCCCTCATCTCCTTCTCCTATTGAAACACCTTGTAAAATACGATCATATTCGTCATATGTAGCTCCATATTCATCAACATCGAACAATAATGAACGCGGACTTGGACAAATCTGTTGAGCATCAAATTCTGGAAAGATCTCATTTATATCGTCAACCAATGCTCCTACTGGAATATTCTGTGAAGGAATCGGTTGAGCATGGTTATCAGCATCGTCATCATCATTAGCATTATCATCATCACCATCATTATTACCCAGAGCTGCCTTATTGTCGGATTTAGTATCTTTCGAACTTGATGAAGTTGTGGAAGTACTATCAGATGAAGTACTGTGCTAATCAGAGTCTTCCCGCTCCTTTTCACCCCTCTCTATTACATTTTCCCTCATCACATTGCCCTGTTCAGGTAACCCGTATTCCTGAACTCTCTCTTCTACAACTAACACCTCTCTCTCAACTGAGGCATGGGATGATCCCAAGGTAAGTTCAACCAGTTCTGGTTGAACTATAGGATCTATAACTCTCCTATAATCTATCACACATTGAGCCCTCTAATCAGCATAGGCAAAAAGCTCTGGAGGAATCTCCATGATAGAATCCAAGTCTTCAACTTCAGTATGCTACCAAATTCTAGACATGACGAATGTCGGCCCCATTTCACTATTGGATCTGGCTGGGATATCTTCATTTGAATTCATCATCGCCTTTATGAATAGTTGCAGAAATATCTGAAAATGCACAAATTTTCTGGCTTTCGAAGGAAATCTCTTTGCGTTCACGAGCTCCACTAGTTCATTCCATATAGCAAGGGCATAGTCATAGTTGCGAGAGAAGACTATCCCATTAAAGAATTTTAGGAATGAACTGCTACAAGTGTCTATTCCCGCAGTCTTTGAAGTCAGACATCTGTTCAGGATAGAGAAAAGCAAATGCCAGATTGATGGTAAGAAACGCCATTTGAACTGAGACGGGTTAGTCAACTCTTGCGAGTATCCTAAACGTTTGATGTCGCGGCATAGTTGGTTATCTGTTACAAATTGCTCATATCCTGTGGAACCTAGTCCAGGAAGACGTAGAATCCTTCTTAATCTTTTTAATGTCAGACGGCTGACATATTCATCCACTACTCCTTTGAAATAAAAGGTGTCACCGTCTTTAGCCAGTGTTAGGGTACTCCAAAATTGTTGTAAATACACCATAGGAACATGTGTATTGGCTGAAAGGGAGTAAGCAATGGAGTGTCCTCTCAGGATTTCTGGTATGATTTGGTATTCGACTGGCATATCGAAACTGAAGGAATGGTTATTGGGTTTTATGTCAAGATATTGGCATTGAGGGAAAAGAGTTTCGGAAGGTATGGGTTCATTTATGGGTTGAGGAGGGTTTTGAATGTTGTCAGATCTGGCAGAGGGAATATGAGATTCCTCGTCAGACTGATATTGTATGTCCTCCATTGACCTGTAAAATATCTGAAAATATTAGAACTGATATTATTCAAACAATTCAAATACTAAAAAAAAAAAAATTAAGACTTAAAAAAAATTGTAAACAAAAGAAAATTGATTTAAAAAAAATTACTAAAAAAATTTATTATTAAAAAAAATTTAACTAACACTAAATAAAATTTAACTAAAAAAAATAAACTATACTAAACATTAAAAAAATTAACACATAAAAAAAATCTAAATTTCAAAAAAAATGAATTAGAAAAAATAAAACTAAAAAAAATTAAGACCAAAACAAAATGTTAACCGGATTTCTAATCCGGTCAACTAAGAAAAAAAAATTCTAAGTCTAAAACCCATAATCCGGACAACATCAATCAGATTAAGGTTTATCGGAATGATCTCCGGTCACCTTCTCCAGTGAGAAATCCGGTCAAAACCAAAAACTCTAAAAACGATGAAAAAATAAACCTAATCTAAAAACTAAACAAAAAACAAACAAAATTACACATTTAACTCCAAAAACATTATGAATTAGAGTCGATTTATTATGATTAGTTCCTTTTTAGTATTAAACAGATTGAGATTCGATTCAGATTCAAATTTATTCGATTCATGATTAAAAGTTGTGTGTCCAAAATCTCTGATCAATTCTTCATTTCTTTATCACAATCATGGCAGATTTAGATTAATCATGTAAGAACATTCATATGATTTTTGAGAGAAAAAGTCAAACTTGTAAAGCTCAGTCAACTCTCTATTATGTATACGTAATCTTACAATAAGCTCTATATCCACTAATTACAAACTACAAAGACAAGTCAAAGTCAAACCTCTAAGAAAAGTCAAACACGCTGACTTTTTACAATTATAGACAATATTAAACCTTTCAAGACGAATACAATTAATACTGATTTCTCAGTCCTAACAAAAGTTTATTAAGTCCAACCAGTCAACAATTTCCATAAGATCGATAGAGTCCAAAATGAACGTCATAGTCAAATGAATGATATACGATTAGGGATTAAACAAATGAAAACCTTAAGAAGAAGCGGGATGAAACAGAGTGAAGATCGAAGTCTTTGAGCGATTAACCAGGGAGGAATGACCGGAGACGATGAACAGTGTAACAAGAGTAAAAAATGAAAAGTAAAATTGAGTCGATTATTTATAGTCAAAGTCAAAACCCGTTCAAATTCTAAACCGCTCAAGGCTTATCCGGATTAGAAATAAATCGGTCAAGAGGTGTCCGATTTATGGAATATGAAATAACTAAGTGTTAATCCGGACAATAAATCGCTCAAGGTATAGGCGATTTAGAAGAACACCGGTCAAGACTCATCCGGTTTAAGAATAAATCGCTCAAGAGTCAATCGATTTAGAGATAAATCGCTCAATAAAGAATACTAAATCGCTCAAATGAAGGATTAAATCTCTCAACAAACGAACGATTTAAGGTCTTGGAAAAACAAACGAGACAAGCAATTTAGGAATCCGATCATATCAACTAGGCGATTTACAAATCCGCTCAATCCCTTGTAAACATATCTAATCTTATCCGGATAAAAGTTTATCATATAACTTTTTGTTCGGATTAGTCTAAATCGGACAAGTGTTGTCCGGATTTGCAATAAATCGGACAAGTGTTATCCGGATTAGACTAAATCGGCCAAACACTTATATTTTTAAACTCTACATCTTTCAAAAATTAGATAATGTTTAAAATAGCTGTAAGAAAAATATAAACTGTTAGTCCACAACAGATAAACTCACTCCCCTGAAAATATGATCAAATAATCAAAAAAACAGATAAAAATCCACACTCCCCCTCAAATATAGATTCCCACGATCAAGAAATTTAAAATCAGATAAAAAAATTGAAACACTGACTTGTATTTAAGAAATACAGATATTTGACCAAATGAATTTGAATTAAAAACAATTCAATATATTGAACTCTTTTTAATAAAAATTCAAATTTTCAAATTTAACATTCCTAACTTAGATACAAGAAAGCTAAAGCGTTTTTCATCTAAAGCTTTCGTAAATAAGTCAGCTAATTAAAATTCTGTATTTACAAAATACAATTCAATGGTTTTTTTTCTACATGATCTTTAATATTATGATACTGGATATCTATATGTTTGGTTTTTGTGTGTTGAACAGGATTACAAGAAATAGCAATAACACTTTTGGAATCACAGTAAATAGGAATTTTATTAAAATAGATCCCGTAGTCTCTGAGCTGTGTCTGCATCCATAAAACTTGAGAACAATAGCTTACAACAGCTACGTATTCTGCTTCGGCAGTAGAAATGGATACGCAGTTCTATTTCTTTGATGCCCAGCTGACTAACTTGTCTCCCAAAAACTGTAGATGTCCTGATGTACTTTTCCTGTCGAACATACAGCCTGCATAGTCTGCATCTGAATAAACTGTTAGTTTAAAACTAGTACCCTTGGGATACCAGAGTCCAAGATTAGCAGTCCCTTTGAGAAATCGAAAAATGCGCTTAACGGCACTTAGATGGGACTCCTTTGGATTAGACTGATATCTGGCACAAAGATATGTTGAAAACATAATATCAGGTCTACAAGACGTCAAATACATTAAAGAACCTATCATGCCTCAATATGTTTTCTAATCTACAACTTTTCTAGAAGGATCAGCATGTATTTTCGTTCCATGAGCCATAGGTATTTTGATAAATGAACAATTTTCCATATTAAATTTCTTCAGGATATCTAAAATATATTTTGTTTGACAAATAAAAATACCCGAAGATAATTGTTTTACTTGAAGACCTAAAAAGAAGTTCATCTCACCCATCATGCTCATTTTAAAACGCGAAACCATTAATGCAGAAATTTTTTTTGTAGTATTTTGGGTTTGTAGACCAAATATTATGTCGTCTACTTAAATTTGTATCAAAATAATATCAAACTTTTCCTTTTTAATGAAAAGGGTTGTGTCAATATTACCTTTCGAGAAGCCTGACTTTACCARAAAHTYTGATAADATGTCATACCAGGCTCTCGGAGCTTGTTTAAGACCATAAAGAGCTCGGTCAAGGATGTAGACATGATCCGACTTTGACTGATCAACAAAACCCTCCGGTTGTGAAACATAGATGTCCTCCTTGAGAAGACCATACATAAATGCTGTCTTGACGTCCATCTGGTACACTGTGAAATTCTTGTGTGCCGCGTACGCTAGAAACATCCATATTGCTTCAATCCTTGCAACCGGGCAAAAGGTTCGTCGTAGTCAATGCCTTCTTGTTGATTGTATCCTTTAGCAACAAGCCGAGCCTTATTTCTGACCACAACACCATCTTCGTCCTTTTTATTTTTTAATACCCATTTTGTACCGATAATCGTCTTGTTGTTGGGACGTGGTATCAATCTCTAGACTTTGAGTGCTTCGAACTGGTTCAACTCCTCTTGCATGGCTAGTATCCAATCCGGATCAGCTAAGGCTTTGGATACCTTAGCCGGCTCAATATTACTCAAGAACGTGGAATATAAACACTCATTAGCTGTCACAGACCGTGTTAGAATGGGTGCTGATAGATCACCAATGACTTGATGTATTGGGTGATTTCTGGTCTACTTCTTGCTATCTGGTAGGGGAATATAGGAGCTTTGATCTGAGTTTTGATCAGTGTAAGTACTCGGGGAGTTTATAGAAATAGGTTCAGGTGAAGTTTCAATATTAGAAACTGGAATAGGTTGAATATCTGGTTGAGGTAGAATATTTTCGTCTTGTTCGACCGAAACCTCTTGCACTTCAGAATTTTCACCCTTTTCACGCTGAACCGGATTGTTAGGATTTTCCATTTCTATTTCTTCATCCACCACTTCCGTTTCTTCTTCTGTCTCAGTTACTGGCACATCGGGAGATGGACCAGATAACTATTGTTCAGTTGGAATATCCCTAGACAAAACATTAGACTGATTAGATTTATTTTCAAAATATTCTTGATAAAAGTTCTCAAATAATGAATCTAAATCAGCTTTACCAGAATTAGACGACTCAGGTTGATCAGCTTTCCGCATAGTATTAATTATCAGCCCGGGTCCTGAACTGAATTGTTTAGAAGCCACATCAATGACTTCATCAAAGGATATGTTCACACTTTCATTGATGATTTTGGTTCTTTTATTGTAGACCCTATACGCAGCATATGTCTTAGAGTAGCCAACAAAGACCGCTTCATCAGCTTTAGCAGCGAACTTTCCTCTGTCCTCTTTGTCATTTAGAATAAAGCACCTGCAACCAAAAACTCGGAAGAATTTGATATTAGGTATTCTTTTATTTATTATTTCATACGGAGTTTTACCAAACCTTTTATGAACGAGTGAGCGGTTCTGGGTAAAACAAGCAGTTGCTACTGGTTCAACCCATAAAAATAATGGAAGTTTTTAGTAGGTAAGTAATGTTCGTGCCGCTTCCACCAACGTTCTGTTCTTTCGCTCAACGACACCATTCTGTTGCGGTGTTCTTGCTACAGAAAATGTATGTGAAATACCAATGGATTCAAGGAATGAGCCAAGTGTGTTGTTTTTGAATTCAGTTCCGTTGTCAGTTTTGATTTTCTGAACTGGTAGTTGCAGATTGTATTGGACTGTCTTCAAGAAAGAAATTATTGTCTCGGCCGCTTCATTCTTTGACCGCAGAAAATGAACCCAGGTATATCTAGAATAGTCATCGACTATGACCAGTACATACTTTTTACCATTTATGCTTTGGACTCGCATAGGACCGTATCATGTTCTTCAAGGCTAAATCATAAACTATCATGGATTCATTGAAGATATCTTGAAGATTGATCAGAGTGGGACTCACAATGATCAATGTACAAGTTTTAACTATGCAATCTTGTTTTCCAAACATATAAGTCTTAAATATGAGTTCCTATTTTTCAGACTTGGAAGTCTGAACTCTACAGACTTTTTCAACAGACTTAAATAACTGAAGTTATGAACTCTAAGGGGTTGTTTGTTTACCTCTTAATAGTTCCATTAAGAGGCAACCTCTGAATCGTTAGAGGTGAATCTTGTTTGGCAAAAAAAAGTCTGCCTCTTAATGGTTCTAAAACCCTCTGAATGATTTTGTATCATGGATCTCCCTTAACCATTAAGAGCCCTAATTTCATTGTACACAATTACCAAACAATTATATTTCATTTTGCACTATATCATGAGAGCCTCTTAATCATTCTGGCCACTTAATCATTCTACACCAAACCATTCAGCAATTGTCAAACAGCCCCTAAGTCATCTTCTTCAAATTTAGACATCTATTATCTTTAGAGTTGAAAATTTAACTCCGGACACTTATTCAGATTTCTTAATGAATTAAGGAAATTTCTATTAAGCAGTTTAAAATGTGAAGTTTGTATTATGAAGTATCCTTAAACATATTTTCCAAACTTAGAAGACAACTGTAAAATATTGGTCTTCGGGGTTTTTGCCAGACTTAAAAGTATAAATCATGGTTGTTCCTTTGTTTTCATAATGACCAATATAGAAGCGAGAACTATCCACTTTTCTTTTCCAAAAATATAAGTCTCATTTCTAGATTTCTTTTCTTCAGACTTGGCAGTCTGAAATCTACAGACTATTTCACAGACTTAAATAACCAAAAGTTTGAACTCTACGTTGATATTTTCAGAGTTCAAAAACTAACTCTGAAGTATTATTGAGATTTCTTAATCAATAAGCAAATTTCTATTAAGCAGTTTGAAATGAGAGGTTTGTAATATAAAGTATTATTCAGACTTATTACCCAACCAAAGAAGACAACTCTAAATTCTTGATATTCAGAGTTTCTCCAACACCTAAAAGTGTCAATTATGGTTGTCCCTTTATTCTGATAATGATCAATGAAGAAACTTGAAATGTGCAATCTTCTTTTCCAAACATATGTCTCATTTCAGGATTTCTATTATTTACTCTTGCAAGTCTAATATGTAGAGACTTTTTAACAGGCTTAAATAACCAATAGTCTGATCTCTAAGTCATCTCCTTCAAACTCGAAAATTTGATATCTTAAATGTTCTTATTCAAAGTTCCACATCACAACTCTGAACTCTTGCTCTTTGGAATTATTCATGAGTTGTTTTCCCGACTTGGAAGACAACTCTGACCTCTTCTTATTCAGAGTTATAGTTCAGAGTTACTTTCAACAGAAGACAACTACCAATTCTTGCTCTTAAAAGTTAATCAGACTTGTAAGTCTGAATGAATTAATCCCAAGTCAGAACTATTAAATTTGTGTTGTCAATCATTTTCAGTGTTGTTTTAAAGACTTAGAAGAGAAGTCTTAACTTTTGTGCTTCATAGTTATTATCAGAGTTATTTTCCACCAATAGATCATAAGTCTGATCTCTTCTCCATCAGAGTTACACTTGATTTTTTCCTAGACTTAGATATTAACTTTGAACTCTAACTCCTCATTCAAAACTTGATTAGAAAACTTAGGCAACAAAAGCCTCTGATGACAAACCATTTTTCCCTTCTCAATAACATCTAAATCATTATTTCTAAAGAGAACAATATCTCTAATTCATGAAGTCACAAAAAAATGTTGATTTAGAGCTATTGTATTTAATTAGTGATAATAACAAGAGCTATAATAATATCCACATCTGACAATGCCTCCCTTATTCCATGGTACACTTATTCTTGATATGCCACCCTTATTCCTTCTTTAAAAAAGGGTTCCTTGCTAGAACAGACAAAAGTCACCACGTCTGGAAGTACCCATCACCCAGTTCCAAGCCAGAACAGACAAATGTCACCACGTCTGGGGGAACTATCTCTTAAAACAAGTTTTATTCTAGAACAGACAAAAGTCACCACGTCTGGAAGAAACATTTCTCAAAAAATACAGTTTCATACCAAAACAGACTTACATCAACCACACTTGTAGGAACATTTCCCAAAAATACAGTTTCATACCAAAACAGACTTACGTCACTACGCTTGATAGAAACATTTCCCAAAAATACATATTCATATCAAAACAGACTTACGTCACCACGCTTGGTAGAAACATTATCTTTTCATTTTAAAGGATATAAAACACCCCTTTTCACAATAACAAATTTAATACTCAAATAATTGTTAAATTATGAAAATCCCAATATATCAAATTCAATTCCAACACATAAGTTTCTAAGGATAATGTGTATCTGGACAAGCAATCCGGTCAACACATGTCCGGACAAGCTTGGCCGGATTCCATATCCGGACAACACTTTGATGTAACACACATTTTATCCGGATGCACCCCTATCCGGACAACAAAGATAATACAATTTAAAATAATAAATCATAACTCTTATTCCGGACATCCCTTCGGCCGAATATACTTTTCTTTGGACAGTAAAGTGTCCGATTTCAAGATCCATATTTGTCAAGTGACCGGACATGTTCTATCCGATCAATACTCAATCTGGATATCCTTTGACAATTAAACATAACACACAATCCTGTCAACACTGTGTCTAGGTACTCTCCATTCCGGACAACACTGTGACCGGATATACCTTTTTGTGGATGGTACTATAACTGGATTCACACTAATTCGGACAACACATAGACCGGACACTTTCAAATCCGGTCAACACTGTGTCCAAGCAACCTTCAACCAAAATGTATAAACGTCCAATCCGGACAACACTATGTCCGGATACTCCCTAATTCGGACAACACAGTGACCGGATACCTCTAATCCGATCAACACTGTGTCCGGTGATGTTTATAAATCGGCTGATAAATGTGTTTATGAATAGCATGCAATATTTTCAAACATCATTATACCAAGGATAAAATTAGTGTCAAAATCGTATACAAAGGATGTTTTGAAAACACTCACCTTATACAAATACTCAGAGTTTGAAGATGATGAAAATATGAATCAAATCTTCAGCTTCTTAAATTATGCAAGATTCCACAGAATGCTCTCCCCTCAAATTTTTCCAAAAGAGGCAAGAAGCTTTGCCATCCCCCAAACCCATCTATTTATACCTTTCCTTATTAGAAAAGGCAGTTACACAACCCCTTACACATGCATGCATTCTACATACATACCCCATGCATGTAAATAAATTCATGCACACACATGCATACAATACTACGTGCATATATAAATCATATAAACATATGCACTCATATATTATAATCATGCATATGTTTCCATGCATGATAATACACGTACTCACATATTAAACTCATGTAAGCATGTATTCATTTAATCAGTTAATCGTATATTCACATAATAAATACCTCGGGTGATAACCAGAACCCAATTATCACATCAAACATTGGACAACGTGTTATATTACCTTCTTCTTTTACCAGTGGTGCTCGGTACATGATGCAAAATTATTTAGATTCAATGTCTCTTTGTAAGTGGTATGAACATCCAGACTTATTCTTAACCATGACATGTAATCCTTAATGGACAGAAATTAAAAGGTTTCTTAAAGACACCATGCTAAATCCAGAAGACAGGCTTGATATCATTTGTCGTTTATGTAAGATCAAGCTTGATTCACTTATTAAAGAGGTGAAAGACAGTGCATTATTTGGTATAGTTTAGGTAGGTAGGTTGCATTTATGATAATAGTTTTAACAAAAGTTTCATACTAAGAGTTTATCTTTATTAATTAAAATTCCCACTTTTTTGTAGTTGTTTATACAGTTGAATTTCAGAAGCATGGCTTTCCTCATAGTCATATATGTCTATTTATGCACTCTGATTTCAAGCTACCTACTGTTGAACAAATTCATTCTATTATCTCAGCTGAGATCCCAGACAAAAATAACGATCCAGATTTGTAATCACTTGTAAAAGAGTTCATGATACACGGTCCTTGTGGTGAAGAGAACATTAACTATCCCTGCATGATTGATAGAAAGTGATCAAAAAACTATCCGAAAAGATTCTCTAAACGCACTTCTATTGATGTTAATGGTTATCCTTTATATCGCAAATGAAATAATAGACGTTTTGTCGAAAAGTCAGGTGTTAAACTAGATAATAGAAATGTCGTTGCATATAACAAACATCTCTTGAAAATATATCAAGTGCACATTAATATTGAGTAGTGCAATCAGGCTTCTTCTATCAAATATTTGTTTAAATATATCAAGGTCCTGATAGAGCTATTGTTGCTGTTGTAGAAAGCAGTAATGATGAGATTACTAATAATTTTGTTGATGAAATAAAATAATATTATGACTGTAGATATGTACCTGCATGTGAAGCTTCATGGAATATTTTTGGGTACGATGTTCATTATAGGACTCCTTTTGTTTTGATACTTCTTTTCCATCTTCCTGAACAATAACAAGTCATTTTTGGTGTTGAAAATGTTATAAACAGACCATTTGTGGCATCTTCAATGTTCTTAGCATGGATGAAGTGTAATGAAATCTATCAAGAAGCACAAAAACTCACTTATGTTGAATTTCTTACAGAGTTTGTGTGGAAAATTGGAAGAGCGGTGTTGGGATCGAAGGAAAAAAAGGGTTCTCAATTGGAATAATTCATTTAGTTTCTCCTACTCTAGGAGAAGCATATTATTTAAGAATTCTTTTAAATAAAGTGAAAGGTCCTAAATCATTTGAAGACATCCGTACAGTAAATGGAAATATATTTCCTACTTTCAGATGTGCATGTTATGCTCTTGGCCTTTTAGATGATGATAATGTGATTCCCAATTATCATACACAATCAGATAAATCTTCAAGAATACAATTTGAGAGTAGAGAGAGATTTTTCACCAAGCTTGAGAATGATATTTCTTTAGAGAATTACAAAGTGATTAGCATGAACTAATTACAATTCACCAGCTAAAATCTATTTATACTAGGAAATTAACAAAGCTAACTATTACAAAACAATTACAAATAAGAGAACTTGAATACAATCTTTATAAGCACAATCTTGAACCCAACAATATCCCCCTTTGGATTCAAGTTCGAGACATTGTGAATCTTGACTTTCTAAGCCCAAGTAGTGTCTCAAGCCTCCTTAAAGCACTCCGTTATTGCAACTTATCATCAAGCAGGTTCAGAGCATTAATCAGAAGATACCTCTCCTTCGGACTCATTCTCTCTGATTCCGCGGCTTTATCATTATCAGCTTTGATTTTCTCTAGCGCCCGATGCACCATCCTTCAGTACCATCACTGTACTTGTTCAGCTCACTGAATCTCATAAACTTCTTTATCCGACCTTCAGCATCGTAGATCACACCAATCTTCGGATCTTCAAGTATAATGTAAAGAGGATAGCCTTCAATATCATCAAGTTATTGATCTGGTCTTTTCAAATTAATGATTCTCTTATTGTCTTCAAGACCCATTTGTATATCTAGAACCATTGATTCTTTGACATGACTCTTCATAAATCTCTTGATAGCTTCAAGAGCAATAATTGCTCCTTCTCTTCTTACTGTCAGATTCCGTAGTTTGTGATACATATGCTCCAAGTCTTCTAAATAGATATTAGAGAAGTCAGCTTCACTGAACATCCAGACCCGTCCATCCTGTCTTGTAACTATGAACACTGTACACCAAACTCTAAGGTGTCTATTGGAATCAATTTGTTTATGGAGACAATGCGATGTCTGGTTCGTACTTGGCTAATTGGAAGGTGCTTCGGTTTAAGAAAATGCTTATACTCCAAACGATATTCTCGAGTTTCTTTGTGAATCTCAAGAATTTTATCTGCGCTAAGAGCTTTGCGGTGCCGAAGAAAGATACCGAAGTAGATATCTTCCAGATAAGGCTCTCTAATTCTTGCTCTGTCGTAACCTGTAACATTAGCTCGTATTGCAAACGACACGTTCTTAGTAAATATCTCTGTAGGATCATACGCCGTTCTCGGAGTTTCTAAAGCACCATGTTCAACTGCAGTGGAAGGTTCAGAAGAAGTTTGATGATCACCCTGGAATGGAAAGAATGGATCATCTTCATTGATATCAACTTCAAAGTCAAAGTACATTTTGGATGACTCATCAATATTCTCAATATCTTCACCAAATTCTTAAACTCCACCTAGTTCTTTAGCAAATGCTTCATTAAAGCCCACATTGGCAGAAAAATCCAAAAGCAGCCTTGTCTCTACAGTGGAGTCTACCAGCTTTTCAACCATTGGCTTGATCATAGATTTGTCTCCATGGCTATCTCTTCTTCAACTATTTCCAAGCCTATAGTCCTTTCCCTTGTTCTTTCTGGAATAGGACTTTCAACATTAACCGCTTCAGGATCTGGCTCCCTTTCAACACTTTGAACATGAGCAGATGCTCAGCCAACCTCTGTCTTTTTCTCTCCCCCTCATGATGATCAGGATCGTCCAGATCATCATGCCTTCTTTTCAAGAAGGTGGCTTGAGCTCGGCACGGATCTTCTAAGATCGATACCTTTCAGATAAGGCATCAATAGAATCCTTTAAAGCTCGAGTGTTGGATGTAATTAGCTTGCTAACTTTTGAGAAATTAGCAGCAACTACATCTTGAAAGGCCAAAAACTCTGAAGCTTGAACAGTTGGGTTATCATCTACAAGTTGTCGAAGGAGCCCAACCAAGTCTGCATCAGCTGCATCAGGATTTTGAGTAGACATCAGTTTTGCATATAACAACTATTTAAGCTCATCCACCGATTGATCTTGTACCCTCGGAGGCTCAGGCACAGGTGGTGGTGACGGCACAGACGGTTGTTCATCAACTACCAGCTGCTTTCCCTTTATCATTCTCTTCAGACTTAGAATTTGCACTTCCATGTGATCCTGAACAGCCTTTAGGGCATCGTCCAAGTACTCCCTTGACATAATGTCGGGTAAACTCACACCTGGATCACTTAGATTACCAGTTGAGACAACAGTTGAAAAAACTGTTGTGCCTACGTTCAGTGTTGGCGTGATATTAGCACTGGTAGGACTTCCGATAGGTCCTTGTGGTAAGTCAAAAGACTCCACTCTAGTCGTTCCGGCAAGTTCACTAAGAACTGCAGGTTGAGCAATAGATGCTCTTCACTCGTGTGTACCTATGTGTATCGGCTCTAGACTCGAGGTGCACAAAATCGATGTCATAGGCTGGGGCAGAGGCCTACTATCTTCAATATCCACATTCTCCGAATGAGAAGCAAGATTATGTGTTAAGTCCCCGTGAGAAATTGAAACAACTGCTTGTTGAGAAGCAGTTGAGTGGCCGGAAGAAATGTGCAAATGCATAACTGGGCTAACTATGTCTGTTTCCATACCAACATTCAACGAATGAATGTCAATAGTAGATGTGGGTGCCTGGCTAACTGTTTCAGCTGGAATAGGAGCATTATCTTCATTTTGTGCACCACTCGCACTCTCACCATTTTTTTCTCCTTCCCGTTCACTCATCCTCTCAACATTTTTTATTTAAACGCCTTCATCCTCTTCTACTGGAATATCCTCCATTAAACGATCGAAATCATCATAAGTATCACCAAATTCTTTATCAACATTGAAAGATAACGAATGTAGACTTGGGCAAATCTGTTGACCTTCTATTTCAGGAAATATATCTTCAATGTTGTCAATAACTGCTCCCACTTGAATATTCTGAGAAAGCACCGGATGAGCAGCAATGTCAGCACCATCATTGTTATCATCATTATCATAATCAATATCAGCATCACCCTAAGTTTCCTCATCATCGGATGTCGTATCTTTCGAGCTTGAAGAAGCTGTGGAAGTACTGTCAGTTGAAGTACTATGCTGATCAGTGGCTCCCTGCTCCATATTACCTCTCTCATTTTCATTTTCCCTCTGCTCACAACCGTGTTTAAGTAACCCGTGTTCCTGAACACTCTCAGCTATAACTAGACCCTCTCCCTCAGCTAAGGCATGGGTTGATCCCGGGGTAAGTTCAACCGGTTCTGGTTGAGCTATAGGATCTATCACTTTCCTATAATCTATAACGCACTGAGCACTCTGATTAGCGAAGACAAATAGCTCAGGTGGAATTTCCATAATTGAATCCAATTCTTCAACTTCCGTGTGTTGATGAATACGTGTCATGAAGAACGATGGCCCAACTTCACTGTTTGCCCTGACCGGGATGTCATCATTGGCGTTGATCATGGCTTTGATGATCAGTTGTAAAAATCTCTGAAATGGCACAAACTTCCTTGCTTTTGATGGGAAACGTTTGGCATTGACCAGCTCGACTAGTTCATTCCATATAATAAGCGCGTAGTCGTATCTGCACGTGTATACAATCCCGTGGAAGAACTTGAGAAAGGTGTCAATCTCGGCAATCTTGGATGTCAGGCATCGGTTGAAGATGGAAAACAGTAGATGCCATATATTCTCGGCTCATTCCTAGAATCCATCGGTATCACACATACCTTCTCAGTAGCCCGAACACCGCAACAGACGTTGAACAGAAAAATAGAACATTGGTGGAAGCGACGCGTACACTCCTCACTTGCTCTAAGCGTCCATTATTCCTTTGGGCTGAATCAGTGGCGACTGCATGTTTTACCCAGAACCGATCTCTCGTACACAAAAGGTTTGGTAAAACTCCTTACGAAATTATAAATAAAAGAATACCTAATATCAAATTCTTTCGAGTATTTGGATGCATGTGTTTTATCTTAAATGACAAAAAGGACAGAGGTAAGTTCGCTGCGAAGGCTGATGAAACTGTATTCATAGGTTACTCAAAAACGTCTGCTGCATACAGAGTCTACAACAAAAGGACGAAAATCATCTATTCGTACTCGGTCTGCTACTGATAATGAGTGCCTTTATTCCTCTTTCCTGAGTAATATTGAACCAACTAAGGTGTCTGAAGCCTTAGCAGATCCGAACTGGATAATCGCGATGCAAGAGGAGCTGAATCAGTTTGAAGCACTAAAGGTCTGGAGATTGGTTCTGCGTCCCAACAATAAAATGATTATCGGTACAAAGTGGGTTTTCAAGAATAAAAAGGATGAAGATGGCGTTGTTGTTAGAAATAAGGCCCAACTCGTCGCAAAAGGATACAATCAGCAAGAAGGTGTTGACTACGATGAAACCTTTGCTCCGGTAGCACGGATTGAAGCTATAAGAATGTTCTTGGTGTATGTTGCACACAAGAATTTCACTGTGTACCAGATGGATGTCAAGACGGCATTTCTTTATGGTCTTCTCAAGGAAGAAGTTTATGTTGCTCAACCTGAGGGTTTTGTGGATCAGTCAAAGCCGGATCACGTATATATCCTTAACAGAGCTTTATACGGTCTTAAAGAAGCACCGAGAGCCTGATATGATATATTATCAGAATTTCTGGTAAAATCAGGTTTCTCGAAAGGTAACATTGACACAACCCTCCTTATTAAAAAGAAGAAGTCAGATATTATTTTGATATAAATTTATGTAGATGATATAATATTTGGATCTACGAACCCAAAATACTGCAAAAACTTTTATGCCTTAATGGTTTCTCGTTTTAAAATGAGTATGATGGGTGAAATGAACTTCTTTTTAGGACTTCAAGTAAAACAATTATCTTCAGAAATTTTTATCTGTCAAACAAAATATATTTCTAATATCTTGAAGAAATCTAATACGAAAAATTGTTCATCTAGCAAAACACCTATGGCTCATGGTACAAAACTACATGTTGATCCATCTGGAAATGCTGTAGATCAGAAAACATACATAGGCATGATTGATTCTTTAATGTATTTAACGTCTTGTAGACCGGATATTATGTTTTTGACACATCTTTGTGCCAGATATCAGGCTAATCCAAAGGAGTCCCATTTAAGTGTCGTTAAGCGCATTTTTCGTTATCTGAAAGGGACTGCTAATCTTGGACTCTGGTATCCAAAGGGTACTAGCTTTGAACTAACAACATACTCAGATGTAGATTACGCAGGTTGTATGTTGGACATGAAGAGTACCTCGGGGCATCTACAATTTTTGGGAGATAAACTCGTAAGATGGGCTTCAAAGAAACAAAATTGTGTATCCATTTCTATCGCTGAAGCAGAATATGTAGCTGCTGCTAGCTGCTGTTCTCAAGTATTATGGATCCAGAAACAACTCAAAGACTATGGTTTTTATTTCAATAAAATTCCCATTTATTGTGATTCCAATAGTGCAATAGCAATATCTTGTAATCCTGTTCAACAAACTAAGACCAAACATATAGATATCCGATATCACTTTATTAAAAATCATGTAGAAAAAGGAACTTTCGAATTATATTTTGTAAATACATAATTTTAATTAGCTGACTTATTTACGAAATCTTTAGATGAAAAACGCTTCAGCTTTCTAGTATCTGAGTTAGGCATGTTAAATTTGAAAATCTGAATTTTTCTTAAAAACAATTCAATTTATTGAACTGTGTTTAATTCAAATTCATTTTTTTAAAATATCTGTATTTTTTAATACAAATCAGTATTTCATTTTTTTATGTGATTTTTAAATCTTTTGATAGTGGAAATCTATATTTGAGGGGGAGTGTGTATTTTTGTCTGTATTTTAACTAATTCATATTTTAAAGAGGAGTAAATATATGTGTATGTACTAACTGGTTTAATTTTTTTCATTACAGGTTATCAAACAATATCTAATTTTTGAAAGACTTAAGAGTTTTAGAAGAATAAGTGTTTGGCCGATTTAGACTAATCCGGACAACACTTTGTCCGATTTATTACATATCCGGACAAAGCAGTGTCCGATTTAGGCTAATCCTGACAAAAGGCTATTCGATAAACTCTTATTCGGATAAGATTAGATATGTTTTAAGGAGTTGTGCGATTTAGTAAATCGTTTGGTGCTCATGTCCGATTTATCTAAATCGTTTGATCTTTGTATGCGATTTGTCTAAATCGCTTGTTCTCGTGTGCGACTAAGTGTCTAAATCGCTCATTTCTTTGAGTGATTTCCTTTTAAATCTCTTGTTCCTTGAGCGATGTTTGTCTAAATCGCTTGTCTCTTGTGCGATTTATCATCCGATTTAAGACTTAGTTGTGTGAGCGTATTCTAAATCGGACAACCCTTTGTCCGACTTATCTTAATCCGGACAACCTTTGAGCGGATTAGAAGTTGAAGGGTTTTTCTTTTTTTCTATATATATACGTCCGATTTTTACCTTTCACTTTTTACTTTCAATTTCAACGCTTAACACTGTTCATCATCGTCTTTGTTCACTAAATCGCTCGTGTTCTTCAAGGACTGTTCAATCGACTTCTGTTTTTCTCTTCATCTTCATTCTAAGGTTTCTATTGTATAACCTTTGGACTCAATCTTATATTTGGACTGTATTGGACTTAATAAGTAATCGAAACATAAAAAAATTGGTAATCGATTTTGGACTTCATGATAAATCTGAAAAAAAAAAAAGAGCTTAAATCGCTTGACTAATAAACTGTTCAGATCTTAATAAGATTTAGTTTTTAGGATAGATTTTTTAGGTTTTGTTCGATTTTGTTTTGTCTTAGTTTTAGATTTTTGTTTTTGGACGGATTTCTCATCGAAAAAGTTGACCGGACTTTACTCCGGTCAACCTCAATCCGTGTTCCGGTTTAGCCTTTACTTAGGTTTTTTCCTTATGTTTTTCTTTTTGACCGTTTTTCTAATCCGGGTGTTTCATTAGATTTTTTTTTTAAATTTTAATTGGATTTATAATTTTTTTTAGTTTAGTAATTTTTTTTAGAAATTTTTTTAGGTTATTTTTTTAGGATAAATTTTTTTAGGTTAATTTTTTTTTAATTTTTTGTTTAGTTAATTTTTTTAAATATTGTTTTTAGTTTAGTTTAGTTTTAGTTTGATTTTTTTTAGTTAAAAATTTTTTAGTGTTAAATTTTTTTAGTCTTTTAATTTTTTTTAAGTTTTTCAAATTTTTTTAGAAATAATTTTTTTTGGTTATCAGATATTAGCATTGTATTTTTTTTATCTGGGTCTAACATGTTGTGATTTTTTACAAGTAAAATGGTTGAACATCATAATCAGTCTGACGAGGAATCTCATATTCCTTCCGTCAGATCTAACAACATAAACAACACGAACCAACCCACAAACAACCCAATACCAGAAGAATCCCTACTACCCTAGTGCTTTTATCTCGAAATCAAAACAAATAACCACCACTTTAACTTCGATATGCCTTCCGAATACAAGATTATACCAGAAATACTTCGTGGACACACAATTTCTTATGCCCTTTCTGCTAACGTTTGTGTCCCGATGATATATCTGCAACAATTCTGGAACACGCTCACACTTGCTAAAGATGGCGATACCTATTTTTTTTTGAAGGAAACGTAGACGAATACACAAGTCGTTTGACCTTGAAACGACTTCGAAGAATTCTGCGTCTACCGGGACCGACCTCGACAGGATTTGAACAGCTAGTCACTGATGACGAGCTATGAAGAGATATCAAGAGATTAGGATACTTGCAAGAGTTAACTAATCAATCTCAGTTCAAAAGGCGATTTCTTATTGTTCTTGAATTCAGTTCCGTTATCTATTCTGATTTTCTGAACTGACAATTGTAGATTAGTTTGAACCGTCTTCAAGAATGAAATAATTGTCTCAGCTGCTTCGTCATTTGACCTCAGAAAATGAACCCATATATATCTGGAGTAGTCATCGACAATGACTAGCACATACTTCTTTTCATTTATGCTTTGAACTCTCATAGGACCACAGAGATCCATATGGAGTAGATGAAGAGGACGATCAGTATTAAACTCTGTTTTTGACTTATGTGAAGCTTTCTTCAGTTTACTCATTTCGCATGCACTACACACATGATCTTTATGAAACTGTAAGTCCGGAATTCCTTTAACCAAGTTGTCACAAACCAACTAGTTCATATTTTTAAAATTTAGAAGAGAAAGACGCCGATGCCACAGCAAAATTTTGCTTCAAGGATGCCTTGGATATCAAGCAGACTTCAATATCCACATGTGAAATGATAGGTCAATTGTGTAGAGGTTTGATCTTCTGATTCCAGCTAGTAGCTCCTAACCATCAGTAGTACGAATGTTGCACTGGTTAGCTTTAAAACAAACTTCTAAATTTTTATCACAAAACTGACCTATACGAAAAAGATTATGTATAAGTCCTTCGACATACGACACTTTCTTTATCATTAAGTTTCCAGAAATTATATCACCGTATCCAAGGATAGGCGCGTATTGGTCATTTCCAAATCTTATCATACCTCCAAAAGATTCAACAAAGTTAGATAAGAGTTCTTTTCTACCAGTCATGTGCTTAGAACATCCTGAGTCTAAGAACCACACATGTCGGTTAACCTGCAAAATGAATCAATTGGGTTTTGGTACCCATTTTAGAATGGGTCCTTTCTATTCAGTTTTTGTTGGTGGTATATTGTATGTACCAAACCAACGCTCTTTAAAATTGATTTTCTTAGATAAAGCATATAGAGCAGAATGCATGACATGATAAAGTTTAAAAGAAGTAAAAGACATAAACATCTCATCCAATCTACACGGGGAACAGTTATTTTTACTATTCTTGATATCAAACAATTCATCTACTGAATATCTGTGTACAGGATTATTCAATGTTGAATTATTTAATACAGAATCAGCAAAACTATTCTTCTTCTGTTGATTTGAAGATTTATCTTCATCTTTTACTCTCCACACCTTCTTAAACTTCAATGAATATCTGAAATAGGAAAAATAAAATCATCAGATTTAAATGAACGATGAACCTTATGTTTATTTTTCTTTTCAGTAAGCTTCTTCTGTTTCCTCGAATTCTTTTAGATTTATTCCAGAAACAGGTTTTGTATTGAAATTCTTTTTAAAATCTGAAGCTATGTCGGATTCCTCAGTCATTTCATTTTTGACAATAAAATCCTCATGACTGGGAAGTTTCTTCGAGAAATCAAACTTACCAATCTCATCATCTAAGCAATTCTCTGAGTTCAAGATATCTGAAAATTTTATTTTTTCATTTAAAACATTTAATTCTTCTGAATCAGAAGTGTCACTTAAAGATTTTGCACATGAAAAATATTCGGACTCAACTCGTTCCAGTTTGACTTTAAAATTTTCTAAATTTTTAATTTTATTTAGAACTTCTTGTTTTTATTTATTAAATGAAAGTCTTTCTTCATTTAAAATCTTCTCTTACTGAACCACTTGTTTTTCTAAAATTAATGTTGGTGTATAAAGTTTTGGTTCAGCAAGTTTAGATTCAAGCTCTGCTTATGAATAGCTATGAAAATAATCAGTTGAAAATCCAGAGACTTTTGTTTTGTAGCTATCATTTAGATTTGTATAATCAAACGGAACTTGCATTTTTTCTTTTCTTTTCCGGTTAAAATCCTCTTGTTCTTCTACTTCATCAGAAGATTTTGTAAATTTAATTTGAAGCTCGGGACCACAGTCAAGATATTCAAATTTATATAGAGTTGGAGTATAGTATAAAGTTTTTCCTAAAAAAATTGAATTTTCATACCCCAACCCTTCCCGAGGGTTAAAAAATCTTGTCTCAGAAGGTTTCTTTAGAAAAATTATTTGATCAGTCTGCCCTCTCTTATATAACTTCTCCTCTTTAGCTTTCAGTTTTTCATTTAAATCTATAATTTGCAACTCAAGCTTACTTATTTTAACAATTAATTCTTCATTCACTAATTCTAACGATTTATATATGTCCTTTGAATCAGATAATTCAGATTTTAAGATGTTGGATTTTTCATGAAATGTTTTTTATTCATATTGTAAAGATTGTGCCCAATCCAAATTTCTAGCATTCTCATCAAAAAGTTTGATGTATTTTTCTTTTTGCGTTTCTAACTCTTTTTGAAAATTATTTGAACGCAATTTTTCATATTTTAATTGTTGCTGAAAACTTTGAAGTTTAAGCATCATTTTTTGCATCTAATTTATGCATGAATTTTCCAATACCTCTTCATTTAGTTCAGCATTCTCCTCTTCTCATTCATCAGAAGAATCGTTTTCAGTCCTTGTCATCAGACAGATATGAGCCACAGCTTCTGACTCTTCCTTCTCATCAGTTAAATTTAACCAGTGGTCATCCTCAGCCATTAATGCCTTTCCAGCATCTCTTTGTTTAGACAGAAGAAATTTATTCTTATAGTAGTCGGTATTTCTTGTTACCGGCTTTCTGCAGTTCACAGCAAAATGTCCCAACTTGCCACAGTTGTAGCACTTGGTATTCTCATCTTCCACTCCTTTCACAAACTTCTTCTTCTCTTCAGGTTTCTTTTCATACTTCTTTCCATATCTTTTCTCATCATACTTCTTCTTTTCTCCAAATTTGTCTTTAAATTCATATTTTGAACCCGAAGAGAATCKTTGATTATTTGAGTGCGGTTTCTTCTGAAACTTTTTTGAAATGCTTTGATCAGCATTTCCATGGCTTGTTTAAATTCATTAATCTTTGAGTCTAAGTCAGAGCTGTCACTACCTTCACTTGACGATTCACTTGTCTGACTGACCTCTTTTATTTGCTTTCCAGATCTGACTTTATTCTTCTTTTCAGACACAAAGGCCAAAGGATTAGTGACTTCCTTTTTCTTTTTCTTCTTTAAATCTCTGGCCTCTAAAACATCTTCCTCATTCTGTTTCAGAGTTTCATAAACCTCGTGAATATCGATATCAGGTAAGGATTTATTAAATCTGATATGATTGGCATAAGGCTTCCACTCCGGTGTAAATTGCTGAGGAATTTAACATTTATTTCAATGACAGTTTTAGAAATGCCATTCTTTGTAAGCTCATTCAGCAGTCTGGTTAAACTGTCATATACATCATCAAGGCTCTCTCATTCTCTTGTCTTGAAATCTTCATAAGCAGAAATACAGTTGGTGATTTTTAACTAAGTTCCCACCTTAGAACCCATCATCATCTTTTCTATCTACAACCACATGTTGTGTCCAGAAGCTTTATGATTGCCAATGCTTGTATAGATGTCATTAGTCAGTGCTTGCATCATATAAGATTTGCACAACACGTCAGCATGTGCTCTCTCTTTCTCTTCAACTGTATATCTGGATTTCTCTTTTATGACTCTCTGAGCAGGTCTGCCTTCAGCAGGAATGGCAGGTGTTTCTCTCCAGAATATTGCTAGTCCTTCCATAAGAGATTCCATTATCATCTCTCCTTCTTTCATTCGTTCAATAAAATTGAGGAATCTGTCTCTCCATTGGTTGTAATCTCCTCTAAACAGAACTGGTGGCTTGGTATCAGTTACAATTGTCATAGCTTCTCTTGAACTCATTTTATATGATTAAAATGATTTTGGATCTTTTGCAGTTCAAAATTTGATTTAAGGAATTAAAAATCAAAAATATCTCAATGAATCGTACACAAGAATTTCACACTCATTCAAGACTTAGAAAAAATTAAGCACCAAGACTTATCCGGATTAGAAGTCCGGACAAGCTTATCCGGATTAGATATCCGGACAACTAAGTTTGTCAAAATTCTAAGTTCTAACACCCCCAAGTCCATAATACAAGAGTCTGTAATGTAAAATACGCAACTCAAAAATTCCAAAAGTACATGTTCTTGTATCCTAGCATCTATACTCCAAAACATGGATAATTAAGATCTTCACACAACTAAGCACATAGGGAAGTAATTCACATGATGCTCTTTCCCTTATTAYCATTACCTGCACACATATTTTTGAAAACACAAAATGAGGGTTAGACATGAATGTCTAGTGAGGTTCCCTTTTTATGTGATGCAGGGTGAAGATCACCAAAACATTTTCAAATAATCCATTCCATGTAGCAAAGACTGAAAATCATATTCTGTTTCGGTCCATCGAGTCTATGGTTCCAAACCATACTTGGAATATATTTCAATAAACAGGACCAGAGCCCCTCTGGTCTCTTAACCAGAACTTCTCGTTCCTCGACCAGAGCCTCTGGTTGTACTAACCAGAGCTTCTGGCTCATATAATTTTTTATAATGTTCTTTAGTTAAGCTTTCAATCAATAAGATAGCCTTTTTCATTAAAAGAGTAATTATGAAGAGTTCATGATCGACCAGAGCCTCTGGTTGTACTAACCAGAGCTTCTGGTTCAAAAGACATGATCAACCAGAGCTTCTGGTTCGACGTGTAAGCCAACCAGAGCCTCTCTGGTCTGTTTTTCATAAAAAGATTCTAAGTATATAATCTTTTCCTTAAATACTTCTTAAAGTATGATTTTGACACAGAAGCTCTTATCAACAGATACAGAGTCTCTGGTCCAACTAGTACATTTAGTATGAACTTGCATATTTCTCAAATCAATAACCAGAACCTTTTGGTTCTATAGTGAGGACCAACAGAGCCCCTCTGGTTCCTTACAAGGAACAACCAGAGTCTCTCTGATTCCTCATAAAAACGAACATTTTGTTCCAAAACATTTTTAACCAACACCAATGGCCATAGGCCAAGTTTTCCCCTTCTCAATAACATCAATACTATTATTTCTAATAAGAACAATATTTTTGAGTTCTCAAAACACAAAGAAGTAAGGACTTAAATTTATGGTAGTCTTAAAAGACATAATAGTAAGAGCTATAATATTCACACACAATTGCCACCCTTTTATCCAAAGATACTTTTCTCCTTGATATGCCACCCTTATTCCAAAAGACACCTCTCTTTTATATGCCACCCTTATTTCTTCTTCAAAATCTATGAACTAGTTCGGATGAAGGACCGCAGTCACAACCATCTTATCGAATCCTCATTCATAGTTTTATCCATAAAGTCTATAGATTAATTCCAAATGAAGACAGATCAAAATCASAATCGTCTCAAAAGAATATTCTCTATAGTTTTCAACCAACAGTTTTATCATCAAAACCTTTCAAACTCAAGAACAACCTATTCTTTCAATAATTTCCAAAACATCATATCCCTTTTAAATCCTCAAAACAGGATATCATTTCCCAAACTGTTTTTAAAGAAGCAATCTCTTCTTTATCTTTCCCAAAATAATTTTTAATACTCAAATATATAACAATAGCACCTTTAAACTATCAAAATAGTTTTACCATCTTTTCTTCAAAACCAACATCAAAATCCAACAGTTTATATAACAATATATATATAAAGGTTTTTAGTCATAACAACCAACTCACCTTAATGATCACAGATTCTGCAGAATATAAACACACAACAAATCTTCAATTAGCACAGAATCTTCAAATCACCTTTCTGTATTAATCTTTCTCGAGAACTCTTTCACCGGCACACACTTTCTTTTTCTCAAAAAGGTTCCTTTCTAAAAAAATAAAGATGGATCTTATCTTTTCCTTCTTTATATATTCTTCTATCAAAGGCGGTGATGGCTTTAACCAATAGAGGTAATTTAGGCGGTGATGGCTTTTCATTATAAAATTCATGATTTCTTAACCATGAAGGTATAAGTTTTAAAATATTATAATAATGTTTCCACCAGAATATCTTATCACATAAATGCAACACCTCATGTATGCTTCACATCACATGCATTCATGTATAAATCACATATACATCATGCCATCTTTTCAAATATATGCATGCACAATATCATGTTCACATTTCACATATATAGTTCATGCATTTCTAATTAGACATGCATATTTCACGTAATCCACATAATAAACACGTATAAATTACCTTAACCCAGGTTGTCTAAAACCTGGTTATAACATAAGTAAATCACAGTTTATCTGGATTAGATATCCAGACAACTCAAACACTTAGTCAAAATTTGCACAATTAACAAAAATCAATACAGACACAAAAAAGTCAACAAGTCAAACACATGTAATCCGCACAATGCAACATACGATCAATTAACAAAGTCAAACAATCAATCCGCACAATTAACAAAGTCAAACAATTTAAATCGCTTGACGATCAAAGTCAACAATCCGCACAAATAGTCAAAATCAAAGTTCGCTCAACAATATGACCAAGAATAAATCGCACAATATCAAGTGGATAACTTAAATCGCACACTTAATCGCACAGGGTTACAAACGATTTACCACTAAATCGGACAAAACTACACGCGGTTTAACAATAAATCGCACAAGTGTTACTCGGATTATCTTTAAATCGCACAATCAATATTCATACAAAATCAATCAAGTCTTAAATTGCACAAAGCTTTAAGCGGTTTATCCTAAATCGATCAAGAGTTATACGATTAATCTTCAAACACAAACACAATTTTAACATATTTTCACCAAAAATTTGGATCAAAACATGGAAAAAAAAATTATGAATTTTCGAAGAACATAAACTTTTTCGTAAACTCAAAAATCAGCCAAAATCGGTTCAAAACTTTGATTAAAACTCAAAATCATGTGAATCAAAGATGTTCAGTATGTAAATGCAAATCTAGTAGTACAAATTTTAACAATTAACAATCAAAATTAACGAGATTAGAGTAGAATTTGTGAAATCCGATCAAGAACAGCGATGAACACAAAAACTCAGCGATGAACAGTGCGTAAAATCCAGAAAATTCGTGCAAAATTTCTTGAAATTCGTGTAATCCTTCTATCAAATTGTTGCTTCTATGCTCTAATACTAATTGTGATTCCCAATTATCATACACAATCAGATAAATATTCAAGAACACAATTTGAGAGTAGAGAGAGATTTTTCACCAAGCTTGAGAATGATATTTCTTGAGAGAATTACAAAGTGATTAGCATGAACTAATTACAATTAACCAGCTAAAATCTATTTATACTAAGAAATTAACAAAGGTAACAATTACAAATGAGAGAACTTGAATATAATCTTTTTAAGCACAATCTTGAACCCAACAGACAAGGAATATGTTGATGCCATTGAAGAAGCAAGTTTAACCGGATCTAGTTCTTATCTACGCTTCTTATTTGCAACCATTGTGATTTCAAATAGTTTGTCTAGACCAGAGTTTGTTTGGCAAAAAACACAACAATACTTGGCAAATGACATTCTTTACAATCAACGAATTGCACTAAAGTCTCCAGGTATGTTAATTATTTATTATAAGTATAGATTTATACTGTTATTATTTAAGGACAAAATAATTTATTCTTTTTGCTTTTCTTAAGTATAATGTTCTTTATTAAATTGATTTTTAGTTTTAATTTTTATGTAATGGTTGTTTACATTTACATTGTACTTTTTACAGATTTATCTCTCAATGGAGAACAGGTCAAGAATCTCACATTGTTTGAAATTGAAAAGATTTTACTTCGTAACAATTCAAGCCTAAAAAATTCACCACTATGCCTTATCATGATCATGATTCTCTTGAAACTTCAAACAATCGTTTGATTATGGAGGAGCTAGATTATAACACAGCAAATCTACGTGATGAGTTTCATCAGCTTCTAGCTGCTCTAACAAACGAGCAAAGAGGTGTTTATGACGATGCCATCACAGCTGTTGAAAATAAACGAAGAGGTGTGTTTTTTGTTTATGGGCATGGCGGAACAGGTAAAACACTTATATGGAAGACATTAGCTGCATCAATAAGATCTAAACGAGAAATTGTTTTAAACGTTGCTTCCAGTGGTATTGCTTCTTGACTTCTTACTGGAGACAGGACAACACACTCTCGCTTTCAAATCCCTCTAATTATTAATGAAGATTCTCTTTGTCACATAAAGCTAGACAACGATGTTGCGTAAGTTAAAAAAAAGACTACATTGATTATGGGATGAGGCACCAATGGTTCATAGCCATGCATTTGAAGCATTGGATAGAAGTATGAAAGATATTTTTAATAGTCGAGGCATTAGTACTCACAAATGATTTTTGGTTGCAAGGAAGTTGTTTTTGGAGGAGATTTTAGACAAATTCTGCCAGTTATTCCCAATGGAAGTAGACAAGACATTGTTAATGCGTTGTTAAGTTCATCTTACATTTGGGAAAAATGCAAAGTCCTAAAATTAACTAAGAACATGAGGTTAACTGTTGACAGTGAACCTTCGAAAATGGAACAGACAAGGGTTTTTGCAAACTGGATTCTGGACTTAGGAAAAGGCAAGGTTGGTAGCGTGAATGATGGTGAGGCACTTGTTGATATACTTCATGATCTTCTCATTACCGATTCAATGGATCCTATACATGTATTAATTGAATTTGTCTATCATTCAATTCTTGTAAATATCAAGAATTCATCTTATTTTCAGGAAAGAGCAATTCTTGCACCAAAGCATGAAGTTGTTCGAATAAATAAATGACTGTTTGCTTATCCTTGTTCCGTGGAGACGAAAAAGAGTTCCTAAGTTCAGATAGCCTATGTGAATCAGAGCAACTTCACGACTAGTTTGATAAAACTTTGTACTCACCTGATATCTTAAATTATCAGGTTTGCCAAACCATAAGATATTACTAAAAGTCGGCGTTCCAATCATGTTACTAAGGAATATTGATAAGAAATATGGATTATGCAATGGAACTAGACTACGGGTATTATTTTTGGGAAATCGGGTTATAGAAGCAAAGATCATATATGGAAGTAATATTGGAAGTCGGACATTTATTCCAAGAATGTCTTTGACACCTACAGACAAAAAGATTCTATTCAAATTTTAAAGGATACAATTTCCAATTGCTGAATGTTTTGCCATGACCATAAATAAAAGCCAAGGACAATCATTAGCGAAGGTTGGTTTAGTTCTAAGACAACCAATCTTCACCCATGGATAGCTATATGTTGCTTTATCTAGAGTTAAAAGCAGGCAAAGTTTAAAAGTATTAATTATAGATGATGATGATGATGGTATAATTAGCAATAGAACAAAGAACTTGTATATAAAGAAGTATTAGTAATTTATGATACATGGTTCTTATTTTATTAAAAAGTTACCTACTTACCTGTCAATAATTTCATTTATGTTCTATTATAAATTTTGTTTTACAAGTTCTTCATATTTACTCATATTATTATTAATTCTTTATAAAATACATGCCACTTTCATTTAATTTTTGTAAATTACCCTATGTAATACACGAGTTCGGACCTAGTGTGTATATATATATATATATATATATAGAGAGAGAGAGAGAGAGAGAGAGAGAGAAAGAGGAGGTTTACTTTGCAAACCATGTTATTTGTACAAAACATACAATTCTCATTCAACCAATCTTAATTTTTCATTTTTTTTGTAATTATGAGAAGTTGATTAATCATTTTTATTGTAGATAGTGTTAATTTTAAAGAAATACATAAAACAATTTCATTAAAATTTCATAAGTATTATATAAACAATTTCATAACTATATATGAAACAACTTTATCTAGAAAAGTATTATATGAAACAAATTCATAATATTAAACAATCATAAAACAAAATTATTAAATTAAACAATAAAATGACGGATATGGGTGGTTTGCAAGGTTTGTACAAATATGAGTGGTTTACATTTGATCGTTCATCTCTCTCTCTCTCTTTCTATATATATATATATATATATATATATACACACACACACACGGGCATGCGGTTCAAATGAACGTTTATCAGAATGTTCCTTAGTCATTCATTTTTTTAGGCTTTCCATTGAACCTCCCTTTTATATATTGTAAATTATTATATGCCCACGACTTTTGTCACACATGAATACTAGTATGTAGTTTGTAAACTTATTGGGTCGCATACAAAGAATACATTCGCCTCCATTTGTAGAAACTCAAATAAAAAATCAAGTTGATTGTCAAAATAATTATTTTTGGAGAAGAATTAATTGAAAATATGTGTTAAATTGTAATTATGACAACCAGAAGGTATTATCTGTAAATGTATATAATTATATTAAAGTTTAAGACAATTATATAAAATTATAGATATTTACTAAAACCTTATTCAAGTTATGGACTAACTATAAGACAATCTATATAAATAAGGCGATAGGTTGAATCAAAATCAAGTGATTGAATCATTCAGATTTAACTGTGAAATAAAGAATACAGAAAAGAAGCTTTTTATTTATGTAATACACATATTAAATCTAGAGTATTGGGATAGCAAGCACCTGGTGGAATTCGTAACACGTGTATTGGTTTCTAAATGCTTCATCAGAACTAGCCACAAGATCTAAGAGATACAATCTAAGCACCATATGATGTGTTCATATTTTTTTTGATATGTCATTGGATCCGTATTGGATTTTAAAGATTTAGAAAATTTTCTATTTTGTAATCAAAAGTATTTTTCCGCTTCGTTTAAATAGGTTACAAATTCTTTTAAAACCATATAATGACATCATAGTACTTTGATCAAATCAAATCAAATCAAAATTATTAAATCAAACAGAAATCTAATAACCAGAGTTTAGCAACCAATTTCTGGTCACCGGATGGGTGAGCCGAGAGGTGTGGCTACCCCACAACACCGCCAAGATGCGGCTGTCCCCTGCCCCTTGTCGCCATCTTACAGCGGTTGTTTCAAGGCTTGAACAACCGTTGTATGCGGCTTGGTTTCTACACAAAACGGGGTACCTCGATGTCGACTCTTTTGCATGAAGTGTCACCCAACCTAGTTAGGATGCCACTGTTTTGGCTATCATCTCCCTTAAAACACGACTGACATCATTACTGGTGTCATCCCTCACCACCGCCGAATCGCACCCATGGGAATGGTGAGGAATAGGCCTACCGATCACCCATAGCCTAAGCATTGTGGTTGTTGTCGCTATCGGTTTCACTACATCACCACAGCCAGGCTTTGGTCGCACCGTGGTTACACTAGCTACTACAAAAGGGGGTAACGACTTGGCATCGGAGGCGGATGCCAAAGAGCCACGATTTGATGCCATAAGTTGCTGCCAAAGGGGTACGGCCCTTGCACTGCTAGCAATTGTTTTCACGCTGCCATCCTTGTTCGATGCCGCCACTTTGTATTCCTCCCCAAAGATCTTTAGCCACGATAGACTGCCAACTCGTGTGGCGGTCCCGTTTGTCTTCGATTATGTTATCCGGTGGATTCTTATTCCACCACCCACGACCACCTTTCAGTTACGGTTTAGGCCACGCTTTTTGTGTTGTGATGGGCCGAGCTTTTGGACCCGGGGTGGGGGGCAAACCCTATACGTTAATGTTTCATTTTTTATTACACAATTCCAATTATTATTTGGCTCATTTATTTATGTTATTTAAACGTTAACCATTTATTTAATTTCACGTTTAAAACTATTGAATAATATATGGTGGTTTGGTTTGTCTTGTTTTGGTTGTTTCATTTTATGAAATATTAAAATGTATAACCCGTCGTTCGTGCGACCAAGATCATCGAACCTTACCATGAATTCGTTTGGGTAATTGACGACACTATTAACCTTGTCACTTGTCTCATAGCTAATCATTCTCTCTATCATGTCACTCTCACATCTTATTCATAGGCTGAATCAAGTCATGAAGTATCAAATGTAACTCGAGTTTCTTATATTCTCAAAGGTTATAACATATTTACTCCTTAATGACATACATATTGGTGGAATTTATCACCAAAACTTTATCTTGAAACACCTCTTTACCTCTAGCTTTTGTTGGCACTTTCTTTTCCTTCATCATGGTTACATATTCATTAGTGCTCTGATATCCAATAACATGACCTTAAATCTTCTCTACTATGATTTGGTTTAAGAATAGGTTCACATAACTAAACTAACTTAAACCAATCTTGAATAAAACACCTTTGTCTACATTTTTATAATTTAGAGGATGTTTTGTTGGAGGTATTAAGCAGTAACTTAATGAAAATTAAAATAAACAAAACATTTTTTGGTTTTATATTAATATAATGGGTTCATTACCTCAGAAGCCTAAATTTTCATTTAAGATTAAATTGGGGAATGAAACTTCATTCTCATTTTCATTCTCTGTCATTTTCATTCTTATTTTCATTCATCTACCTGTAATAAACGCCCCTTAAGTACTTTTATATATATCCCAAAATTACAAGTACTTTTATATATCAAAACTAGTATCACTACAACAAAATTGGGTTTATAGGACACACTCAATCTCTAAGTGTCCCAATAGCCTGTTTTTATAGGACTTAATTTATAGGATCAAAATATCAAGCGTCATATCTAAAAATGTTGTACTAAGTTTATATGATGTTTTTGGGTGTCTTAATAAGTTTTTTAGAACACTTTTAATACAAAGTGTCGCATTAGCAACTTTATAGGACATTTTTTTAGAAAGTGTCCTATAAAATCAATGTTTTATAGGAAATTTGTTTTTATAGGACAATTATTCAAATTGTGTCCTATAAAGTTGCTAATGAGACGCTTTATATTAAAAGTGTCCTAAAAAAATTATTACGACGTCAAAAAACGTAATATAAACTTATTACAACGCCTTTAGATTTAGATAGAACACTTTATTTTTTTTGGTCCTATAAAAAGGTCTATTAGGACGCTTAGAAATTGGGAGTGCCATGTAAACCCAATTTTATTGTAGTGTATCCCAAGATTAAACGCTAACATTGCAGCGGAAATAAAATCTTAAATGTTACAATTTTGACAAATATAACTTTGTTCTATATATCAATGTCTTGAAATCTACATGTTCTTCTTCACGTGTCAATCCTCAGATCTCTCATTATCCCACTTGTTTCCCAGTCTAATAGTTGTCTTGGTTATAAAAGTTTTAAAAAAGTTCGGGTAGCCTAGGGCCCAGTAAATCCATAGTTTCATGCATGAATAACAATTCTTACAAATAACAATTGTCATAAAGCTTCTTAAATTAAGCATGCATTAACGAAAATAACATTTTTTACTAAATAACGGTTAGGCATGGTAATGGGGTGGGGACCCCAATCCCTGTCCCCGATCCCCCATCTTTGTCTCCGTCTCATCCACAACCCCACCGGGGAATTTGATTATATCCTCATCCTCGTCCACAACAGGGAACAGGAATCCCCATCGAGGAAATGGAGATTTTTTTTCATTTGTGTAAGTTTTTATTAAATCAAATCCGTGAGACGATACACATGTTTAAATCTCACATTTTTCCAATATACCTAAAGTCAGAAGAAATTTAATTTAATACAAAAAATATACATCATCATATAATAATTAATAAATTGAAAACCAAAAGAAATTAACACTACGATAAAATCGAGTTTATAGGACATTCCTAATTTCTAAGCGTCCTAATAGACCTCTTTATAAGAGTTAGTTTATAGGACCAAAAAAATAAAGCGTCATATCTAAAGGTGTAGTAATAAGTTTATATGACGTTTTTTACGTCGTAATAAGTTTTTTTTAGGACACTTTTAATATAAAGCGTCTCATTAACAACTTTATAAGACACTATTTGAAAAACTGTCATATAAAAACAAATGTCCTATAAAAAATCGAATTTATAGGACACTTTCTCAAAAGTGTCCTATAAAGTTGCTAATGCGACACTTTGTATTAAAAATGTCTTAAAAAACTTGTTAAGACGCCCAAAAGCATCATATAAATTTATTACAACACCTTTAGATATGACGTTTTATGTTTTGGTCCTATAAATTAAGTCCTATAAGGCGGTCTATTGGGATGCTTAGAGATTGGAGGGTGTTCTATAAGTCCAATTTTGTTGTAGTGTAAATTTAATCTAAAAAAATTTACGTCACATGTACTAAAACATATCGAGTAATATCCAAAAACACATCTAGTAATTTCCAAAATATATTGAAATATAAATTAATATTTACTGATCTAATAGAGATAAATAATATATAATATAATTTATTAATTAATAGATGGGGAGTGCGATATCCATCCCTGTCTCCATCCCCAGTTTGAGCCAAACGAGGATCCCCGTCCCTATCCCCGAGACCCGGTTTAGCAGGGATCCCCGTACCCGACCAAGGCAGGTGGAGTGGGTTCCCCGACAGGTCGTGGCCAATTCTCATGCCTAAAATCGGGGTCATTGAACTCAAACAGTTAGTCCATTGTTTTGGTCTAAATTCAACAACCACGCATACTCACACAGTATGTTTGTCCTATGGTTGCATCTTGATCAGAGTTCACACAACTTGTCTTTTACCATAGTACACTCATATTGTGACCCAAATATCAAATCATACATAATAATGCATGCCCAAAATTTTATACATTAACGCTTATGCAAGATATTAAAATCATAAAATTTCAAAACAAGCTTGAATATAAATTTTAGATGTCACATGCACCCATTAAAAATAGACCATTTGTAACTCACCATACACGTTGTAACTCCAAACCGTTATTCGAAGTTGCTATCATCATCCCTACATTTCATGACCATATTTAACCTCTAAGATAAGTTACTCAAAGTATAACGGAAACTTAGAGCTAACTAGTTAGGTATACCAACGCTACTAATTAGCTAAACGCCCCAAAGAATGGCACCTTTATATAAATTGAGGTGTATGTACCAACTGTGAAAACCACGTTCAACCAATCATAGTTTTTTTTAATCATGAGGGTTAGATTTGTCATTTTTATTGTGCAAGATGTTAATTATGAACATTATCATCTTTATTTTATGAATTTTAGTGAACAAGTTTTATCAAAATGAGAAATACATTAAACAGTTTAATTTTTACATAACAAAAATATATGAAACAATTTTATCAAGAAATAGATTATTTGAAACAATTTCATGTTTACTAAATTAAATAATGAAATCGACTGATTTTACGGTTTATACAAACGACTTGCTTTGTATTTTATCCCTCCCATATATATATATATATATATATATATATATGAGTAGGATAGAGATTAAATTAAGTGTATATCTTCTGTTATATGAAAATAAAACCTAACTATAAACTAGGACTCCTTATGAGGTGAGTCTCTAGGTTTCTATGGCCTGAAAATAAAGAAGTTCAAGTCCCTATTGCGTGCAAGAATTTTGTATTATGTTCATCCTTGTTTTGAAGCAAATTGTATAGAGTTTTAGAAGATTTTTGATCCGAAGTTTACTGCTTTCATCGATCAATCAATTCCACTTCACCCAATTCAAGTTTTCCATGTTCGTTTTACTGAACTGTTATTATGGTATCATATTAAATAGATTTCAGATATATTTTTATGTTCCTATGGCTTGATTTTTGTTATTATATACTCTGAGTAAAAATCATATATGCTAAGTTATGATGAACCTCCACTGCTAGCAAATAGCAACAGACACAGACACAGACACACAGTACAACAAAGGGGTTTGTAGAACATTTTTTGGGACACTTTTTGAGACCCTTTTTTAAAAAAGGCTAATACAACACATTAGTTGATGAGTCTTATTTGGTTTAATCTAATAGGACTCTTAACTTTGATGTTTTACTAACATATCTTAGTGTCTTATCATGTAAGTCTAATACGACATTTTTTAATGTTTATGTTATTTTAAAGTCTAATAGGACACTTTTAAGTGTCATGATTTAGAGACTATTAGGACAACTTAAAAATATCGTATTAATTTAAAAGCTAAAAAGACACTTTAAAATATAGTATTATTTTCAAAGTTAATATGACACTTTTTATTTGTTGTATTAGAGTTTAAAGCAAATGGGACACTTTTCTTATTATTTTAAGTGTCCTATTAGAGTTTAAATACTAAACATATAATTATATTATTTAAAATGTCATTGCAAAAAATTATAATTAATTACTTTTCTTAACTGAGCTTTAAAAAGTCTCAACCACAAGGGTGGTGCATGATTGGTTTAAACTTGGACTCTAAAAGTTAAAAATGTCCGGAGGTCACAGGTTCGAATCCAAAGAGAAATAAAAACCCCTTATGGCAACGAAGGTTCAAACGTGGTGACTTTGGACTACCCGTGAAATGGGTGGAATTGGTCGGCTCGTATAACGGATTGAATATCCAAGTTGATAAAAAAAAAGTTCCCGGCATCCGATTCAACATTAATTTGAATTTTTTGACATTGAAAGCCCAATTAAGATAGGCTCTTAATTTGAGCCCAATTAACTACTTTCCGTCAACATTACAATCCATAATCAATTTTAGGCTAAAAAAATCTAAGATAATCGAATCGCACGTTCAAATGCAAAAATCAACAAGTTGTAAACGAGTTGACCCTTGGATCTTTGTAGGTTGTAAAGAACTCCAGTAAATTCATGAATTCTGTTCAAGGATTAGTCATAAAATTAATTGTGGTTGATAGAAAGAGTTAGCCACTAACTCTTAATAAATTCTAAATCTTGTTCTTCAGTTACGCTTTTATAGCTTCGGGATGTTGTTCATTACTATAAATTCCATGGAGATTGTGCAAGAGAACGGGTTAGAAGCGTAGATCCAGATGAATTGGTTGGTGGCGAGGAGATTGGTCCAAATTGGTGTGAGGTACATGTTCTGATTGCTATTTAAAAGAGGGAACATTTGGTCGGACCATATGGCTTGTTTATTACGGTTGAGGACGCTATTGGAGTAACGATCGCAGAGCCGTGCCATTTCACGCCGGTATGTCAATCTTTTAAAACTTGTGAGATTTAGTAATTGTAGAATTTTTCATCATATAACTTTAAGCCTGTATATGTGTTTTTTAATTGTAGGTGGTGCATGACCAAGATTGATATATCTCTTTCGTAGGTGACAATTAGAGTTTTTGTATTTGGGCTATTCTTGCTTGGTAATTGGTACTTTGAATTTTGTTCTATCGAATCAATTCGTAGAACTTCCAATTTTGTTTTAGAATGTAATAACACAGAAGGATTTTATAACTGAACGAAGCGTACTTAGGTGCTTCTAGAAGATGCTCTACTACTAGAAAACTAGGTATTTTCGGTAGAATTTCCGGCTGGAATTTTTGTTTTTTACCAGCGGATTTCCAGCGGACAACAAAAAAGTCAACGAACCAGTAAATATTTTATGACACTTTTTTTCGCGGCTTTCCAGCAGAATTTACAAATTAATTTTTTACGAAATAATTAACTATGATTACATAAGTTACCTGCGGATTTTTGATTAATTTTTTTAAATTAACGTTTGCCGAAAATTTGCCGGAAAATAATTAAAAATTATTTTTTTTATTTTCAAATTTCTGAAGGATGCCGGTGGCCGCCGGTAAATTAAAATAATAAATTATTCAGGATTTTTGAATTAAAAAGTAATTGATTTCCGACGGATTTTCAGCAGACATCTTTCCGACAGATTATATATATATATATATATTTGTTTTGTTTTTCATACTTTTGGTTTTATATATATGTAAAATCACATAGAATGTATAGTGGATAATAATTCTCTTATCGAATTCAACACACATACACATGTATGCAACACATACCTATATACAAATACATTATCCGATTTCATTGTTATAATTGGACTTTAAAAACTATTTAAAAATTTGATTTGGGTTTAACGGGTCTTAATCGAGCCCAATACACACCACATGCTCATATGCAATACATGTCTTCTCACAAACACGAATTACGCTATAATAGATGTTAGTTGGGCTTTAATGGTTATATTGTGCTTTTATGGTTCTTATTGAATTTTTACAGGATCTATATGGGCTTTAACGATTCTATTAGGCTTCAACGGATGTTAGTTGGGCTTTAACGGTTCTGTTGGGCTTCAATGGATGTTAGTTGGGCTTTAACGGTTCTGTTGGGCTTCAATAGACATTTTAACAATTATATTGGATTTTAATGAATGTTAGTTGGGCTTTAACAGTCGTATTGGGCTTTAACGTATGCATGTTAGTTGGGCTTTAATGGTTTTATTGAGCTACAATGGATGTTAGTTTGGCTTTAACAATTCTATTGGGCTTCAATGTATGTTAGTTGGGTTTTAACGGTTCTATTGGTCTTTAACAGTTCTATTGGGATGTAATTGATATTAGTTGGGCTTTAACGATTGTATTAGGCTTCAATAGATGCTAGCTGGACTTTAAACATTCTATTGGGCTTTAATGGATGTTAGTTGGGCTTTAACGGTTCTATTGGGCTTCAATGGATGTTAGTTGGGCTTTAACGGTTCTATTGGGCTTCAATGGATGTTAGTTGNTTTAACGGTTCTATTGGGCTTCAATGGATGTTAGTTGGGCTTTAACGGTTCTATTGGGCTTCAATGGATGTTAGTTGGGCTTTAACGGTTCTATTAGGCTTTAATGGATGTTAGTTGGGTTTTAACGGTCGTATTGAGCTTTAATGGATATTAGTTGGGCTTTAATGGTCGTATTAAGTTTCAATGGATGTTAGTTGGGCTTTAACGGTCGTATTAGGCTTCAATTGATGTTAGTTGTGCTTTAACGGTTCTATTGGGCTTCAATGGATGTTAGTTGGGTTTTAACTGTTCAATTGGGCTTGAATGGATGTTAGTTGGGCTTTAATGGTTCTATTGGGTTTCAATGGATGTTAGTTGTGTTTAATGGTTCTATTGGACTTTAATGGATGTTAGTTGGGTTTCACCCATTCTATTGGGTTTTAATGGTTCTATTATGCTTGAATTGATATTTGTTGGGCTTTAATAGTTCTATTGGGTTTCAATGGATGTTAGATGGGTTTAACGGTTCTATTGGACTTTAATAGATGTTAGTTAAGCTTTAACGGTTCTATTGGACTTTAATTGATAATAATAATGATGATGATGATGATGATGATGATGATGATGATGATGATAGTGGTAGTGGTAGTGGTAGTGGTAGTAATGATAATAATTTTTAAGAAATCGGCGAAAATATCCACAGGAAAACAAAATTTTCATGAAAATCGGTTAATTTTAAAAAATTCTAAATAGTTTCAGGCGGACACCTTCGCCTGTAATCCGCCGGTTTTTATTAAAACAAAACCCTACTTCCTCCCTAGTCGTTGTTTATGTTTTACATACCACACGACTAACGACGACCGACGATTTCGAACGACGAACGACGCAAACCCCTTGCCGACGGTTTCCATCCGACGGTTTAGACCATTTTAAAGAATTATTTCGATCCATAAACTCAAATCGACAGCCCCCTGCCGCTGACCTCCTCCCCTACCGCCAACATCCTCCCTTCCTTCCCCTTCGTCAGTATGTATATATCTATGGATGTATATATGTTTGCATATATTTTTGTATGTATATATGTACGTGTATATTTATGTATGTATGTATGTATTTCTATATGTACGTATATATGTACGCATATATTTCTGTATGCATAAGTTTGACTTAAAAAAGTCAAAGTGTCATTTTCTTTATATATATATATATATATATATATATATATATATATATTTCTATGGCTTGGATTGTATGTATATATTTTTGTATGGTTGGATTAAATGATTTTTGGATGGATGAGATTTACATTGTATTAGTCACTTGGTACATATATGTATATATGTATATAATTAATAGAATATATGGAAGCTGTTTTTTTATTTGGATGTATGTACATATTTTTGTTTCTTTTTTATTGTGATAAAATATTTCTTTCCCATGAAATGAACTTTTGTTAAATGAAATGTTAAATGTTAAGGGTTGTAGGGGACTTGGAGATAGTAATAGTTTAGTTGATTCAAACTTTCTTTGACTAAGAAAATTAACATGAAAAAGGTTAATATTTAACACACCAATCAAAGCAGTAACATACCAAAAAGAATTTAATTTAGGCTTTTATAATTTTGATACTTGCACTAGCAATCTACTCTATGCTTAGACATGGAATATTATATTGGATTAAAAGCCACTATAATCATAGTTAGGCTTTTATCACGAAAATGTGTGTATCATAACTAATTTTTTTTATTGTCGTTATATTACTGTAGTGTAAATTAAATGACAATCCTTTTATTTTGATTATTATTATTAGAAATGGGTTGTTAATTATTGGACAAATATTAGGATTTGTATTTATAATTCTAATACTGTACATTTCAAATTCTATTTGATAACACAATTTCGTAAACTTGTAGCTATATCGACTAATACCGATACATGATGAATATATAAACGAATAAATAAGATGTCCTTGTAAGAAATGTTAACTTCAAAAGTTCAAAAATGGAGACGACATAGAGACTTGTTAAGAAAAGGATTCATGATCAATTATAGTCACTGCTATGCACATGGTGAATTAGAACTCGAACTTCAACAACCACAAGAAAAACTAGTGGACGAAGATTATAATAAGTTTGATGGTGTTGAACAAATGGTGATTGATCAAAATGTTCCCGGTACATCAAGTACGTTGGGCGAGCAAGAACCAAATCAATATGCACAGCGTGTCTATGATATGTTACAAGCTACGGACGAGCCGTTGTGGGAGGGATGCTAGAGATTTTCAAAGTTACAGACATCGGCAAGGTTTTTGACTTGGAAGACAGATTGCAATGTACCAGACACTATAAGAAAATCGGGTTTATAGGACACTCCCAAATTCTAAACGTTCTGATAGACCTCTTTATAGACTTAGTTTATAAGACAAAAAAAATAAAATGTCATATCTAAGGGTGTTGTATTAAGTTTATATGTTGGTCCCTTGAGGGTCTACAAGAATAGTAAAACAGTTTGTAGAAGGGGGGGGGGGATGAAAACAAACACAATATTTTCAAATTTAAAATATATATTGATAAAGAAGATCAATACAGATTTTACAAGAGTGTTTGCGGAAAGATAAGGGGATAAAAACCTATCTAAACAATCTTTAGTTACATACTAAGTCTTAGCAAATACAAGAAAAGAAATGCTGAAGAGAAGATCCTTTACTTAAGCTAGAAAATGCTTGAAGTAAGAATTAGGGTTAGAGAGTGAGTTGCTCACACTCTGCATGTAGAAGAAACACGTCTATTTATACCCAATGCATTAAATGAACATTTAATGAAATATGGTAGGGTTAGAGTGCGTGTCAAGCCTTAAGAGGAATGCTTGTCCTTTGTTACAGTGAATAGTACAAAAAGCACTATTCATGAGCAGACATCCTTACCTAAAGTTGGTGGACAATAGAGTCGACAAGTCGGCTGCGTACCGTACCAACTTTCATAAGGGTATGGGTTTTATCCTTTGTGTGTATAAGAACAAGACAACAACAATCGTGCTAAGCAAGCTTCCATTGATCGCTGAATGCTGGAATGACCTGAAGGTCTCTTCATCATTCGCTGAAACTTGAGCAGTCTTCATGCATAAGTAGACGGGCTTGTAATCACTGAGTACCGCTTCAGATCATGTACTTGCTAGTCTCTAATCTTCAGTTTCAGTCTTCGACGTCTGCTGAAGGTTCTTTGGTCTGAGTGTTGTCTGCTTGAAACATTGCTGTCTCTGATAGATTTACAATGCAAGTTCTTCAACGATCACTGAACATACTCAGTGAAGGTCGCTGAAACTGAAAAGACAGAAACATAAATACAATGTATAAGTGAAAAGGGATTATCATCAAATCACTGAGAGAGAGGATCAACAATCTCCTCCTATTTGATGATAACAAGATAACATAAAGAAGGTTATCTTATGATAGTAGGAAAAAGTTACATACGAAATACATGTCCCTTTTACTATTTTGGGATCTTTTTCAGTTAGCCAATCTCAGCTTGAAAATTTTCTTTAAGTTATATCTAAAAAAATTACAAGTGCGGAAACTGAAACTGAAAGCTTATTCACTGACTTATAGATTGTCAGTGAATGCGAAAAGTAGCACTGGAACTCATAGACTTGTGCTCCTATTACTTTTTTCAGGGATCTTTTTCATTGAAGTACATGGAATACTCATTTTATTAATCATAGGAAATATTACAAGTATTACAGTACATGTCTAGTGCTTACAGATTATAAGTACAATCACTGAAGTAGACATAGTACAAGAAGTTACAAGGAAAAGTTTGTTACAAAGAGAAACTATTCTAGAACTCTTAGATCTATGTAACCAGGTACATTTTCACCAAGTTTTCTTCGACGTAGGAATTCCCTTCGTATCTTCAGATCTACGACTTTTCCAGRCATGCTATCATCTATCCAGAGCAAAAGATAAACCAGATGATCCATTGGACATAGATGTAGCTCTGACATTCTCTAAAATCTGACTTCACCTTCATAGTCAAGGAATCTAACTCCTAACTCAGGTTTAAAAGGCACAAAGTTGGGTGTATAGGGACCCTTATCTGGCAAGTCAAGATTCGATATAGAAATGTCTGTACTCTGATGACCCTTCAGGACTTCATCTAAGGAGAACCTTGTTTCATGTTCGTTCCTTAGGAAAGGTCTATCATTAGGATCAGAGAGCTTGAGTTTCTTCTTCCCACCCTTCTTCAGAGATGGCCTATCAGGGACCTTGACATACCTAGACATTCTTTTGATGAACTCGCTGATGGTGTCCTCGATAAGTGTCTTGTGTCTCGACTTAGATTGCTGAATGGCTTGTCTGATCTCCATCCATTCGTTGTATCCATAATGGCCAAGATAGGAAGGGTACTCGGTAACGACATCAAGATTGTCCCTGGTGATGAGCATTGAGACCAGCGTTCCATCGTCTTTAGAACGTCCGTTGATGTTGACGCTTATAATCGGGCGGGAACTAACTCGCTTTTTCAGCTTTGCTTCGCTCCATCACTTGTCCTTTTCTTCTAGCTTCAGGTTCTTCTCATGCTCAGCTTCTGCAATAGAAAGAAGTTTAGCCTGGGCGTGGACAGAGTTCACCGTTTTCTTGGGAAAAACTTTTTCAGCTAGTGACTTGGCCAGCTTCAAGATGTCTTCAGCCTGCTTCTTTTGAAGCTCTAGCTCTTTTTCAGCCCTTAATGCCTCGAGTCTTTCAGCTTCTGACAAGAAGTCGAACTCACCACTACTAGAGGTACGAAGATGGATTTTTACTCTAGTCTGGTTGAGTGACTCCTTTAGCTGAGACATCTGCTGGTCGGTAGGAACACAAGAGATGGGTTGATCAGGTACCCGCTCCAGTCGACCGCAGGTTGTTGATGGAATATGAAGTTGATATTTTGAAGTAATCACTACCTGAGAGGTAGAGTCTTCAAAGAAAGTTTGTTGAGGGATATTGAACAATACCTTCAAGTTTCCTTCTTCAGCAACCGCATTGCCTTTCGACTTGGGGTCCTCGTTCCCTGATGGAGTCGATTCACCTTGCCTTTGCTCCCCCTGAGATGCAGAATCCCTGAGGGAAACTCCCTTGGTGACGGTTGATGGCTTCTGGTACTTGATGGTAAAGTCATCTTCATCATCATCATCGTTGTCACCATCTAGATCACTTCCGGGGTCTGGAATGGTAGGTTCATCATCGTCTTCATCATCATCATCATCTTCATCATCATCATCATCATCACCAGCAGCAGTGATGGTATGGGCATCATCCCTAGGGATGGCATCAACATCCTCAGCTGGAGCAGCTTTGGTGGTCGGGATTACAGGAGCAACAACCACTTCAGCTTTGAGAGCCTCAGCTTCGATTGCAACTGAAGCTGATACTGGACCAACAGCCTGAGAAGGGGTAAGCACAGCATGAGATGATTCACCAGCGTTGGACCTCATCTCCCCCTCTTTGGCTAAGACTTGAGAGAATTGGCTAGAGAGTTCGTCTAAGCGCTAACGCTAGAGAACCATTATTTCCTCTAGCCTTTGTAAAGCACTGGCTAGAGTTGTCGTTGCCTCACACGTCTCATGGAGCTGGGCGCGATCATTGGTAGAGAAAGAAGGTGGGATCACTGGAGCTGGTTGATGGACAACATCTAGTATCTGTTGAAGAAGACCAGTCTGCTGATCAGCGATAGCCTAAGCATCGTCAGCCCTGTTGTGAAGAACAACAATGGCATCAGTGTTGGCTTGAACAACTTCTTTGAGAGTCTGGAGATGACTCTGAACTTCTTGAATGTCCGCTTGGATGGCAAGGAAGTTCGCATCAAGATCACCCTGGCGGGGCATTTCTTGGTGAACTTCGTTGATCCTGCAGAGGACGGTATCAACGACTGGAAGGAGAAGTTTGATGTCTGATGTCATATCATAGGCATCATCGATCTCTTCCTCTCTTTCATCATCTTTCTCTTTTTCTTCCTATTCCACTTCCTGAGCATCAGACTGATGCATCGAAGAAGGACCTGCAAAAGAAGAAGTATGAGCAGAAGGCTCAAGGTTAGAAGAAAAGAAAGGCTAGGAAGATGGAATACATGAGGGGCCATTACTGACATCTAAAGGATTGTCACTGGCGTGAGCAAAGATGTCCTCGAGAGGATGGACATTTGTGTGCAGAGGAGCATCGAGAGGAGCAACCTCGGGTCCAGTGGTACGCGTCTCGGTATCAGGAAAGACAGTCGCTGATACATCATCGACATGTGTAAAGACCAAGGAAAGAGGAGAAGAGAAAATGGTCGAGAAGAGACGTGGGTGTTCAGCGGTAGCGGCGCTGATATTCACACCTTCAGTGATTTGGGTCACTGAGGCGGTGAGGGTAGGTACCACTAATACGACAATGATGCGAGAGATCACTGAAGAGTTGGGAGGGTGAGCAGAAGACGCCTCGGGGATAAGGCTAGTTTCAATAACTGAAGCCTTTTGAGAGGCTCCAGCTAGAGACGTGGCTGTCCCTTTTTGGACTTCTTGGCTCTTTGAGGAAAACCAAGAGTTGGTTGAGAGGGTCATTTTGAAGGGGTTTTGGTGGCTTGGCTAGACGCCGGGGGGGGGGTTACCCTTGTCATGGCCACCTGAGGAGAGGAGGTAGTGATGGACACAATAGAAGTTAGTGCCACATCACTGTCCCTCAGCTTATGATCCAGAATCCTGGATCCAAGCTTGAAAACCTGAAGGTTTCCTTCTTTGGGGTAAAGTTCTTTAAAGATCTTGGTAAACACCATTGAAAGAAACCTGGTGTAAGGCACCACCTTTTCTCACTGGCGCTTGTTCAACTTGAGCACCAGGTCATCAAAAATGACCGCAACATAATTTATATTGCGACGCTGAATCGCAGATACGCCTATAATCAAGGCGATCCTAGAGGCCTGGTCTTGACCTCCAGTTTTTCCACCCATGCACTGGATGAAATGAGAAAACAGGTATTGCCAGATAGCTGACATCCTGTTCTTCTCAATCTTCATCAAGGACTTCAGAGGGGCGTTGGAGTCCTTCTTCATTGGCCACTGGTAGCCAATGGTGTCGAGAAGCTCGATGATCTCGGCGGTAGAGGGTTTGCTGTCGAAGGGGCCCTTGGGAAGACGGAGAGCCAACCGAAGTATGGGAACACCAAAAGTTACTTCCATACGATTGAAAGTAAATTTGATCTGCTCAGTCTTGCATCTAGCCTTGACTTTGACTTCGACAACTTCAGCAGTTAGCCAGAACTGCTGAAGAAGTTCTTTCACCATGACGGGCTCATGGTCTAGTACATAGCCCAAGGACGACTGTTTGAGAAAATCAGCCGCATCTTGGTAATGTGCCTTAGAGGAAGGTATCTCCAACAAGGCAATGTGGTTGTTAGCCTTGATGAAGATCTAGTCAATGGAGAAGTTGACGTTCTTGGTAGCCATCTGTTTGTATCAATAAGAAGTAAATCAAACAGGTTTTTTAGAATTAAACCAAGAGTTTTTTGTTAAGATTATAAATAAAGCTTTTGAACAGGTAAAAACTTCTTTTGAAAAATCCTTAAAGAAGATTTAGGGTTTTTCAAGTAGAAAGTGTATAAAGAAATAAGATTATAACCAAGAACGAGATGATTAAATAATCTTTATAGTTTAATGTATTAAGAGAACAAAGTTCTTAAACAGATTAAACATTTCTTATAGCAAAAGAAAGAAGAAGAAGATATTAGCCTGTGATGATTGAGTATATAGGTCAAAGAGTTTTTGGAGAGTTGAGAGAGTTCTTGCTTTGGAGAAATCTTAGCAGAGTTTCGTCTAAGAATGTTTATAAGCGTAAAGAGAAAAGTGGAGAAGAAATCTCATATTTATAGGTAGGAGGAGAGACATAATATGAGAGAGAGAAAAGACGACGGTTCGGGAAAGTGGTCATGATGAAAAATATACCACGTTCTCATCCATGATTGGATGACATTAAATGAGGTAGCGTAATGACAAAACCTTTTGCGCGTCTCAAAGCATCGCGCATAGTAAATAGAGAATGTCATCATAAAGACGGTTCATTAACTATTTTCTTTTAAAAACAAATAGTTTTTAAGAAAACGAAGAGTCATACAGTGTCTAAGAAAACACTGATAAGACCATTTAAAACATTTTAGCACTGAAAAGAAAGATTCAGTGAGGGTTTTAAAGCATCAGATTCAGTGATAAAAGAGTCACTGAAACTGACATTTAAAAAACTATTTAATCACTGATAAGAAAAGATTCAGTAATCGTTTTGAATTTTAAGAAAAGTATAAAGATATACTTAGAGATGTGGTGAGTATAGGGAATCACTGAGACCACCTTTTAAAACATTTATCACCGAAGATGAGAAAGCTTAAGTGAAGGTCTTAAGTTGAGAAAAAGAAGAGTAATCATACCTGAAAGAGAAAGGATATATTTACTCAAAAGTTCAGTGTTAGAGATAGAGCACTAAATCATTTCACTTACTGAGAGATGTATAATAGTTGAAGATATCTTCAGTGTTCAACATACCCAATTCGCTGATCAAGATATTAAATCTTGTCTCATCAAGAGGCTTGGTGAAAAGGTCAGCGAGTTGATACTTAGTTGGAACGAAGTGAAGTTCAATATCACCATTCATAACATGATCTCTGATAAAATGATATCGAATCTCAATATGTTTAGTCTTGGAGTGAAGTACAAGGTTGTTTGCAATAGCAATAGCACTGGTGCTATCACAATAAATAGGAATCTTTGAAAACTGAAGATCGTAGTCCAGCAACTGATTTTTCATCCAAAGGATTTGGGCACAACAACTACCAGCGGCTACATATTCAGCTTCGGCTGTTGATGTGGACACTGAATTTTGCTTTTTGCTTGTCCAGCTCACCAACTTTCCACCTAGAAGCTGACAGCCTCCTGTGGTGCTTTTTCTGTTGTTGATCCTCTCTCTCAGTGATTTGATGGTAATCCCTTTTCTCTTTCACGTKGTATTTGTGTTTCTGTATTTTCAGTTCTAGAGATCATCACTGAGTATGTTCAGTGATCGCTGAAGAACTTGCATTGTAAATTCATCAGAGACAAGAATACTTCAAGAAGACAACACTCACACCAAAGAACCTTCAGCAAACG
>NC_037540.1:23409524-23409841 GCF_001531365.2 Cynara cardunculus var. scolymus | reverse complement strand
TGTAACAACCCTCACATCTCAAATACATATAATTCACATCATCATTCTCATAATACTAAAATAGTATTATTACAAAACATGAACTGTCAAAATGTATTTTTAACACATATGCATAACAAGCTAATATCAACATTTAGACTTTTCCCTTGCCTTTATCTTTCAGAGCACGCTGTCCTGCAAAACAGGTTAATCCAACATCTGAGCGTTAGACTAAAAGGTATAGTGAGTGTATAATCTCATACAACAATATATATTCCAAACATTCAGTTTGAAATCAAACCTGTTCCGAAACATAAGTATATTTATGTTTCTCGCGG
>NC_037540.1:23402479-23409084 GCF_001531365.2 Cynara cardunculus var. scolymus | reverse complement strand
TTTAACCTTTGAGCGGTTTAATATAAACCGGTCAACACACCGTACAACTCTTGACCGGTTTAGCAATCCGGTCAATACATCACATGATTCTTTAAGCGGTTTACACATTATCCGGTCACCTCTTGCCCAGTTTAAAACACAATCCGTTCACTTCTTGTCCGGTTTAATAGATATCCGGACAAAGCACATCCGGTTTAAGTATCCGGATTTCAATCCGGACACCACTTGGCCGGTTTACACAAGCATCATCATAAAATGCATCCAAACTCATAATAATTAGATCTAAATGCTTTTCAATTTGTATGAAAGCAATTCATATTCAAAGCTTTTAATACACTCACCTTTTAGAAGTTGAGAATCAAAACCTTTTGAATCCTTCTTCTTCTTCTTGTGCGAATTCTTCAATTTCTCAGAGAGAAAACACTTTCCAGAAATAGTATGAATATGAATCTATTTTTCTTTCACAACTTCTATTTATATATGCACATAAAAGGAAGAGGTGATTGGCGGTCTCCAAAAGCCGATCTCCCCTTTTAAAAATTTTAAATATTTCCCACACACACATATCATACATACATATATCATATATATATATATATATTTATAAATACATATATACATATATATACATAACTAAAATAATAACCAGACTATTACAACATGTGTTAGGATCAAGCGCTTACCACTACGCCAAAAGCAATTGCCTTGGTGAAGGTGCAACTTTATTTCCCTTATGGCGTAGCAGCCAGCGCCACGTTTCGATTTAGGAAGATGCTGGTACTATGAGCCAACATCCCCCCCAGCATCTGCCAACACTAACGAGAGCTTCGCTAGAAGTCAATGATTGCACAGCTTGCCTTTCGTATAAATATGCACACCTTGCATATTATGAACACCATGGGATTCGAACCCGTGACCTGCTTTGACACCAATCGTTAGGATCAAGCGCTTACCACTACGCCAAAAGCAATTGCCTTGGTGAAGGCGCAACTTTATTTCCCTTATAGCATAGCAGCCGGCGCCACGTTTCGATTTAGGAAGATGCTGGTCCTATGACCCAACAACATGTATAGCGCATCTTGTTTTCTTTTTTTAATTTTTTTGGCCCACAAGACTTTCTATCTTGAGTTTATGTTTTTTACAAATTTTCCAGAGTTCGTTTTTCCTCATGTTAAATCAGATTTTATCTGTTTTTCATCAATTTACTGAATTTTGAGGATTTTATCTGTTTTTGAGAAAAAAAAATTAAATAGTTTTGCGTCGCGTAAACTGTTTTGGCTGTTTCTTACAGTTTTTAACTGTTTTCAACAGTTTTGATTGTTTTTTTTGGTTTTGACAGGTTTTTCGCTGTTTTTTTGTTGTCTCAATTGTTTTTGTGTTTTTCTGTTTTTGAGCTTAAATTGTTTTGATTTCTTTTCATAGGTTTCATCGCACTAGATCTGTTAATCAATCTATTTAGAAAATGACAGTTCCATTGTAGAGAGAGAATATGGAATTGAGCGATAGAATTTCTGAGTTGAAAAAGAGAGTAGAGGACTACAAAGATAAATACATAAATATGTTTGAAGAGAATTATGCTGATAAGGAGTTTATTAAGGATCTGCATAGAGAAAATAAAACTTTGAAAGAAAATTCTGAAAAAGATTTATCAGCTAAGGTTAGTGAACTTGAGAGAGCTCTGGACACAGTAAGAAAAGAATGTGAAGTTGAATTGAAAACTTGGAGTGAATCTAACAAAGATAAATTTGACAAACTCCAAAAAGTTTAGAGTGAACTTAATGCTGAAAGAACATCTCCAAGGAATCATAATGAGACTGAGACTAATCTGAGTGAATTAAAGAGGTTATTAAATTTAGAGAAAGAAAAAGTTCAAGAGACTGAGAAGAGTTTGGATTTTGAGAGAACAGAGTTTGAGAAAAAGAAGAAGAGATTTTTTGAAGAAGAGAAAAGATTTGATGTTGAACGCATATCTTATGAAAATAAGATAAACTCTCTTGAGCTGAACGCCAAAATGTTGTTAAAGCAAATCTCGGATTTTGAGCAGTTGATCATCTTGGAACAAGCCAAGACTGATAAAGAGAAGAAAGACATCAAAGAAGAATGTCTGAGCCAGAATCAAAAATTATCTGACAGCATTGCTCTAAAGCAAAACGCTTTAGATGAAGAGAAGAAGCAATTTGCAGTCGAAAAGCGAAATACTGCAAAAAATATGCAACAATAACTAAAGAACTTGCTGGAAAAAAATGGCTTGACATCGCTTATGAGAATGACAGGAGTAGCTCAGATGAAGAGAGAAGAGAGTTCCATAATCAGAAAAAGAAATTTGAAATGCTGAAGAAGGAGTTAGAAGGTAGACTCCTATATACTACCAAAAAGTTGTTTGATCTGAAAACAGAACTTGAGACTGAATTGAAGATGACAACTGAACTCAAAAATAAGTATGATTTAGTTACTGTTGAAAGAGACCAGCTTTTAAACAAAGTTAAAGACTTTTCCTATGCTCAAAGCTCAACTGGTTCTTCTTCACAGTGTAAAACAAGCTTCTATGACTGTTCTAAGTCTAATAGTTATTCGAGCAGTCCTAAATCTACTGTTTCTAAGAACTATTCTCGTTCTTTAAGTCAGTAGTATCAAGGGTTCGTTATCGGATCACCCAGTACTCATTCAAAAGTTAAAAGCATTTGGGTTAATAAGTCTGAATCTGTTGTGTCCCATAATTCTGTTGTTACTAATAATCTTCCTTGTTTTGTGAGATCTACTACTGATTTGATTCATCTTAGCAAGAGAAAGAATCATGTGCTCCACATGCAAAACAACAGATTTTGTGAACAAGAAGACTTACAACAGTTGGACTGCTGATAACAGATTTTAGACAAATTGGAAAGGTAATAAGAAGTATGATAACAATAATTTGTATGTATCTTATTTTATATATAATCATTCTATTAAAAGTGCTAAAAAGAAAATATCAAATAAAAATAGATGGTTTGGCAGTTACAATATCCCACAACCTGATACTAACAAAGAAGGACCCAAGTTCATTTGGGTACCAAAATCTGTTTGATCTCATTTTGCAGGTGCGTCATTACTGCATTGATCAGAGCTTCATGCACATGATGCACAAATTCAGGGGGAGTTGTATACTGTCTAACTGAGGCTTCTAAATACATCAGTTCAGTACCCATGCTTAAACGTTTGTGGTTTCTAAACACCCAATTTAGGACCCATGCTAAACATGTTTCCTTTATTTTTTTTAATTTTTGAGCTGAATCGAAATATTTCTTAAATCTACTTTCTAGGGGGAGTCTCTAGGAAAGTGAAATATTTTTTTTGGGAAACAAGTACATTTTCTGAACAGGTATTTCCTGATATTTTACTTGTGTAATTTCTCATCATGCATAATTCCAATACTTGTTTCAATTATTCTTGAAATTGTTATTATCATGTCTCTTATAGTAATATCATTTTCGGTGATAATACGCTCGTTAGTAATCAAATGTTGTTTTCTGATATTTTTTAATTCGATTGATATACATTCGATAATTTTTTGAATATCAAAATCTGTAAACTTGCTCTTACAGATCTTCATTCATTTCTTTCGCATACCGAATAATCTGATCGTTGTCGTCTCACTCCATTATTGATGTGCTTAAAAGCCATATATTATGATCGATTCTTATCTGATCATTGTGCTTTATAGCAATAATAATTTTGATCAATTGAGCATAATGCTAAATTTAAGAGGGACTGAGTGCTTAACATAAATACCTCTATGGAATGTCAGAACCGACAAACCTACCCAAGTGGACAACTATATCTGAGTGAGCTTTAAAATCAAAATGGATTTGTGTGTTGAGATTAAAAAGAAAATGAGAGGGGTAGTTGTTGTGAGCTAAAAGAATTGATGAGAGTTGTGTCAGGATTGAAAGAACATAAGAATCATGTTCTAAACTTTTAAAAACCGAGCATACCACATAATCTATTAGTTCTCAATTCTTTCGAGACTAATAATGAAAAAGGCAAAGCTCAGACCAATTCTTGTCACAATCCCACCAGCTACCCATTTATCTCTTAACAGATAAGTGTTTCAATAACATTTGGGGCACGCAGCTCACAATCTATCAATTTCTCATTTGGAGAAAGTTGATATTGAATCAGGAGGATATATGTCCCCCCTTCATGTCTTTTTGATCACTTATTGAGTCTGATAAATTTGTGTAGTCCACACGGTTTATCTTTTTGAGCCTAAACAGAAGCATACGTTGCTTTATCTTTCTACACTACACAGATTTTGCAAATTATATGTTATTTTGCCGAAACATTCATAGATATTCTTTTATAAGATATCAATGATTGAATGGAAGATCTGGTGAGATGAGCCTCATAAAGTCTCATATATACAGTACATCCATTGTACTGAGTATATTTGTTATACTCATAGGCCAATCTTTTTATAAGATTGAAAACAATTTCATACGTTGAAATTGATTGTCATTTCATCATAAGGGGGAGTATGAAATGTTCAATATCAAACGATAAAAAAGGGGAGTATGTTATAAAGATCTTGGGGGAGTAACATCAATGTCGGTAAAAGACTCAAAAAGAGTGTGACTGTAGATTATTACTGAAGATTATTCATTCGCTAAAATGTCTGAGAGTTTTTTGAATGTAAAGATCATCYTTTCAAAAGTTTACTGATAAAGGTTTCTCGTCAAAGAGGTTGTTCAATTATGGAGAAGAATGCTTGAGATTTTATCTAAAGAAATTCTTTGAAGATAACATCTTGAAGTTTATATTTGAAGTTCGWTACTGATCTGTTCTACATTTTCRAAAGAGAAGATCATCGCTATTCTACATTCGAGGGGGAGAATGTTAGAAGATCTTTCTCAACAAACGATTGTCTGAAGATTTCAAGTGAATATTTTTTGAAGTGTTTTGAAGAAGTCATATAATGTTTAATGTGACAAAGTTCAAACGAGTTTCAACGCGCGCAAATTCTTTCAAGCCTGAATACAAAGGGAGAGAATGTTAGGACTGAAATTCCGTGTTAAATTGTATCCGTCTTGAAGATTAATTTTTTCTATAATTGTATAAAAGACATCGTGTTTGACTTTGTGTGTAAAGTTTGACTTTGTCTATAGGGCTCAAGTTTGACCCTATATATATAGTTTGTTTAGTGTAATTTTAGTAAGGAAGCTAATTGTAAAATCAATATACATAATAAAGGTTTGATCAGATTGTGAAGCTTTGACTTTTCCTCTCATCTCTCTCATTATGTTCGTATTGAAGATCTACCAAATCTGCCATGATATGAATGTTTTGATTGAAGATTGATTCTTCTGGAATATCAAATTCAACATAATTAGAGGTACGAAGAGGAATTTTTACTCTAGTTTGGTCGAGTGACTCCCTGAGCTGAGTCATCTGCTGGTCGGTAGGAGCGCTAGGGGTTGGGTTCTGAGGGACCCATTCCTCCAGCCGACCGTAGGTAGTTGAGGGGATGGAGAGTTGGTACGTTGATGTTATGGTGATTTGGCTAGAAGACTCATCATATAAGGGTTCAAGGGGTTTGAAAAGTACGTTGAGATTCTCTTCTTCAGCAACACCTTTGTCTTTGGTGCTCTGGTGCATTTCTAGAGTGGCCTCACTCTCCCATTGCTCCTCCTGGGATGCGGAATCCCTAAGGACGACACCTTTCATGGCAGCAGCAGGTTGTTGGTACTGAATCGTGAAGTCATCTTCATCGTCATCTTCATCATCATCATCTAGGTCACTGCCAGAGTCAGGAAGGTTGGGAGACTCACCATCGTCATTGTCATCTTCTTTATCGTTTTCTTCCATATCACCAGCATCAACTCCTAAGATGATGGGAAGGTCATCGTCGCGAGCTTCAGTGTCAGCTTGGATGACATCAATATCCTCAGCAATAGAAGCTTCATAGGATGTTGGGATTTCATTAACAACCTTAGCTTCGGCTTCAGCTCTAGGAGCTTCGGCTTCAGCTCTAGGAGCTTTGGCTTCAGCTTCCTCGGTTGCTGGAGCAATAGGTTCAGGGGCGACAGCAACATTTGAGGATCCAGTGTCAGACCTTATATCCCCCTCTTTGGCAATAGCCCTTGAGCAACAGCTAGAGAGTTGGTCGACGTTCTGGATTTGGAGCACCATCATTTCCTCTAGTCGCGTCAGAGCACTGGCTAGGCTAATTGTTTCGGGTGGTTTTATCACTAAAATATAACGGATATTTCGAAGTTTTTCTAGAAAATTAATATCCCATATTTTGAGGTTAATCAATGTTATGCCTAAATCTGTGTGTTTCAAAGGGTTGACCATTTTCATTGCCTCTGGTCCATTTTCATCGCCTCTGGACCATTTCATCGCCTCTGGTCTATTTTTATCGCCTCTGGTCTATTTTCATCGCCTCTGGTCCATTTTCATCGCCTCTGGACCATTTCATCGCCTCTGGTCTATTTTCATCGCCTCTGGTCTATTTTCATCGCCTCTGGTCCATTTTCATCGCCTCTAGATCATTTCATCGCCTCTGGCCCATTTCATCGCCTTTGGTACATAGGGGCTCTGGTCTTCTTCCAGACTTAGTCATTTCAGCA
>NC_037540.1:23398814-23402391 GCF_001531365.2 Cynara cardunculus var. scolymus | reverse complement strand
CCTGCCTCTGGTCCATAGGGGCTCTGGTCTTCTTCCAGACTTAGTCATTTCAGCAGCCTCTGGTCCATCGCCTGCCTCTGGTCCATAGGGGCTCTAGTCTTCCTCCAGACTTAGTCGTTTCAACAAGATCTTCAGATTTTCCACCCTTGGCCCTGATTATTTTGATAAAACTTTTAGAATAATTAAGATAAATTTTTGGTCCTAGCAATCAGTAAATTTATATTTTATTGGAGATTTTAATAAAATTGGTAATTTGGGGATTTCTTGAGCRTGATTGTTACAATAATTGTCAGGTTCAACRGTAACTTTTTGCTCAAAATATGAATKTTYAGATGCAACAWAAGGGAAGAAGGTGCTTGGATTTTCRCCRYTGCCACCACTAGGGAAGAAAGTGCTCTGATTTACACCAGGAGCACAATCAGTAGGGAAGAGTGTGTTTGGACCATATGGGTTTGCACCGCTAACGTCGGGGAAGAGTGTGCTCGGATTTCCACAGCTTACAGCACCGGGGTAAAAAGTGTTTGGACCCGCCCGGGTTTGCACTTGATGAATATCCTCCGTAACCTCCATTGTCGACCACAAATAGTGTCAACATTTCTGGTAAAGTTTGACGAATGGCGTTATGGAAGATTACCATATCATCGTCGTCCATGAACTGATATAACATATTCGTTTTACAAATTAAATTGAAAGGACCACATAAACTTAACTTTTTCGTCACATGTTTGATGACCTCAGAATACGTTATTGGCGAAGACCAAACATATTGCACATGTGGGGGAGCTTATCGGAAGGTACTCTAACACACCATTTATCTCATGGAATAAACCGCCACTTCGAAGATACACACAAACATCATCACTTTGACGTGATTTCATGTTTTGTGATGGTTTTGTGTTTAATGGGTTAAAAGTTGTGATGGTTTATTGTGTTGAAGGGTTGAGGATTGTGAGAGTAGAATATATGAGAAAAGAAATGAAAGAGGATGTGTGAAAAATTATTAAGTAGGAGGTTGGTATTTATAGTGAAATTGGAGGTACAAAAAAAGAAAAAAATTAAAAAAATACATAAGGCCGAATCGCCTCCCGGGGGGGCGATGGGTTGACATGGCTCGCCCCCGGAGGTGGATCGCCCCCCAAGGGCGATTTGGGTGGGTATTTTCGCAAATCTTCTAAAAAATGGTTATTTTGTTAGAATAGGTTGTATAAATTGGTTAGTTTGGTGATTTTCCCTTAATAAAATCTAATTTAAGGTCAAATATGTCATAAAAAATTATTAAATGGATTAACTGTACTATCTATCGGGAAAAACTTCAATAAACGAACTTGGATATAAAGATTTAGTTAGTCAACTTGTCTCTCAAAAAGAAAAAGAAAATTTCAATAAATCTAGGGAAAAAATTATTCATACTTTAATGATTTTTCCTAAAGCCTATTGTAAGTTTAAGACAACCATGTGACACAATAGAAGCTCTTAACAATGTACAAAAAAAAACGAGGCCAACATTTTAAAGCCTGACTGGAAAAAGAAACACTGATCAAGTCCTCTTTTAACTCAGGCCAACCAAGGTTTGTTAAGCTCAAACATTTTTTTTACTTAAAAACGGGTTTTGAAGGTTATGGTATTGTGAATCTCTAGTGGGAGTAAATATATATTGTGTATTTGTATGAACTCTTGCTAATTTGTACATGTACAAATGTCTAGAGGTTTTTAATTAAATCTCAAAACAATAAGAAAAAAAACATGTAGAATTTACCATCTCACTAATTGTTGCATGAATAAACCTAATATAGAGCCTCGTCGAACATGTCGAACATGAACTACTCAGCTTTATAAACACGTTCTTGGAGTACAATCAAATTTAAGAGTGTGTTTGGTTGCAAGATCCAGTGAGATTTATCATTGGATTATATTCAATCCTACTTTTGATTTAAAAGAAAGTCTGAAATTGAAATAATTGAAATCCCACAATCATGAGAATTAAAAATCTCATGAGGTAGATGGTATTTCACGGGATATCATAGTATTTGTTTGTATTAAATGTTTTAAAATATGTTAAAAATATTAGTTTTATAATAATCAATTAATAAAAGTTATTTAATTACTTTTCTAATTATTTATAATTTGTTTTGTTAAAGTATCTATAAAGAACGAAATTCAACTTCATTCCAAATACTATAACCCACGCACACCAGAGAATCCAAATCATTCTAATTCCAAATCCTATCATGAAATTCAAAACCCTTAAAACATTCCGTCAAACGAAATGCCACCAAGTATTCGAGTCGCACACCCCCTAAGACTTCATAGTATTGAGATTTATTCTTATAATGTGACTATGCTTCCACTAGAGGTTGCCAAAGCAAGCAACAAGGGGTTAGTAAACCAAATAATCCAATGATTTCCAAGCTCTAGTGGTATGCAACGACGAGAAAGAGTTAGCCTTAAATGTCTCTATTTAATAGGCTTTGTTTCTCTCTGTAGTTGGTCACGACCAAATCTAGCTAGCAAGCAAAGTAATTAATACGCTAAAAAAAGGCAATTTAAGGCCCAGTATTTCACCTGTTTTCCTAGAGAGAAATATCCTTATAGAAGGTTTTAGGGCTTGAGTCAAGAATTGATCTAAAGACAAGCACCACTCTTTTCTATCATTACTAGACTAAATCTAGTGCCCTTATGGCTAAAGTCATGATAGAAAAGAAAAGGAGACTGAAAGGATAACGATTTTTTTGTTGCTGATTTAAATAACATCTAATAACTTATTCATGCTACAAAACTCTTATCCATGTATGTATCTTGTCCATTAAAATAGAAGAAAACAGAACGGGTAATGGTTAAACTGTAAAAAATTCCATTTTGAATTTGCATAATATTTTTAAACAACATACATATAGAAAAAATCATAAACACAATTACAACTATATTATATATCAAACTTGTTCGAAAATACATAGTAGCCTTGTGGCTATATTAGGCATTTAGCGATGTTTAACAAATCATTTTATTGTAACATTGAAATCAAAGGAAGCAAGATTGTTTGTATTTCGTTCAATTCACAAAATTACACGAGTTGTAATATCTTGAGATCTAGAAAGTGATCCTGTTAATTTATTGTAATGATTTTATCAACTAAAGTGATAATTATTACAAGGGAGTCCAAAAACCAAAAAAAAAAAGCTCGACAAAATAAGGCATTTTTGGTTTTTAGAAAAAAAAAACTCTTATTTACTTCTTATATCTTATCCTATAAGAATTTGAGCTTTTTAGTGCATTTGTTTTTTGATTGATAAAGGCTAAAAATATCTTACCATCAACATAATCCGTAAGACAAAAGCCCACCTCTTGTTTTCTCTAGCGTCCTCTTACTCTTCACGTCTTTTCAATCAATCATCTCTCATTTGAGGCGAACATTCACGCCTCTAAATTCGAAACTTAATCGACTCTCAATCATGAAACCTAATCAACTCTCAATCCTGAAACACGTTCCTCAACGCATGAAGGGTTTCTTCTTACTCAAAACTTCTCTCTCTCTCTCTCTCTCTATATATATATATATATATATATATATATATATATA
>NC_037540.1:23387296-23398619 GCF_001531365.2 Cynara cardunculus var. scolymus | reverse complement strand
AACTGTTTCATGTATTTCTCTAACATTAATGAAACTGTTTCATGTATTTCTCTAAAATTAAAATAATGAAGATGATAATATCTATGATTAACACCCTCCACAATAAAAATGATTAATCAACCTCTCATAATTACAAAAAAATAAACAAAACGAAAAATTATGATTGGTTGAATACGGTTTGCACGGTTTGTACAAATTGAGTAGTTTGCATTTGATCGCTCAAAACTTCTCTCTCTCTCTCTCTCTCTATATATATATATATATGACTACCATCATAACTCTAATACTCCTGTAAATTCCTAACGATCGAAAATAACAATTTAAATATATTTTTATATGTAATTGTTGATTCCTTATATTTCGATTAGATTAAATTAATTTAAATATATTCGATTCATGTCTTAAGTTTTTAGGGGTTACTTTGTCAAACCGAATTTTCGGGGTTTAGCTTTTGTTGGTCTACCATCTCCCACAAGGATTGGAAAATGGAAACTCTAGAATGCTAGTAAGTCTGAAATTTGCTGCTAAGGGAACAACAAACTTTCTTTTTTTTTGGAATATTTTCTTGGTCTTTGATCAACTCGAAAAACAAAGTGTTGAGAAGGGAGTCATGAACAATTCACCATCATTACCAAAGCGCCTTCGGTTTAGCGGTATCGTAGCTCTTGGCTTCCTAGGAGGTCAAGGGTTCAAACCTCACCAAAAAGTGAGGAGGGTGTGTGAGTTTATTTGTTGCATTTGCCGTATATAAATATTATATACTTCAAAAAAAAAACAATTCACCATCTGAAGAATATGACATGGTTGTGGACGTGAAGCTGCTCCTCCTTGCAGTCGAGATTGTCTTTCATCAAGATGACCGAGATCCATAAAGACATGTCTCGTAGGGACGAAGTCGCTGCTAACCTCTCAGCTGTCAGAGCTAAAGTTCAAGAGGTCAATGGCTATTCTCAACACTACAAGTGGCAGTTCAAGCCTATGTTGAGGCTATCGCTGCTCTAACGAGCAAGGCCGATGAAGTAAAGTCCAAACTTGTCTATCATGCGAAGCTGATACAACAAGTTTTGGCTGTTCTCCATCAACCAGTGCCAGCGCCTCAACCTCCTTTTACCGGTGATGACCACGCCCAGCTTAAAAAAGCATGTGAAACAACAATTAGCCTAGCTAGCGCTCTAACACGACTAGAGGAAATGATGGTGCTCCAAATCCAGAACGTCGACCAACTCCCTACTTGCTGCTCAAGGGCTATTGCCAAAGAGGGGGATATAAGGTCTGACGCTGGATCCTCAAATGCTGCTGCCGCCCCTGAACCTATTGCTCCAGCAACCGAGGAAGCTGAAGCCAAAGCTCCTAGAGCTGAAGCCAAAGCTCCTAGAGCTGAAGCCAAAGCTCCTATAGCTGAAGCTGAACCCGAAGCTAAGGTTGTTAATGAAATCCCAACATCCTATGAAGCTTCTATTGCTGAGGATATTGATGTCATCCAAGCTGACACTGAAGCTCGCGACGATGACTTTCCCATCATCTTAGGAGTTGATGCTGGTGATATGGAAGAAGATGATAAAGAAGATGACAATGACGATGGTGAGTCTCCCAACCTTCCTGACTCTGGCAGTGACCTAGATGATGATGATGAAGACGATGATGAAGATGACTTCACGATTCAGTACCAACAACCTGTTGCTGCCAAGAAAGGTGTCGTCCTTAGGGATTCCGCATCCCAGAGGGAGCAAAGGGAGAGTGAGGCCACTCCAGAAACGCACCAGAGCACCAAAGACAAAGGTGTTGCTGAAGAAGAGAATCTCAACGTACTTTTCAAACCCCTTGAACCCTTATAAGACGAGTCTTCTAGCCAAATCACCATACCATCAATGTACCAACTCTCCATCCCCTCAACTACCTACGGTCGGCTGGAGAAATGGGTCCCTCAGAACCCAACCCCTAGCGCTCCTACTGACCAGCAGATGACTCAGCTCAGGGAGTCACTCGACCAAACTAGAGTAAAAATTCCTCTTCGTACCCCTAATTATGGTGAATTTGATATTCCAGTAGAATCAATCTTCAATCAAAACATTCATATCATGGCAGATTTGGTAGATCTTCAATACGAACATAATGAGAGAGATGAGAGGAAAAGTCAAAGCTTCACAATCTGATCAAACCTTTATTATGTATATTGATTTTACAATTAGCTTCCTTACTAAAATTACACTAAACAAACTATATATATAGGGTCAAACTTGAGCCCTATAGACAAAGTCAAACTTTACACACAAAGTCAAACACGATGTCTTTTATACAATTATAGACAAAATTAATCTTCAAGACGGATACAATTTAACATGGAATTTCAGTCCTAACATTCTCTTCCTTTGTATTCAGGCTTGAAAGAATTTGCGCGCATTGAAACTCGTTTGAACTTTGTCACATTAAGCATTTTATGACTTCTACAAAACACTTCAAAAAATATTCACTTGAAATCTTCAGACAATCGTTTGTTGAGAAAGATCTTCTAACATTCTCCCCCTCGAATGTAGAATAGCGATGATCTTCTCTTTYGAAAATGTAGAACAGATCAGTAWCGAACTTCAAATATAAACTTCAAGATGTTATCTTCAAAGAATTTCTTTAGATAAAATCTCAAGCATTCTTCTCCATAATTGAACAACCTCTTTGACGAGAAACCTTTATCAGTAAACTTTTGAAARGATGATCTTTACATTCAAAAAACTCTCAGACATTTTAGCGAATGAATAATCTTCAGTAATAATCTACAGTCACATTCCTTTTGAGTCTTTTACTGACATAGATGTTACTCCCCCAAGATCTTTATAACATACTCCTCTTTTTATCGTTCGGTATTGAACATTTCATTCATTATTTCATACTCCCCCTTATGATGAAATGAGAATCATTACATCATACATCTGAATAAATGAAATCTTCCGCGAAAGCCGTCAATTCATGAAATTGTAAGCAGATCTTTTCAAATCCACTTGTATAATCTTTACAAATTAAGGGAATGGAAATGTAACAATCAATTTCAACGTATGAAATTGTTTTCAATCTTATAAAAAGATTGGCCTATGAGTATAACAAATATACTCAGTACAATGGATGTACTGTATATATGAGACTTTATGAGGCTCATCTCACCAGATCTTCCATTCAATCATYGATATCTTATAAAAGAATATYTATGAATGTTTCGGCAAAATAACATATAATTTGCAAAATCTGTGTAGTGTAGAAAGATAAAGCAACGAATGCTTCTGTTTAGACACAAAAAGATAAATCGTGTGGACTACACAAATTTATCAGACTCAATAAGTGATCAAAAAGACTTGAAGGGGGGACTTTACTTCATCGGCCTTGCTCGTTAGAGCAGCGATAGCCTCAACATAGGCTTGAACTGCCACTTGTAGTGTTGAGAATATCCATTGACCTCTTGAACTTCAGCTCTGACAGCTGAGAGGTCAGCAGCGACTTCGTCCCTACGAGACATGTCTTTATGGATCCCGTCCATCTTGATGAAAGACAATCTCGACTGCAAGGAGGAGCAGCTTCACGTCCACAACCATGTCATATTCTTCCTCCATGGCTGGTTCCTCAGAAGGACCTGAAAAAGAATGAGAGTGAGCATTAAGAAGCTCAGGTTTAGAAGAATTGAACCGGTAGGAAGATGGAGTACCTGAGGGGTCGTCAACGTTATCTGAGGGATTAACGTTGGTGGGCTCCTTGGTGCACTCAAGAGGATAAGTACCAGTTTGCTGAGGAGCCTCGAGAGGAGCTACGTCAGGTCCAGTAGTGGGTGTCTCATCAATAGGGAGGATAGTCACTGATGATTCATAGATATGTGTAAAGACCAAGGAAGGAGGGGAGGAGAAGATGGTTGAGACTGTTGGTAGTGGATGTTAAGTTGTGGTGACTAGGGCTGTAAACGAACCGAATGTTCAGCGAACCATTCGTGAACCGTTCGGCGGGAAGTTCGTTTATTTAATAAATGAACGAACATGAACAAATTTTTTTGTTCGTTTAGTTAAACGAACGAACATGAACAAGAGTCTCCTTCGTTCATTTATGTTCGTGAACGTTCGTTCATTTACCGTTCGTTAATGATCGTTTATATTCGTTCGTTTATATATTAAATTTAATATATAATATTTTATTTATTTACTTTGAATTCAAATAATATTTATTTATGTTTGTTTAGTTCGTTCGTTTATGTTCGTTTAGCCTGTTCGTTTATGTTCGTTCGTTTACGTTCGTTTAGCATGTTAACGAACGAACATAAACGAACACGAACACACCTTATTTCTAAATGAACGAACATGAACACAAAGATTTTTGTTCGTTTACCGTTCGTGTTCATTCGTTTGTTCAGTTAAGTTAAACGAACGAACATGAACAAGCCTCCGTTCGTGTTCGTTCGGTTCGTTTACAGCTCTAGTGGTGACGCTGATATTGTCACCTTTAGCTATTTGGGTCACTCAGCCGGTTGGGTGAGGAGCCACTGATACGACAGTGATTTCAGATATCACTAAAGAGCTGGGAACGCTGACTGAAATTGCCTCGGGGTTAAGCCTTGTTTCAATAGCTGAGTCCTTTTGAGAAGTCACAACCAGAGATGTGGTTGTCCCCTTTTTGGCCCTCTTGGTCCTCGAAGGAGAACCAAGAGTCGGTTGAGGGTTGTGGTGGTTGGGTTAAAATTGGGGGGGGGGGTTTCCCTTGTCCTGACCACCTTGGAGGGAGAGGAAGAAAGAGGAATTGAAGAATATTGCACCATAGAGGAAAGTGCAACATCTCCATCCCTTAGCTTCTGATTCAGAATCCTGGATCCAAGTTTACAAACAGGAAGGTAACCTTCCTTGGAGTATTTTTTGCCAATGATCTTGGCGAAAACCATCGACAGAAAGTGAGTGTAAGGAACCACTTTCTCCCTCTCGCGCTTATTCAACTTGAGCGCCAGGTTGTCAAAGATCACTATAGGGAAGTTGATCGGTCGACGACAGACGAATGAGACACTGATTGTGAGAGTAACCCTAGATACCTAATCCTGACTGCCAGTTTTTCCACCCATACTTTGTATGAAGTGAGAAAACATAAATTGCCACACCGCAGACATGCGGTTCTTATCTATTTGGATAGCGATTTGAGAGGCTCGCTGGAGTCCTTCTTCATTGGCCATTGGTAGCCAATGTCATCAAGGCAGGCGATGATTTCTTTAGTCGTAGGGTCCCTTGCGAATGGACCCTTGGGGAAACGGAGTGTGTGCCTAAGAGTGGTCACGCCAAAACTCACGGTTATCCGGTTGAAGGTGAAGGAGATTTTCTCCATCTGTTGACCATTTTGTCTTCTTCTTGCACCACTTTAGTGGTCATCCAGAACTGCCGAAGGGCCTCCCTTACCATGACGGGTTCATGGGTGAGAGTACAGGCAATGGGGGACATCCTAAGAAAGCAGCAACGTCCTCGTATATAGATTTGTTGGTAGGAATATCCAACAAGGCAATATGGTTGTTGGCCTTGAAGGAAACGTCTTCCACGGAGAAGTTTACATTCTTGGCAGCCATTTTCTGTTATTGTTAAGAAATAAGATATAACAATTTATAGTAGTAGTCCAAGACTTGATTTTGATCTTTTTAAGTTTTAGTACAATAAAACATCTTTTGAAAAATCCACAAAGAAGATATTAGGGTTTTTCAAGAAGAATAGTGTTTTTGAAACTTTAGATTATAACCAAGAAAGATAATGTTTTATTAATCTTTCTGTTTTTGTTTTAAGAGAAAAAGGTTCTTAAAAGATCAAACAACAGTTTCATAAGAAGAAGAAAACAATTCAAAGTTTAAAGAATAAGTTATCGACCTTGGAGTTTTTAGAGGAGAAGGTCAAAGGACTCGAACGTTCTTTGAGAGTTCTTGCTTGCAATTTCTTTTTGGCAGAGGTTCGTCAAAATATTTTGAAAGCGTAAAGAAAATATGAGGGAAGAGATCTCATATTTATAGGTAGGAGGAGAGAGAAAAGAAATATGAGAGAGGAAAATGCGACTGTTGAGGAAATGCCATAATGAAAAATATGGTACGCTCTCATCCATTGTTGGATGGAAGTTGTAGGAGGTCGCGTGTGTCTGACCTTTTTGCGCGTCTCAAAGCGATTCATATTGGTAATAGATAATATCGTCATTAAGACGGTTCATTTCAGTGATTGTTTTAAGAAAGAAAAATATCTTAGAAGAATATATTTCCATAAAAAGAATCAGTGGTGAGAGAATCACTAAAACTAACTTTTAAAAACATTAGAATCAATGAAGGTAGAAAGGTTCAATGATCATTTTGATTTTAAGAAAAAAGTTAAGTATAAAGGATATATTTATAAAATGTTCAGCGATAGAATGAATCATTGAAACAAACTTTTAGAACTTTTTGATCACTAAAGAAGGAAAACTTTAGTGATAGTTTTAAGTTTTAATGAAGAAGAACGAGTATACATACCTTAGAGAGAATAGATACATTTACTCAAGAATCCAGTGATAGGGATAGAGTACTGAATCATTTCACCTACTGATTAATGCGTATAGCTGAAGAAAATTATTCTTCAGCGTTTAGCATTCCCAGTTCGTTGATCAAGATGTTAAGTCTTGACTCATGAAGAGGCTTGGTGAAAAGGTCAGCGAGTTGGTAATCAGTGGGAACAAAGTGAAGTTCAATATCACCATTTATAACATGATCTCTGATAAAATGATATCTGATCTCTATATGTTTGGTCTTAGAGTGAAGTACAGGGTTGTTTGCAATTGCAATAGCACTGATACTATCATAATAGATAGGGATCTATGAGAGCTGAAGATCGTAGTCGTTCAACTCGTTTTTCATCAAAAGGACTTGGGCATAACAACTTCCAGTAACTATGTATTCATCTTCAGCGGTTGAAGTGGACATTGAGTTTTGCTTCTTACTTGTCCAGCTCACCAACTTTCCACCTAGAAGCTGACAGCCTCCACTGGTGCTTTTCCTATCGATCTTGCAACCTGCAAAATCACTATCTGAATAACCTATTAGGTCAAAACTTGAACCCTTAGGGTACTAGAGACCCAAGTTAGGAGTTCCCTTCATGTATCTGAAGATGCATTTTACAGCGATCAGATGGGATTCCTTAGGTTCAGATTGATATAATGCACATAAGCAAGTAGAATACATGATATCTGGTCGACTAGTTGTGAGATACAACAGAGAACCAATCATTCCTCTATAAACAGTTACATTTACAGGCTTTAACTTTCCTTAGAAATAAGGTTTGGTCAATCTTTTTAGGGACAAATATCTTAGAGATGAGAAATGAAGAGAGGGTATCATACCAGGCACGAGGAGCCTGTTTTAACCCATAAAGAGCTTTATCCAAATGATAGACGTGGTTTGGATACTTAGGGTCAAGAAACCCTAGAGGTTGTTCAACATAAACTTCCTCTTGAAGTTTTTTATTAAGGAAAGCATTCTTTACATCCATTTCGTAGACTTTGAAGTCTCTATGGGCAGCAAAGGCTAGAAAGAGCTGAATTGCTTCGAGTCTAGCCACTGGTGCAAAGGTCTCGTCATAGTCGATCCATTCTTCTTGTCTATAACCCTGAGCAACAAGTCAAGCCTTGTTACAGGTTACCACACCTTCTTCATCTAACTTGTTGACAATGAGATAGATATTACCTAGACCACAACGAGTCTGAATACCTGTACTTGGATCACCAAGAATTTCACGAATTGGATGGTCTTTAGTCCATCGCTGATTTGGTAGAGGATTATCATCTGAGCAAAGATGTTCAGGTTCAGAGGATGAGGCTTCAGCTGCAGATTCTTCAGTGATTGGAACAATTGCTAAAGAAGCCTCAGAATTAGTGACTGAAATAGGTTCATATGCTGAAGGCATTTCATTCACTGATTGATCAACGTTTGAAGTAGAAGGAGGAACACAGCTAATGGGCACAACAACGATCTCCGAAGAAGACACGTTGGTGTGATTAGCTGCAACTGAAATGATAAATGGATCATCTTCTGCTTCTGGGGCTCAGTGTTGAGAGGAACACTGAAGGAAGCTTCAGGTTGTCCAAAATGAGAAAACATCCGGTTTTCTAATTCTTCGTCATCATTTATGATGGGTTCAGAATTAGCTAATTGAGATTCTTCAAAGGTGACATGAATAGTTTCTTTTATTGTCTGTCGTCGTTGTTGAATACTCTGAAGGCTTTGGACACTAAAGAATATCCAAGAAAGATTCCTTCATCAGCTTTGGGATCAAACTTTCCTAGTTGATGACGGTTGTTGAGAATATAACACGTGCAACCAAAGATATGTAAAAAGCTGATAGAGGGCTTTCTGCCATGGAAAATTTCATAAGTTGTCTTCTTGAACCTCTTAACGATCAGCGACCGATTTTGAGTGAAACAAGGGTGTTGACAGCTTCAGCCCAGAAATGAGTAGGGAGATGGGACTCGCTAAGCATTTATCGAGCAACCTCGATGATTGTTCGATTTCTCCTTTCAGCGACCTCATTTTGCTGAGGAGTTATCACTGAAGAAAAGTTGTGAGAAATTCCTTTGTCCTCAAAGAAGTTATCCATAGTATTGTTTTTCAACTCAGTACCATGGTCACTTCTAATATACCGTACTTTATTATTGTTAAGTACTTCTATCTTCTTGATGAACGATATGATGTCTTCAGGTGCTTCACTTTTAGATCTGAAAAAGAAGACCCAAGTGTAACTGGAATACTTATCAACAATGACGAGGGTATACTTTTTTCCAGCAATAGATTGTACATTCACTGGACCAAAGAGATCCATGTGCAATTGTTGAAGAGGCGATGTCACTGAAGAGATTTTCTTTGACTTGAAGCTAGCTTTTGTTTGTTTTCCTTTCTTACACGCTGAGAAAAGAAATTCCTTTGCAAAGGAGTGTTGAGAAAGACCAATGACAATATCATTTCTAGACAACTCGCTGAGTCTCTTGAAGTTAAGGTGAGAAAACCTTTTGTGCCACAGCCAGTTGATATCTGACGAAGCTTTAGAGAGGAAACAACTATTCTCAGTGAGATAAGAATCCATGTTGATGATGTAGACATTCTCTAGATGAGAACTGGTTAAGGCAACCTTATCATCTTTGTCATAGACATAGCATGAATTGTTGGAGAACTTCACTGTGTAGTCTTTGTCACATAGCTAACTGATGCTGATGAGGTTTTGCTTCAGTCCTTCAATGTATGCAACAGTCTGAATGTGGTTGCACCATTGGTTAATATACCAAAACCTCCAGTATATCCTTTTCTGTTACCTCCAAAGGTCACGGCTCTTCTTTCTTGTAGTCGATGAGTAGGGATTTGTCTTCGGTCATGTGCCTTGAGCATCCACTATCAAGATACCATATGCCTTTGACTTTCGGCACAACGGAACAATTGAAAAATGCTTTTGGTACCCATTCTATTTCAGTCCAGCAAAGTTAGAAGCATCATCTACTGAAACTGAAGAGCCATTGTCAACAAACGACTTCACTGAATCTGAAGAGGTTTTAGTGGAAATAGGAACAACCTCTGACGCTAGAGAGATAGTTGTCTTCACTGAGCCTGAAAAGGAGGCTCTAGTGGTTTTCTTCACCTTAGTTGCTTTAACAACCTTAGTGGTAGATTTTGCTTTGCTTGATTTCTCAGCCTTAGATATTTTCTTGCCCTTGGCTGGGGGACCAGCCTTGGCAGCAGAAGGACACTTATTGACAATGTCTGTAGTTTCACCACAGTGTTTACACTTCCTATAGCTGAAGGTAGCTTTATAGCTTTAGGGCCAAGAAGTACTAGATTAGAAGAGGGACAAGCTCCAAGGATTCCCTTCTCAGTAATTCTTGGAGGAACTTTTAAGGATTTGGAGCGCTTAGGTGAAGCATTCACCTTGAGCTGAGACTTAGATTTTTGAGAGGTTCATATTTCTTGGTCCCTGAAGAAGAAAAAGAAGAAGAAGAAGAAGGAGGAGGAGGTGCACAAGCTGAAGGAATAGTTTTGGATGTTTTTGACTTGTTGGCCTTCTTAGGAAAAGGTGCTTTGATAGTGGATTTACCCTTGTCTTTGCAACCTGAACTTGAAGGAGTTCCATAAAGATGACTCTCAGTGAAAGAGAATTGAGAGGAAGAAGTGTCAGGAATAGAAGAGACAAATGTGCCAAACTTGAGCAAGGACCTGTTAGTGACACTGTCTTCCTTATCATAGGAAAAACCTAGACCAGTCTTTATCTTGGCTAGGATATGAGTGTTAATGATCTTAGAGGCTTTGACAAAGGTTTTGCACCATCCTTCAATGGTAGCCTTCTCAGCCCTGAGTTCAGCAATTGCTTGCTCACGATCAGCGATAGCCTGTTCCCGTTCGACAGTGATGGTTTGGTTCACAATGACCTGACCTTTAAGATCTTCCTTGATATTAGTCAGGTCTTTGATCTTAGAATGACAAATCTTCAACTGTTCTAGAAGATCAAGATTAAGCATTTCTGCTTTAGACTTGCCATTTAGGGCATTGTAAAGGTCCACTGTCAATATATCTAACACTGATAGGCTAGAGGAGGAAGAAGAAGAGGGTTCATTCAGGAGACATACCTGAGCAAGGGATGATGATGACGGATCATGAGAAGTTGACGTCTCAAAATATTCTTCTTTGTCATCCTTGGTGTTGGACCTTAAATTCAGCTTTGATATTTGATCTAATACTCTGAATGAACTTTAAGACGATTAAAGTGCAGCGGAAACATAATTAAGAACAAAACAGAGTAAAATAAACCAAGAACACACAGTTAAGATGATGAAGAAGATGAACACAGGAGAATAGCTTCAAAGGTTTTTTAATTCATTCAATTGAAAATAAGACGATTACAATTCAAAAGCTCACTGAATACAAAGGCCTTAGCTGCTATTTATACTAGTTCCTAACGACCTTACTGACTTGATCTTGACTCATGAAATCATCTAAGCCGTCCAAATAAAGTCGATTAAAGACCTAGACAAGTGAGAAGCACATGCAGTAAACAACCTTTGAAAAAACAGTTGGGAGAGGATCTTCACAGAAGACGAAACTGCAGATCCTCTGTGAGCCGTCTCAGAGGCTCTGATGTAATAGACTTTCTTGTTCTTATTGATAGAGGACCATTTTCCAGAACCTCTGTGAGAGACATCAGAGGTTCTGTCACACTTTACTTGCTCGAATATCAGGCTTCTGTCGTTAGTCCTCTGTTGTCTTCTGTGGAAGATAAGCTTCTGTCAAGACTTGTAGAATACTTTTTCTATACTTTTACAAGAGATGAATAACAGA
>NC_037540.1:23385320-23386756 GCF_001531365.2 Cynara cardunculus var. scolymus | reverse complement strand
TTGTAGAATACTTTTTCTATACTTTTACAAGAGATGAATAACAGAGCTAACAATCTCCCCCTAAGTATGAAAAAGTAAATTTAGACAAATGGGTGCATGAAATGACGAATTGCAAGAATTACAAGAGGATATTAAACTCCTCTGAAAAGAATTAAATAAAAGAATGAATTGGAAAAAAATTGTTGCTCAGGCCTACACTATTACAAGAATTAGTCCACAGCAGAGTCTGGATAGTCATCTACGACAAATTGCAGATCTGACTTGATGGTTCTGTAGACTTTGAATAACCATTCTCTGAAGGAGACTTGAACTTTGATCGTTTCCAGAAGGTGGTTCACTTCATCCGCCCTTAAATGCCCTCTCTGCACCTCTGTCACCACTAGGTTGAACACCCACTCAAGAGACTCTGTCGAATATTTACGCGTCTCTTTGGGATCGAAGAACCTTAGAATTTCATCCTTGTCCAGGAATACAAACCTAAAGATGGAATTGTGGACAATGGTGTTGGGATGAAATCTAAGCAGCCAACTTGGTCTGTTATGTGGAGGAGAAATTTTTAGCTCTGGCTGGGCCAACCTCATCGCGATGTCAAAATCTTTCTGGCTGTAGAACTTTACTTGAGCGCGCATAACCTCAATCAGCCTTCTAAAAGAAATAGAATATGGTGACCTCCTCTCCATGTATTTGTTCAATATCTTGTGAAGGAATATTAGGTCAAATACACAGAGGTTGTGGAGGTTAGCATCTGTGAAAGTATATAGGTTATCGTCATCCCTTTTTACCACATATTGAGCATATAGCACGGTCTTATTGAGCATAGTCCTTGGAGAAATTGTTTCGAGTGAAGTAATTACATGATCTGAGAAGACCTGCTCTGGTGGCCTTGTGAGCTTTGAGAAGTGGAACTTTGCAATGGCAGAGGGCATACATGTAAGCTCTGGATCGTAAGGGGGATCTGTGTCCATGACAGAGTTATGCCACCACAGAATCTCCTCAACAGTGGTTACGGGCTTTGTACGTACTTTCTGCGTAGGAATCTTGCTCATAGATTCAAGGATCTCAGAAACCCTCCCCACTGTGGCAGATTCTGGCATTTTGGTTTCTTTTTCTAGTATCGGCCTCTGGGTGGACTCCTCTGGTAGGATTGGCTTGACAGTTCCTACCAGAGCGTCAAACGTACCCGTTGACGTTTCCTCTGGAATCTTCGCCATTTTAGAGGAAGAGCCTTCTCCAGCTCTGGGGATGGGGGCTCTGCCCTTTCTCTCTTGTGCCTCTGCCAAAGACGCCTTTAAAGCTCGAACGAGATTGGGGTCATCATACTCTTCTTCATTTATCTCCTCTGGTGTCTCAGAGCTTGACCGCTTCTATTGCGACTCCTCTACTGCTTTACCCTTGCCTTTTCCCTTAGGCTCTGGAGATTTGTCTTTTGAGAATAG
>NC_037540.1:23381359-23384920 GCF_001531365.2 Cynara cardunculus var. scolymus | reverse complement strand
GTGTATTTCTGCACGGTCTCTCCAAGGGCTTCAACCATTGCGTATAGCTCTCTGAGAGTGGCTAGATGGTTAATATTTTGGAGGATTTAGAGTCAATGCCATCGGTGACCGCAGAGGAGAACATCCCTTTGATCTCGTCCTTGAAGGCAGAATAATCCGTGTAGCCGGCGGAAATAAAGTCTGCAGCGAATTGGGCGGCAACCTCTGATAGTTCTGTCTTGAGCTTTTGGATTGAAGAAGGGTTGAGTGACAAGGCGTTGAAAGCTTCTGTGACGTCGTCTTTGTTGAGGACATAACTCTGAAGGGCTGATACGGTTGCCTTGAGCTCAGAAGTTGTGGAAGTCAACTCCTTTAGAGCCTCTATGAGCGGTGCGAGAGCCTCTGTCGTAGGTTGGGAGGAAAATAAGCTTTTCTACTCATCCAACCTCTTGAATACCTCTGTGGCGAAGGTTTGTAACTCCTTCTTCGTCACATAAGTACTCTGGGAACCTAGATCACCAACACATGGTGACCTAGTAGCCTCGGAGTGTGAGGCGCCCTCAGTAACTGGTTTTTCGATGTCAGCTCGGGGACTTCCACCGGATCCTCGAACATCTCCAATTGGAGAGCCTACCAGTGTTCTGTCGATATCGTGCCTAGTAGGTTCAGAGCCTAACTTGGCAGAGGGATCGAGTGGAGACTTTGGGCGTTCTAGACCTGCAGTCTCTGTGAACCTCTCGTATGCCATTGAAGCATAACTTGGTTGATCACTCTGGTGTGGAGGCGCAACAGATGCCTCTCTGGAGCAATGGATGCCTTTCTGGGTTGTGACGAGTCCTTAGGCGAATGGACTTTTATTGTAAAACGAGCATCCTTTTGAGAGGATGTTGGAGTTGATTGTGGTTCCCGGGCTATGCATTCGACAGAGGATGAAAGAATGTCCTCTGCGAGGTTGGTTTGGGTAGGGTTCAGCGTGTGCACGCCTTGTTCAATAGGGGTTCCCTCTAAAACAGGGTCCTGTGGGTAGCACTAGGAGGGGGCTGGGATGTGTGCCTTCAGCATCTTTTACTCCATCTTCTATCTCCAACTCTTCTTCTTCGTCGTCTATTACGACTTCTGTCCCCAAATCCGCAACCTCTGTGGGCGCTTTCAATTCTTGTTGGATGTGGAAGATGACATCTTGTATCTGCTCTGTTGGGGACTTTTCGTGAACAACCTTGCGCAACCTTCTGCGCTTTGGAGCAGCCTCTGCGGGGCTTTCTTGGAGTACAGCCTCTGTAACCACAACCTCTGCGGGTTGGGCCTTCTTTGATTTCTTCTTCTTTGGCTTTTGCAGAGGACTGCTTGGACCTTCTTCTTCTGCGGGTCTCTTCTTCCCTTTCTTTTTCTCAGAAGAGTCAACAAACTTCTGAGTCTTCTGTGTCTTCTTTGGTGGGGGACTTGCTACTCTTGGTCTGTCCTCACTCACCTCTCCAGCCTCTGCTGGCTCCTCCCTTCTTCCCTCAACCCTCATTTTTTGTACTCTCTCTTCTAAGGGAATTCCTATACGTGGAGGGGTTTCAGGGACCGGCTCTGGCCTCCGGTATCCACGTCTGTACACTTTCCTATCTTCGTGGCTAAGGTATTTGAGCATGGCTTTTGATAGAGGTCTTGGGCTTCTGTACCCTAGCTCATGCTCTATGGGGTGGAACTCTTTCATTGGATACAACCTCGCATTTGGTTCTGCAGAGGGCAGCTTCTTTGCTATCATTTCACCAAAGACCAGACCAAAGAACCTCTGTAGGATAAGGTTTGGATGATTGAGATCCTCTTTGGCCTTCTTCTGTGCCTTCACTTTAGACTTCTCACCCCTCTGAGTAGCGCACTTTTTCTTGATTAATCCCACCATGTCTTCGAATATGAGTTGTGCGTAATCAAGGGGCAGGTTAAAATAGATTCCATATTCAATGGAAAGCATGGTGTGTGAAGCTTGGTCATGGCTGCCGACCTTCCCTATTAGACAACAATTGATTATGGAAAATAGAGTATTCCAAATTGGAGGAAGGCCTTTCCGTTTGAATTCAGTCCTTTTAGCAATTTTTGTCTTCGCAGTGTAAGAGTGAAATTCAAGAAATTGGATCAATTCGACGTTCGTTGGTGATGGGGCAAAACTATCCAAATTAAGAGTTTCCAAGGAGGGTAGACAGAGGGCTGTTCCCAGGGTATTCACATTTAGTTCCATTGGGACAAGCAATTTCACAGTCGGATGAGAAGCATAACCTACGATGCTTAAACCAGAATTGTCAAGAGTAGTAATATAAGAACTGAGTAAAAATTGGGTAAGATATGTTTCAGGGGTAGGTTTAGTGGCTGAGAGAGCATAGTATAATGGATGGTTGCGAAGGATTTCAATGAGAGGATAGGTGAATTCAGGAAAACCAGATGAAGAAGGAGCAAAATAATAGTTATTGGGATTCTTAACCCGTACCACTTTCTCGTATCGATTTTGGGAAAATAAAAGGGCATGAGAAGTTAGTGCATGTGATTGGGTTACTTCGTTGTCGCTTGAGACATTTACAGATTGAGCGGAGGTGGAAGAACTTGACGACATTGTTGCAGGTATTAGAAAACTTGATATTTTGCAGGTTTGATCAGAAAGCTTGAGATTCGTCGGAGTATAAGCAGTAATGTAAAGTTTAGGTTTTGGGGGGAAAGGGTATTTATAGTGAGGGATTTTGAATGGGAACCGTTTGTTAGGAGAAAAAGTGTGATGAGTGGCTATAGGGAGTGACGAATCAAAAATATGACACACGATGTTGGGAAGACGCACAATTGATGACGTGCGCCCCTGTTTCTGACACGCGCGTGATTTGCTTTAACCCTTATCCACATAACCACGTGCACCATATCAATAATAGAAAACTATAAGAGAGTTCTGTCAGAGGCCTAAGAGTAACAGAGCCTCTGTGATATGTGCGGGGTCTTCTAGCATGTTACACCTTTATTTACCTAAACGGTTTGAAAATCCTCAGAGAGATGAGTACTTGCTCAGTTCAAACCCACAGAGCCTCTGATAGAAGCGTTAAAGGTTCTGATGAGTTGACCTCTGAGAACAAGATACTTAAAAAATTTTGGCACCTTCTGAGGTTTTGATTTTCATTTCAAAACTCCCCTATGAGCCAGTTTCCATGACTCCCCCTCGAACTAAAAACCATTTAAAATCCTAAGAAGAAGTATCGACAGAKAATCCGTTCAAAGAGCCTCTGAGAGCTATCACAGAGGATATGTGAAAAGACTTCTGTGATGAAATATATTTTGCTTCTTCAAGAGGTTTTATTCTTTTTAAGCACATACTCCCCCTCAAACCTTGCAAGTCTCTGCAAGATAAACCTGTTAACTATGAAAACAAGTGAAGGTTAATCAAGAAATAAAACTATATACAAAAAGAATAAACAATAAGTAAATAAATAACAATAAAACATACAACAAAACATCCTTCTTTCTTTAGGAATAATGACAGAAGCTCTAATGTGCCAGTCAAACATGCTGCTTCTTCTGCGATTAGACAACGTTTAATTTGGGTACCCACTTCCAATTGGGTCC
>NC_037540.1:23369362-23380109 GCF_001531365.2 Cynara cardunculus var. scolymus | reverse complement strand
TAAAAAATCTTAAAGAGAAAGTTTTTCTTTGAGCTTGTAATGTTCCAAATGACATGAATCAAAATTATCAATTGATTCAAAAGAGTAAGAAGTGGAAACCTCTTGGTTACTCGAGTAAGAAGAGTCTTAGTCAATATTTGTTGTTCCACAGAAGATCTCATCCTCTGTGTCTGACAGAGGTTCATCCTTCTTAGCCTTAAAGCTATGATGTTCATCAAAACACATGGCTCTGTTGTTCTCGATAGTCTTCTTCACTTCTTCGATTTGTTTCTCCAATTCTGCCCAAATGTCCATAGACAGATGACAGTGATCAATGTATTTGAAGATCTCATGTGGTATAGCCATGATCAACATCCTTTTGCATTTGCTTTCCAATTCAACTAATACCTTTTCTTCATCGTTCCAGTTTGTGATCGGTTTGGGCTCATAATGCTCAGGAACTTCARGAGTTGTACCAGTTGCTGGAACTCTTGGAATCAAATTCATTGGCACAAATGTTGGATTATAGAGAAATTCACAAATTCTAGGGTGAATTCCCTCCAGGAAGTTGATCATACGCACTTTCCATTGCRAATATTCCTCTATGATAAGCRTARGAGGCTTTRATTGAGATCCAGTGCTCATRAATGAGGTATTGACCAAGTTAGCCATTGAAATTTGAAGAAACAGGGTAATCTGAAGAAAACTGGTGTTCTAGAAAATGCAGATTAATACCAAAAACAGAATTAATCGAATAAGAATTCAATTCCTACTCTGATACCAATTGTTGGACCTTAAATTCAGCTTTGATATTTGATCTAATACTCTGAATGAACTTTAAGACGATTAAAGTGCAGCGGAAACAATGACAAAATAGAGTAAACTAAACCAAGAACACACAGTTAAGATGATGAAGAAGATGAACAAAGGATAATAGCTTCAAAGGTCTTTCAATTCATTCAATTGAAAATAAGACGATTACAATTCGGAAGCGCACTGACTACAAAGGCGTCAGCTGCTATTTATACTAGTTCCTAATGACCTTACTAACATGATCTTGATGCGTGAAATCATCTAAGTCGTCCAAATAAAGTCGATTAAAGACCTAGTCACGTGAGAAGCACATGCAGCAAACAACCTTTGAAAAAACAGTTGGGAGAGGATCTTCACAGAAGATGAAACTGCAGACCCTCTGTGAGCCATCTCAGAGGCTCTGCTGTAATAGACTTGCTTGTTCTTATTGACAGAGGACCATTTTCCRGAWSMTYTRTGAGAGACATCAGAGGTTCTGTCACACTTTACTTGCTCGAATATCAGGCTTCTGTCGTTAGTCCTCTGTTGTCTTTTGTGGAAGATAAGCTTCTGTCAAGACTTGTAGAATACTTTTTCTATACTTTTACAAGAGATGAATAACAGAGCTAACACTTGCCCATCAAGCATAGATAGGCCGTGTCTTTCTCATCAAATGATGATTCATCAGACAAATTAGCCCAGTCATGCTCTTCAGCGACAAGACCTTTGGCCTTTTGCTGGGAACTCTTCATCTTCTTGTGCTTCTCCTTCAGCTTCAGGTATTTGTTATCCTTAGATCTGAAGGAGGATGGGGTTTTAAAAGATGGCATCACAACCTTCTTAGAACTGCACTCACCAGCAAAGTGACCCTTGCGGTGACAATTGTAGCAGATCGCTGAAGCCTTGTCTATATTATCAGACTTTGACTATTCAGCGAAGGAGATATGTGGAAGTTTTTTTTCTGGTGACTCTTCTAAAAGATTTAGTTAATAGCACTAGTGATTCATCAAAGTCTGCAAGATCAGACTCTGCTAGATCCTCAGAGTTAGTAGAGTCTAACTCAGTGATAACAACAGGAGGAAGAACTAAAGAAGAAGAAAATGGGAGTTCAGCTGAAGCATCTTCAGAGATCAGAGATAACGGAGAACTCTTTATTTCTCTGGAATCCTTGATTAGATTCTTTTTTTTTCAGATGTCAAGACTGCTTATGATTGAGCAGTATCCCATATAGAGTGCTGAGGGAGAGAGAGGACATGTCATTGGACATCTTGATACACATGTCATAAGTATCCCAAGACTTGGGTAAGCATTCCAGAAACTTCGTTAAAGTTTCAGAATTGGCATATTCTCTACCAATAGTTCTTAAATCGATAAGAAAACAATTAAAATGTTGGTGTACTTTAGACAATGTCTCAATCTTTCTACAGAGAAAGCTTTGGTATTGTATTACTAAAATAATCTTCCTCGATTCTTGAACCTAAGAAGTTTCTTCATATTGAACACATAGAGTGTCCCACATGGATCTCGAGGTTTTGAGTTTCATTACCGAATGATAAACCTCATCAGGAAGAGACATAGCTATTATAGACCTAGCACGAGTGTCTATAGCTATCTTCTTCTTGTATTCATCGCTCCATTTATGAGGGAGCTTTGGAATTTGCCGTTCAGGAATTGCGGCAATCAAAGTTGTTTCAGGAACAGCCGGAGAAATACCATATGGAACATATGGTCCATTTTCTATGTAGTGTGGAATTTCAGGATCCACACCTTCCAGAAAGAGGGACATCTGATTCTTCCAAAGATTAAAGTTGTCTCGGATAAATCGGAGAGGTTTGGCAAGAGAGCCATTGTCATGAAAGTGTGTGTTTGTGTTTTGTAACGACATTTGAGAGCAGTAAAATTATCTAGAGAAAGAGATAATATAATACAGAAAAACAACTAAACAACAAGAAAAGAAAACACTACTTTGATACCACTTGTTGGTCCCGTTAGGGTCTACAAGATATATAGAAACTGTTTCTAGAAGGGGGGGGGATGAATACAAACACAGTAAACTTTTCAAATTTAAATTATATATTGATAAAGAAGGATCAATACAAATTTTACAATATTGTATATGGAAAAGATAAGGTAAAGATAACCTATCTAAACAATCTAAGTTACACACAAATGTTCTTAGCAAAGAGAAAAAATTTGATATTTAAGACTAAGAAAAAAGTAAGTTCTTTCTGGGAGAGAACTATTTAGAATACTTGAAAAGGGATTCGAACTTGCTTTGAAGATAAGTGTATTGTGTTCTTAGATGTGTATGTTCTTTCATGTATGCACATAAGAATTAGGGTTAGAGTATCTCTACATGGAGATAGAACACATCTATTCATACATGTTGCATTAAATGCACATTTAATGCAATGCAGTAGGGTTTAAACACGCGTCAAGCCTTTATAGAAAGACTTGTCCTTTGCTATGATGAATAGTTCCAAAGCCTATTCATGAGTAGACATTCTTTCATGGATTTGGTGGGTAGTAGAGTCAACTGATCGACTCTGTACCGTACTATAATCTAGAAAGGGTGTGTGTTAGTCCTTTGTGTGTGGAAGGACAAGATAAAAGCAATCTTGCCCAACAAGCTTCATTTGATTGCTGATTGCCGGAATAACCCTGAAGGTCTCTTCAGCATTCGCTGAGGCTTGGGCAGTCTTCACACATATGTTGACCAGGTTGTACTCACTAAATGTCGTTTCAGATCACGAACGTGTCAGTCTCTAATATTTAGTTTCAGTCTTCGACTTTCGTTGAAGGTTCTTTGGTGTGAGTTTTGTGTTCTTGAAGTATCGCTGTCGCTGATGGATTTACAATACATGTTTTCAGCGATCACTGAACAGACTCATTGATGATCGCTGGAACTGAAAGACATAAACAATAATACTTCGTACAAGGTAAAAGGGATTATAATTAAATCAATGAGAGAGAGGATCAACAGTTCCACTATCAAATATGTTATGTCATACATGTATTTTCAATAAATAAATTAACATTATCTGGGGTCACAATGTTGACTATTCAAAGTAACATTTGTGTTAGACAAAATAAATATAACTAGGTTTCTATGTCGCCTCATACTGATGTTTTTCATTACCCTTTTTTTTATGGTTAAAACGAACTGTTCCGAAACCATCTAAGGTAATTTTTTTAAATTAAGAATTTCCATAGATCATAAAAAGAAATCTATTTTATTCTAGTATAAAAATAAAATTCGTGCGAATGAGGAAATTAAAGTTAGTGAGAGATGAATGATAAATAAGATTATCAAGGTTTTCTGGACAAGAAGGCTAGTGAGGATGAGCGAGAATGCGGAAAAAAAACGATATGTTCAGACCCAAGAAAAAAATAATGAAAGGCTCAATGAATGGTCAGTTGATCGGTTAAGTGGGATCTCGTGGTGTATAGTGATTATTCATAACTTTTCATTGTCAAAGTGTCATTTTGAGCAATTATGTTTTTTTATTGTGCTCAGATTGTTTCATTATGTTTATCCTTAATACTATTTACTTCTGATATGTCTATTTAATTAATTGAATGATATATATAAAAACTAAAAAACAATAAACATCCATGTTCATTATTAGAGTGACTGCAAGTTAACACATGGACAGCAGACTTTTAGCATGTAGTGGTTCGCCTTATTTATTTGGGACATGTTTTATAATTTGAATTGGTGCATTTCAAATAAATGGTAGGCTATTTTTCTACTTACATAATGCTAACAATAGCCATTGCATTCATGTCATTAATCTTTTTCTAAGGAATTGAAGGCTATTTTTTTTTACTTTCATGGTCGTCTGAACTACAAGTTACTACTTCATTTGGATTATCTAGACAAAACAAAAAGAAACACAAATACGCAACTATCCAATTTTGATTTTATCTGTATGTTTTAATTTTATTGCAAAGTATTCACATCTATACTAATGTTTTAATTTTTCTTAAAAAATTAAGAGGTATTCTTTTTTAAAGCCCACGATCCTCCAAAAGAGCCCTAAGAGGAATAATTTTTTTTTCTTTAAATATTCAGTGGCTGTTTTCCGGTGGATTACCAGTGATAGTCAACGAAAGTTGACGTTTTTGATGTTCGCAGGAAATAGTTAGTTTAATAGTAGTGTAAATGAGATACACAATTACACTGTTTATAACAATCTTTTCGATTTAAGCCTCCATATATAAACAAGTGACAATTTCCCGTAGCTAATATATTTATTAAACCAAAACCCTACTTAAACTTCCTAACTAATTTTAACTTTACATAATAAATGGTTATTTTCTTCTCTAATTTTACATATCACCCCACCATTGCTATTAATGTTACCAGAGATCTCTTAAAACTTAGTCAAGTTTGGAGGCAAAGGTTTAGTGTCAAGACAAGGATCCGTTGATGGAAATTCTTGTTGGATTTAGACCGAGGCTGACCATTTTGGTGCGTGGGGGACTAATCAAATGAGAACTATTTAGTTTGTGGTAACCGTGTGATCCAACGTGGACCAATCATTCAAGTTAATTAATATGATTTCTTAAAATAAATATAAGGGTAAATTAGTAAACATTATTTCTTAGTAAATTAATATGATTTCAAGTTACTTTAATTAGTTTATAATTCCAATTTTGATTTAAGTCTTCTATCTCTATCTCTCTCTATCTCACCCTCAAACCCCCAAATTTCTTTATCTCTCTATCTTCCCACCAGATCCGATTCAAACCCAATCGAAAAACCTCCCTCATCATCGCCAAATCTGAATAATTGAATTGAAATCAATGGTATCACAATTCATCTTATATGTGCTTAGGTATCACATTGAGGGTCGTTTGTGTGGTCGATCAGAGATGTAACATAGTGGTATCACAATGCATCTTATATGTGCTTGTGTATCACACTAACACATCGTTTATGTGTTTTTTGTTTAACAAAGTCAATATTTATAGGTATCACAATGGTATCATCAGAGGACGGTGGCCGAAAGATGGAGGACGGGGGACGGAGAGAGGAGAGTTTTAAAATACCAAAAATGTCCTAGCATTAAAATTTTAATTCAAAATTACCAAAATTATAATTTCCTAATTTATCTATGATTTGTGGTTGAGATTGGATCTCACGTTTACCACAAATTAGTCAGTTCTTCCTTGAATGAGGCCCTTGGTGCGTGTGTGTGTATATATATATATATATATATATATTTGCAAAATGTATGGTTAATTTCTCAAAATATCAAGAGTAGAATTTAATTTCATAACTCTTGATTAGTGTAGTCTATCATCTTTTAATACAGAGCTATATTTTCATCTTAATATTCCATATTGGGAGGCCTAGACCCGTTCCTTACATTTTTATAGACTCGGGTTGAGATATAAAAAGGATCATAGATATGTACGAAAAAGATTTTCAATAAATGGTTTTATTATAGAATATAAAACCGAATTCAAGAAATGTTGATAATTTATATAAAATAATTTTTTTTTGGAATCCTAGGCTATCCTGACAAAGCGACTATAACGCATTAGCATTGATACGCTTAGTAGCGACAATTGTTGTGAATGTTTGAAATTGAAATGGAGTCAGATGAGATATTTTACCACATCTCCCTTTGGGCCTCAACCACTAATAATGCATATAAATACTTTTTTCATGTGTTCCCACATGCAAAATCAAGCAATAGTAGTTTCAACAATAATGTTATCTAAGATCTTTTTCAATACATATATAACATGGCCAATACGCTCCACTATCAAAGATGTTCTGTCATACATATACCTTCAATATATAACATTATCTGAGGTCACAATGTTGACTGTTCAAAGTAACATTTGTGTTAGACAAAATAAATATAACTAGGTTTCTATGTCGCCTCATGCTGATGTTTTTCTTACTGTTTTTTTAAATTTTAAGGTTAAAACAAATTGTTCCAGACCATCTAAGGTATTTTTTTAATTAAGAATTTTCTTAGTTCATAAAAAGAAATCTATTTTATTCTAGTACAAAAAGAAAACTCGTGTGAATGGGGTAATTAAAGTTAGTGAGAGATGAATGATAAACAAGATTATCAAGGTTTTCTGGGCAAGAAGGCTAGTGAGGATGAGTGAGAATGCGGGAGAACACCGATATGTTCAGACCCAAGAAAAAATAATGAAAGGCTCAATGAATGGTTAGTTGATCGGTTACGTGGGATATCGTGGTGTATAGTGTAGTCCAACAAAATATGAGAAATAAAGCAATGGGATGAAAAGATTTATATTTCACTTTCCTCCTTTTCTTGCTCTGTAAAAATAATATATTTCGATTAAAAGTTTGATGGAACATTTTAGTCACGTAGCAATTGATAGAATACATTTAATAAGTATCATTTATTGACTAAACACAAAACAATGAAAAGTATCGTCAAACAATAAATATCAATAAACCGGGAAATGATAGTACAATACCAACTATATATATTAAAAAACATATAGCAATAACCAACAATAGCAGTTACACAATCTACATAAGCAAATAGTAACCACCAATAGAAACATAAGCAATCAAGCAGGCAACATAATCAAATAAAAAAAAGCTTGTTAGGTCCAAGTTTTGTACCTAAATCTGTTGTATCCAAGCTTTATGTTTTTGTGCTTATCTAGTTGTATGTATAGGTGCTTTGTTAGTTCTAGTAGTTGGATTGTGCTACTAGAAGTCAGATACAGATTGTAATCACTTTGTTTATTTTGAATACAATTGGCGCTTTCAAGATTTCTCTTTCTAGATTCTCTACTCTCTCTACATCTTCGTTGTTCTTGAATGTTAATCATTGATTCAAGAATTGTTTATTGATTAATGTGACATCCATCATTTTTGGGCGTCAGGTTAGCACCTTATAGGATTTTTAAAATTAAGAATTATATTAGGATCTAGTCATGTTGATTAGAATTCATCTGGCTTAATTCCCCAAAATATAGTTCAGAAAATCCCATTTCGATGGGTAACTGATAAAGTTAACTTATGTAATGCCAAATTCATTAAAATTCTCCAAACAAAATAAAGTTGATATTATAAAAGTCCAAATTAAATTATAAAAAGTTTTATTTGAATGTCCAAATAATTTTACAAAAATTTGGAATTTTGACCTAATACTAATATTTTATCAGTATTTGACAATTATATTTATGTTTCACTTTAAATGGGCCTCATTTTAATAAAAATAAACTAAACAAGTATGGATTTGGGCTCTAATAAGGCCAGCCCATTTCCTTTCTTTAAATCCCCATATAAATACTCCATATTCTTTGAAAACTCCCATTTTTCATCTTCATTTTGCATAAACCTTTCCTCTCACTAACCTCTCTCTCTAAACCATMCCCCTCCAGCCGATTTCATCTTCAAACAACATTAAAAATCTGTCAATCTTGAAGAATATTCAAGATTTCAAGCAAAAGGTAATAGACTAGTTATCTTACACTTGTAAAATAAACAAGGATTCTCATTTTCTACACCTTCTTCTTGATTTTTGTAATTACATTTTCTGGAGAATTCAAAAGGGGAGATTATACATCAAAGACATGAAAATGTCTTCAAAATGATGATAATCTATGATCCATGAACTTAGAACTCTAAGAAAGTAGGATAAAACCACATTGCATGTGGAATTTAATTATTAAAAGATGTATTTTGAAAACTGACAGATTCTGCTAGCACTTGTGTCGACTGTATCATTCAAAATAAAAGTCCAAATGTTCTGATTTTTCTTCTAAAACGTACTTTGATGAGTTATGATTCTTTTCCAACTAGAATAATGTAAAATGAAGAAGTTTTGGACCTTCAAATGTTTAGAACAAAATAAGTGTGCAACAGCACACTTGACAGTAGGTAAAACCTACTTTGGACGACCATATCTCTTTGGTTATTCCTCCAAAATGGTTTTTTTTTCTAGAACTTATTTTAATGAGTTATCTTTCTAATGCAACTGGTCTCACTCAAAAATATTACATTTTGAGCCTTCAAGTTCTTGATACAAGATTATGGTGCAAAAAGAGCAATGCTGACAGAATCTTGCATGCATTTTAAAATGGTATATCTCCTTCAAAACTCAATGAAAATGGGTGATTATTTTTCTGGAAGTTAGCCTTATGTGTGAGCTTAAAAATAAAGTTAAAATCATAGAAAATAATGAGTTTAGACCCCCCAAATGACCATCACTCGAAGAGTGTGCAATCTGTCTTGGGGACTGTGTCAGTCAAAGTTGTAGGGTAATAATGAGTGCCTTAAACCCATCCAATACTCTTGATATTCATGAGAAATCTGTTTAACTCATTACTATTGATGATATAAAAATTTGGACCGAAAAAGAGTTATGGAAGGTTCCTTTTGACAGTGATTTGTGAGACTAAAATTACAGAAACAGAATTTACATTATGTCCAAATGGCAGCTTTATGTGCAAAAGACTTTGATTTTTTTTAAATGTATAATTTATAAACTATTTTTAGAGCAAATAATATAAGTATCAACTTTAATTCATAAAAACTCATTGGCATTACATAAGATATAATTTGACTTTATCTTTTTCAAGAACCTATAGGTGATCTAATTTCTGGATGTTGGACTGTTTAGGAAAGTCTAGGGTGGACGATTAGAGCTTCAAGCATTGTCAAGCTCTTGGATATTCAAAACAGCAAACTTGTGAGTATTCACGGACCCATTTTTAATGCTTGTTGTTTGTTTAAATTGGGGGAAAAGCATGAAGTTATGCAAACTATACTGTTTATTTATAAAACTGTTGGACTAAAGAACTGTTTAGTCAAGATTTGTTTTTGTCATGAAATATTGACTGTTTCGCACTGTGATATAAATGATAAATTGATGTACATGAGAGCATATTTCCAAATAAAGTCCTCGTCCATAAACGCTACTTGTTAACTCGGGCATGTCCCCAAGCCTTGGTATTTGTGGATAGCCGCTATTGTGTTGACAGTCCCACCCAGAAAGGGGTGCACATTACCTACGTTTTATTAGTCTAATCATGTGAAATTTGGACCACCGCTGAATTAGTACTTCTACGAACTGTGGGACCTAAGTGAGTATACGAGCTACTTATGGTCGTTCATAAAATAATGGGGCACATTGGTCAGGAAAGGCTYAGTAGCGTCTCAAGTTTTAAACATCGTTATAGATTTACATTTATCGTGTGCAAGTTCATGTATTAGTTTGCAAGAAATGATTTATGCATTGTAAATAGTTTTGTGCATGTGAAAACCTATGAACTCACCAACTCCTTGTAGTTGACATTCTTATATGTTCCATGCTTTTCAGGAAATAAGTAAAGAAGAGAAGTTTTTGGAGCATATTTGTAACAACAATGATTTTGTGTATTTTGTAAACTTTGTTTTGAAGTATTCAAACACCAACTTGGTTATGGATGTAATCTTGTAAAACTTATGGTGTTATTTATTATATGTTGCTGTGACACACTTACCTGTTACATCTCGTGTTTCTGCTTTAATGGGGTGTGACAGATTTGGTATCAGAGCCTTAGTTATAGAGAACACCGGTTTTTCCTTAAAAACCACAAACTATAACCAAATATTTTCAAAACAGTTTTCAAGTGACTTAAAAAAATTATATATATTATATACAAAGCGGGTCGCATTATTATATGTCAATTAAACAAAGCCTGATCACCTATGTTTAATTTACATATAATAGAGAACTTAATCGGTTGTATTAAAAATATGCTCAAATTAAGAAATTGTTGTGAAAAGCATGATTGTGTGTGTTTGCATAAATTTTGAATATCCATCGCCCTAGACGAACCAGAAGCGCTGGTTAGAAAGAACAGAGGCGATGAATTAGAAATTCCTTATATCGCTAAGCGTCTATGTTGAACCAAAAGCGCTGGTTAGAAGGACCAGAGGCAATGAATTAGAAATTCCTTATATTGCTAAGTATGTATGTGGAAC
>NC_037540.1:23359695-23369327 GCF_001531365.2 Cynara cardunculus var. scolymus | reverse complement strand
TAAGTATGGATGTTGAACCAGCGGCCGATGAATTAGAATTTCATTGGTTTGCTAAGTATGTATGTGGAACCAGAGGACCGATAGACGAGTCATCCATTATTTTTCTAAGTACAGATGTTGAACCAGCGGCCGATGAATTAGAATTCCATTGGTTTGCTAAGTATGTATGTGGAACCAGACGACCGATGGACGAGAAACCCATTACTTTTCTAAGTATGTAAGTTGAACCAGAGGACCGATGAACTAGAACCCAAAAATTTTCTAAGTCTGGTAATGCAACCAGAGACTTTGGCTATCCAGAGGCTCTAGCTAGATTGCCACCCTTAGACTTGCTTAGAAGCTTTTGTTATAACACTAAGCACTTATAGATGGTACAATTCATAATTAAGATTGTTAATTTCGCAGATCACTATGGCATCATCTGCTCCTAGTGAATATTCGGCAAACGAATCCGGTTATGTGGTTCGCCGATCCAGAAGGAACTCATCATTCAATGAAAAAGTAGACCCATATGAGCATGAGGACACAGCGACTAGCGAAACACCTGCTTCATCACCTGCATCCATATTGCCCCCATCAGAGCAAGTGCCGGATATTCCACCACAGACTTTTCATGGCCCAAGGATTAGGGTCACAGCCAGAAAGAGTGTTCCGATACCCCGTTGGGTGACCTTTGGAAACTCCACTAGTTTAAGAGGTGAATCATCCCAACCACAGAATAGAAACGAGACACCTCAATTTGTGACTGGCGTACCCGTACCACTTAATCAAGGTATGACTAATGCAGAGCGAGAATGGGTACAAGGCCTTACATCACAGTCATACGTCCTCCAATCCAGATTGAGTAATCATCACTACATCCTGAATAGCATGTCCGACATATTGGAGATGCATGATCAACGTCTAATGAGGGCGCGGGATGCCGCACTTGACACTAGAATGGAGGTTAGACGATTATATAGATGTTTGCTGGCGAGCATGATGGCGATGTTGATGCTAGGACTCGTGGTTTGTTGGATGTTTCTATAGAAAGGCCAGATAGTATTAAACCTTTACTCTTTTGGATTTAAGAACTTGTTATTGGTTTATAACCAATGTTAGACTTTTGTGAATTGCTGTTTTAAGACATGGTTGATTTGTAATTATTCCGTACCAATATATGTTAAAGATGAATATCTTATGTATCTTTTAGCTGCTTAGAACCTGAATTAATAAATTCCTGTTTGATCAAGAATTTAGAAAATGCCACCAAGAAGAGAGAATCCTGAAGTCGCAAGACTTGTGTCCAAACAAATTATGGCCGCACTCCCCAATATCGTCAGTCAAGTAGCAGCAGGTCTGAACACTAACCAGTCATCAAATCCCGAACCAAGAGCACTTAGAGAAAGCACATATAAATCTTTTAGATCTTGCAACCCAAAGGAATTTCGGGCAACTGAGGGGGTTGTAAGGTTATTGACTTGGATAGAGGGTATGGAATCTATCCTCTATATCAGTAAATGCACTAAGGCAAACAAGGTAGAATATGCTGCATGCTTACTACAAGGCCGGGCACTGACTTGGTGGAATACTTTAGTGCAAACTAGGGGTCGAGAAACGGCAAACCAACTTTCTTTGGAAAAATTTAAGAAACTACTCAAGGATGAATACTGCCCAAGAAGTGAACTCCAAAAGTTAGAAATGGAGTTATGGAATCATGTGCATATACGGCTCAATTCCATGAGTTAGCAAATCTAGTACCACATCTAGTGACACTGGAGGAAGTCCGCATTGAGAGATATATTTGGGGTTTGTCTCCGAAGATTAGAGGAAACATCACCTCGGCAAATCCTAAGTCCCTTCAAGAGGTGATAAATATTGCTACCAAGCTTACAAATAATGTTGTTCGGTCTGGAGAATTTGCCAAGGGAAAGAGAAAGATAGAGGAACATAGGAGCCACAGATCTGGGGGAAGATCTGACAAGAATAGGAAAATGGTAGGAAATTTTGGAGTACAGACCCAAGTGGTAAAACCAGAAAACAAACCCAAGTGCAATAAATGTAAATATCCGCACTGGAGAAATTGCACCACTTGCCGAAGATGCCACCAAAGGGGTCATCTTGCTAAGGATTGTCAAAAGCGATTATGTTATGAATGTGGAAGTCCAAATCATATGAGGAATGTATGTCCAAGGAGAAAACAAGGAACAAATGCTAACCAAAATCGACCAATCAATCAAGGGAACCCAGAAAGTCAAGCACAGGGCCGAGCATTTGAGATCGGAGCAAAGGAGGCTAGGCATGATCCAAATGTGGTTACAGGTACATTTCTTTTGAATAATGAATTTGCATCAGTATTATTTGATTCGGGAGCAGATAGAAGTTTTGTATCATTAGATTTTAAGCCAAAGATTAACATAAAGCCTCAAAGGTTGAAAGAAGTTTACATAATAGAAYTTGCCAATGGTCAAGAAATTAGAGCTAGGGACATAATCATGAACTGCACTCTAAGTTTAGCCGAAAAGGATTTTAGCATAAATCTTATTCCGATTGAGCTAGGAAGTTTTGATATAGTTATAGGCATGGATTGGTTATCCAAAAATAGAGCTGAAATAGTTTGTTCGGAAAAGGTTATCCGAATTCCTCAAGAAGGAAGTGACTCAATTGTAACTCGAGGAGACGAGTCAGATCGAAAACTTAGGATAGTATCATGCATGAAGATGCGAAAGTACTAATTATGTTGCATTTTTTGGCACATGTTATTGATAAGAAGGTCAAAGAGAAATGTATTGATGATTTCCCTGTAGTTCGAGAGTTTCCTGATGTATTTCCCGAGGATTTACCAGGACCACCCCCGCCAAGACATGTCGAATTCGGTATCGACTTAATCCCTGGAGCTGCCCCAGTGGCAAAGACACCATACCAATTGGCTCCATCAGAAATGCAAGAAATGTCAAGCCAGCTCCTAGAGTTATTGGATAAAGGATTTATAAGACCAAGTTTCTCAACATGGGGTGCACCAATTCTATTCGTCAAGAAGAAAGACGGGTCAATGAGAAAGTGCATTGATTATAGAGAACTTAATAAGTTGACTATCAAGAATAGATACCCTCTTCCTTGAATCGACGATTTGTTCGATCAACTTCAAGGTGCCGTATACTTCTCAAAGAACAAACTTCGTTCAGGATATCATCAAATGAGAGTCCATGAGGAAGATGTTCCCAAGACGGCATTTAGAACCCAGTACGGTCATTATGAGTTTTTGGTTATGCCATTCGGGTTAACCAATGCACCGGCTGTCTTTATGGATCAAATGAATAGGGTTTGCAGACCATACTTGGATAAATTCGTAATCGTCTTCATAGATGACATACTAATTTATTCACGAAGCAAAAAGGATCATGAGCATCACCTAAGATTGATATTAGAGCTACTTAGGGACCAAAAATTGTATGCAAAATTCTCCAAATGCGAATTCGAGATTCGTGAAGTACAATTTCTTAGTCATATGGTTAATGAAAAAGAGATTCAGGTAGATCCTGCAAAGTTTCAGGCCATTAAAGAAATGGGAAGCCCCAAGAACCCCGACGGAAATTCGTCAATTTCTTGGTTTGGCAGGCTACTATCGGCGATTCATTGCCAATTTTTCAAAAATTGCTCAACCACTCACAACTTTAACTCAAAAAGACAAGAAGTTTGTTTGGGGAGGAAAACAAAAGAGGCATTCAAGACTCTTAAGAATAAACTATGTAATACACCTATTTTATCTTTACCAGATGGTTTGGAAAACTTTGTGGTATATTGTGACGTATCACATCAAGGATTAAGATGCGTACTAATGCAAAAAGATAAGGTCATTGCATATGCACAAGGCAACTCAAAGTGCACGAGAAGAACTATACTACACATGACCTAGAATTGGGAGTCGTAGTATTTGTGATAGGACCTGTAATTTCAGATTTGGTATTTGATCTCTTACTCTTGATGATCTTTAGGACGATTACAGTGCAGCGGAAACAATGATAAGAACACAACAGAGTAATTAATCAAGAACACACAGATTGATATGAAGATGATAAACGCAATAGAATAACTTCAAAGGTTTTTCAATTGATTGAAAATAAGACGATTACAATACGGAAGCACACTGAATTACAAAGGCCTAAGCTACTATTTATACTACACTTCTAACGACCTTTCTGACATGACCTAGACGTGTGAAATCATCCAAGCCGTCCAAATAAATCGATTAAAGACCTAGTCACGTGAGAAGCACGTGCAGCTAACAACCTATGAAAAACAGCATAACAGGGTCTTCACAGAAGACAAATCCACAGACCCTTTGTTAGCCATCTCAGAGGCTCTGCTATAGAAGACTTGTAGGTTCTTATTGCCAGAGGACCATTTTCTAGAACCTCTGTGAGAGACAACAGAGGTTCTGTCAATCTTGACTTGTACGATCAAACAGCTTCTGTTGCTGGTCCTCTGTTGTCTTCTGTGGAAGAAAACCTTCTTTCAACACTTGCATAAATCTTTTTCATACTTTTACATTAAGTAAATATAAGAGCTAACAATCTCCCCCTACGTATGAAAAAGAAAGACAAATAAATGCAAGAAATGACTAATTGAAAGAATTACAAGAGGAGATAAAACTCATCCTCTGAAAAGAATTACATAAAGTTGAAAGAAATACAAAATTGTTGCTCAGGCCTATCTATTACAGAAGATTAGTCCACAGCAGAGTCTGCTTAGTCGTCTACGGCAAACTGCACATTTGACTTGATGGTTTTGTAGACCTTGAATATCCATTCTCTGAAGGAGACTTGAACTTTAATCACTTCCAGAATAACAGACACTTCATCCGCCCTTAGATGTCCTCTTTGCACTTCTGCAGCCACTTGGTTGAACACCCACTCAATAGTCTCTGTCGCATATTTGTTCACCTCTATGGGATCAAAGAACCTTAGAATGTCATCCTTGTTCAAGAACACAAACCCAAAGATGGGATTTTGGACAATAGTGTTGGGATGACATCTAAGTAACCAACTTGGCCTGTTCTTCGGAGGGGAAATCTTCAATTCTGTTTGGGCCAACCTCATCACGATATCGAAGTCCTTCTGGCTGTAGTATTTCACTTGAGCATGCATAACTTCGATTAGCCTTCTGAGCGATATAGAATAGCTTGACATCCTCTCCATGTATTTGTTAAGAATTTTGTGCAGGAAGATCAAGTCAAATACACAGAGGTTGTGGAGGTCAGCATCTGTGAACATGTATAGGTTGTCGTCGTCCCTCTTTACCACATATTGAGCGTAGAGCACGGTCTTCTTCAGCATCGTTCTTGGAGATATTGTTTCAAGAGAGGTTATCACGTTCTCTGAGAAGACCTGCTCGTGTGGCTTTGTAAGCTTTGAGAAGTGAAACTTCGCAGCTGCAGAGGGTATACCTGTAAGCTCTGGATCGTAAGGGGGCTCTGTGTCTACGGCAGAATAGTGCCAATGCAGAATCTCCTCCACAGTGGTTACAGGCTTTGTGCGCACCTTCTGTGTGGGAATTTTGCTCATCGATTCAAAGATTTCATACACCCTTCCCACTGTGGCAGATTATGGTACTCTGGTTTCTTCTTCTTCTAGAATTGGCCTCTGGGTGGACCCCTCTGCTAGGATAGGTTTGACAGTTCCTAACAGAGCGTCGAACGTACCCGTAGACGTTTCCTCCTTCGTCATTTTGGAGGATGAGCCTTCTACAGCTCTAGGGATAGGGGCTCTGCCCTTTCTTGCTTGAGCCTCTGCCAAAGACGCCTTTAATGCTTGAACGAGTTCTGGGTCATCATACTCTTCTTCGTTTAACTCCTGTGGCGTTTCAGAGCTCGACTCCCTCTATGGCGACTCCTCTATAACTTTGCCCTTGCCTTTCTCCTTAGGCTCTGGTGCTTTGTCTTTTGAGAACAGGGCTTCTGTAGAGTCCACTATGTTTAGTGGTTTGGCAGAGGTCTGCTTCTTTGGCTCTTCAGCTTTCTTCTCCGTCTTCTTCTCCCCCTCATGACGATCATGTTCATCACCTCCTTGATCGTCATAGTTTTTGGTGGCTTCTGCCTTGCAATAGATAAGGGGAGCCTTCTTCAATTGCCTTAAGATTCTGGTAGCCGCCTTATCCATTTTCTCGATCACTAGCTCTACGTGCACAAAAGCGTTGTTTATATCGATCTCTGAGGCCCACTTCATTTTAGAGAGACTTCGATAGATCTCGCTTCTGAAGGAGTCACCTTCTTTGACGAGCTTTGAAGTGCAGTCTCTAATAGATTGATTGGAAGCTCGGGCTTCTTTGAGAAGTTGATCTGTGTGATTGCTCACGATATCTCCTAGGGCTTCAACCATTGCGTCTAGCTCTCTGCGAGTGGCTAGATGGTTGATGTTTGCCATGGAAGATTTGGTATCAATACCGTATGTGACTGCAGAGGAGAACATGTTCTTGATCTCGTCCTTGAACGTAGAGTAGTCTGTGTAGCCTGCAGAGATGAAATCAGCAGCAAATTGGGTGGCCACCTCTGATAGCTCTGTCTTCAGCTTTTGGATTGAAGAGGGGTTGAGTGACAGAGCGCTGAAGGCTTCTGCGAGGTCGTCTTTATGAAGTACAGAGCTCTGAAGGGTTGAAAGTGTTGCCTTAAGTTCTGAGGTTGTAGATGTCAACTCCTTCAGAGCCTCTGTTATTGGAGCAAGGGCCTCTGTCGTCGATTGAGAGGTGAACAAGCTTTTCAACTCGTCCAACCTCTGGAATATCGCTGTGGCGAAGGTTTGTAACTCCCCCTTCGTCACATAGATATCCTGGGAACCTAGATCACCAACACATGGTGACCTAGTAGCCTCGGAGTGGGAGGCACCCTCAGCGACTGGTTTTTCGAAGTCAGCTCCGGGACTTCCACCGGATCCTCGGACTTTTCTAAGAGGAGAGCCTACCAATGTTCTGTCGATATCGTGCCTTGTAGRTTCAGAGCCTAACAYGGCAGAGGGATYGAGTGTGGACKTTGGGCRTTCTAGACCCTCAGTCTCTGTGACTCTCACATATGCCTCTGAAGCATATTTTGGTTGGTCACTCAAGTGTGGAGAGGCAACAGATGCCTCTTTGGGTTGTGACGAGTCCTTGGGYGATTGGACTCTTRTTTTAAAACCACCATCCTTTTGAGAGGATGTTGGAGTAAGTTGTGGTTCCCTGGTAGTGCATTCGACAGAGGACGGAAGAATGTCCTCTGCGAGGTTAGCTTGGGTTGGGCTTAGCGTGTGCACGCCTTTTTCAATAGGGGATCCCTCTAGAACAAGGTCCCTAGAAACGTGGGTAGCACTAGGAGGAGGGCTAGGATGTGTACCTTGGGTATCTTTTTCTCCCTCTCCTAACTCCAACTCTTCTTCTTCTTCGTCGTCTAAGATGACCTCTGTCCCTAAATCAGCTACTTCCATAGGCGCTTTAAACTCCTGTTGAATTTGGAAGATAACGTCTTGAATCTGCTCTGTTGGGGACTCCTCGTGATCCACCTTGCGCAACCTTCTGCGCTTTGGAGTAGCTTCTGCAGGGATTTCTTGTAGCACAGCCTCTGTGACCACAACCTCTGCGGGTTGGGCCTTCTTCGATTTCTTTTTCTTTTCTTTCTGCAGAGGACTACTTGGACCCTCTTCTTCTGCGGGTCTCTTCTTCCCTACCTTTTTTCACAGAAGAATGAACACCCTTCTGTGTCTTCTTTGGCTTCTTAGGTGGGGGACTTGCTACTCTAGGTCTTTCCTCACTCACCTATCTAGCCTCTGCTGGCTCCTCCTGTCTTCCCTCGACCCTTATTTTTTCAACTCTCTCTCCTAAAGGGATTCCTGTGCGTGGAGGGGTTTCAGGGACCGGCTCTGGCCTCCTGAATCCACGTCTGTATGATTTCCTATCTTCATGACTAAGGTATTTGAGCATGGCTCTAGATAGAGGTATGGGTTTTCTGTACCCTAGCTCATGCTCTGTCGGATGGAACTCCTTAAAAGGATACAGTCTGGGGTTAGGCTCGGTAGAGGGCAGCTTCTCTGCGATCAATTCCCCAAAGACTAGGCCAAAGAACCTTTGTAGAATTAGGTTTGGATGGTTGAGGTCTTCTTTGGCCTTCTTCTGCGCCTTCACTTTCGACTTCTCACCCCTCTGTGTCTTGCACTTTTTCTTGATTAGTCCAACCATGTCTTCAAAGATAAGTTGTGCTTAGTCGAGGGGCAGGTTGAAATAAATTCCATAAACAATTGAAAGTGTTGCGTGAGAGGTCTGATCATGGCTGCCGACCTTCCCTGTTAGACAGCAATTCACAATGGAGAACAGGGTATTCCAGATTGGTGGATGTCCTTTACGTTTGAATTGTGTCCTTTTAACGATTTGGGTCTTGGCAGCATATGAATGAAATTCAAGAAATTGAATTAATTCATCATCTGTTGGGGTTGGGGCGAAAGCGTCCAAATTAAGTGTTTCCAAAGAGGGTAGATGCAGGGCTGTTCGAAGTTTGTCAACATTCAGTTCCATAGGTACCAAGGATTTGTTGATTGGGTGAGAAGCATAACCAACGATGCTTAGTCCAATGTTGTCTATGGTAGTTATGTAGGAACTTAACAGAAATTGGGTGATATATGACTCAGGTGTAGGTTTGGTGGCTGAAAGGGAATAATAAAGTAGGTGATTTCGAAGAATTTCAAGAAGGGGGAAGGTGAAATCAGGGAAACCTGTTGAAGATGGAACGAAGTAGTAATTGTTTGGTTTCTTCACAAGAACGACTTTTTCGTATCGATTCTGGACAAAAGATAGAGCGTGTGACGTTAATGCTTGGGCTTGAGTTTCTTCGTTGTCGCTTGAGACGTTAACCGATTGAGCTGAGGCTGAGTAAGACGACATATTTGCAGGTTTTAGTAAAGCTTGAGAAATTGCAGGTTCGTCTGAGAAGATAGGTATTGTAAAAGTTTACGTTTTGGGGGGAAGGGGTATTTATAGTGAGGGATTTGAACTGAACCGTTTGTTGGGAGAAATAACGTGATGAGTGGCTATAGGGTGTGACGAATCAAAAAATATGACACGCGGTGTTGGGAAGATGCGCGATTGATGACGTGCACCCCCGTTTCTGACACGCGCGTGATGTGTTCTAACCCTTATCCACAGAACCATGCGCACCATATCAATAGACAAGAACTATTAAGAGAGTTCTGCCAGAGGCCTAAGGGTAACAGAGCCTCTGTGATATGTGCTGGGTCTTCTAACATGTTACACCTTTATTTACCTAAACGGTTTGAAAATCCTCAGAGAGATGAGTATTTGCTCAATTCAAACCCACATAGTCTCTGATAGAAGCGTCAGAGGTTCTGATGAATTGACCTTTGAGAACAAGATACTTCAAAGATTTGGCACCTTCTAAGGTTTTGATTTTCATTTCAAAACTCCCCCTATGAGCCAGCTTCCATGGCTCCCCCTTGAACTAAAAACCATTTGAAAATCTTATGAAGAAGTATTGACAGAGGATCCGTTCAAAGAGCTATCACAGAGGATCTGTGAAAAGACTTCTGTGATGAAAAACATTTTTCTTCTTCAAAAGGTTTTATTATTTTAAGCATATACTCCCCCTCAAACCTTGCAAGTCTCTGCAAGATAAACCT
>NC_037540.1:23357869-23359595 GCF_001531365.2 Cynara cardunculus var. scolymus | reverse complement strand
TGCATACCAATAAAACCATACATACATGCACATAAACTCATGCACACACATGCACACATATATATGCATATATATATTTATCATATTATGCATATGTCCTTATGCATAAAATGCACATACTCACATATTAAATTTACGTAAGCATGTATCCACATAAACAGTTAATTCACATAACAAATACCTTGGGTAATGATCAGAACCCGGTTATCACATTATCCATTCCTTCAAAAGAATTCCGTCTCGGAATTCCTTTAATTAAAGAGCCATGGATAATCTGCTCTCATTTTTTATTCCAGTTCCCAAGTTGCCTCTGGTCCTTTGTGAAATTTCCACTTTACTTTAACCAGACTGATTTCTTTGTTTCTCAACACCCTGATATTTTGGTCAATTACGGCTTCTGGTATTTCTACAAAGTTCAGTTTACTGTCCAGCTTGACCTCTGGTAATGGTACAGCGAGATTCGGATCAACTAAACATTTTCGCAGATTCGACACATGGAAAGTGTTGTGAATCAGACTCAACTCTTCTAGCAGTTGTAACGGATATGCTACTGGCCCAATTCGCTTACATATTCTGAACGGCCCCACATACCTTGGACTGAGCTTTCGTTTCTTTCCAAATCTGATGACACCCTTCCACGGCGAAACTTTTAACATCACAAAATCACCTATATCAAATTCAATGGGCTTTCGACGATTATCAACATAACTTTTCTGGCGATCTTGTGTTGTTTTGATTCTTTCGCGGATCTGTTCGATCTTTTCAGAAGTTTCTTGGACAATTTCAGGACCCGTCAGCTGTTTTTCACCAACCTCATTCCAACACAACGATGTTCGGCATTTACGTCCATACAATACTTCATATGGTGCCGCTTGGATGCTGGAATGGTAACTATTGTTATATGCAAACTCTATCAATGGTAAGTGATCTTCCCATGATCCCCCGAAGTTAATAATACAACTTCTTAACATATCTTCGAGAGTCTGGATAGTTCTCTCACTTTGCCTATCTGTTTGCGGATGATATGCTATACTTAACCGAATTTCAGACCCTAGAGTTTTTTGTAAACTTTCCCAAAACTTTGAGGTGAAACGACTATCTCTATTAGAAACAATAGATAGTGGAACGCCATGCCTAGTTATAATTTATTTGATGTAAACCTGAGCCAGTTTCTCTAAAGAGAAATTTTCTTTTATAGGTAGAAAATGTGCTGACTTAGATAGGCGATCAACAATTACCCAGATCATGTCATACCCTTTTGGAGTTCGAGGTAACTTCATGACGAAATCCATTGTAATGTGTTCCCGTTTCCACATAGGAATCTCCAAAGATTGAAGACTTCCATACGGTTTGTGATGCTCGATTTTAACCTGTAGGCACGTTAAACACTGTTCCACATATTTAGCTATATCTTTTTCAATCCGGGCCACCAATAAAAAGATTTTAGATCTCGATACATCTTATTGGTACCTGGATGAATAGTGTATCGGGACTTATGGCTTTCATTTAAAATAACTTTCCGGATATCCCCAAAACTTGGTACCCAAATTCGCTCTTGAAAACACATAATTCCTTTGTCATTTGGTTCCAAGATTGAAATCATCTTACCCAACCTTTCTGATTTGATAAGATCTTCTTTCACAGCTTCCTTCTGATATCTCAGAATTTCTTTATGGATATCAGGGACTAAACTTATTCTCATTGCCACAGTTTTAATAGTCCCGCT
>NC_037540.1:23347498-23354459 GCF_001531365.2 Cynara cardunculus var. scolymus | reverse complement strand
CAAATCCTGTACTATTACATGTAATGCAACATGTATCTTCAAAAGCAGACAACAGATTAGGAAAATAATCACATTTTCCCTTTCCCTTTAATATCCCCGGACCCCGCTATTCCTGCATTGCATAATTTAAAACAGAAAATGAGGGTTAGACCAGATGGGTCTAGTGAGTAGATCCCTTCCTTGCAAATGCAGGGTGATGAGCACCAAAATATGATAATATAATTCCGTTTAGAAATATTATGCATTACAAATAAATGATGCAGTTTACAATATCATGCAAAATAGAGTATAYCCAAGAWCCTCAGTTCTATAAAATATCTCTGATTAGAGATCCAACGTTCCCAATATGAAACAAATATTGTAACCAAAACTTCTTGAATCAATTGACCATTCCTTTATAAATATTAACATAAAAGATATAAGGCAATACTTGCCTGATATGACAAACTATGTTTCCCTTCTCAATAACATCTAAATTATTATTTCTAAATAGGAATAATATCTTTAATTCATCAAGTCACAAAGAAATGATGACTCAAAGTTATTAAATCCAATTAGTAATAATAATAAGAGTTATAATAGTATCCACATATGACAATGCCACCCTTATTCCAAGTACACATCTCCTTGATATGCCACCCTTATTCCTCCATCAAAACAGTGCTACTTATCAGAAAATACATAAGTCACCACGTCTGAAAGTACCCATTCCCAGTTCCAAACCAGAACAGACAAAAGTCACCATGTCTGGGGGAACTATTACTTAAAACAAGTTTCATATCAAAACAGACTTACGTCACCACGCTTGGTAGAAACAATTTACAAAATCTACTTCCATACCAAAACAGACTTATATCACCACGCTTGGTAGGAAAGTTTCCCAAAAATATAGTTTAATACCAAAACAGACTTACGTCACCACGCTTGGTAGAAACATTTTCCAAAAATTCGGTTCCAAACCAAAACAGACTTACGTCACCACGCTTGGTAGGAACATATCTTTTTATTTAAAAAGATATTAAAATACCCATTTTATAATCCATAATTAAATCCAATAATACATTTTAAACCATATAAAAAGTCTAAAATATAAAATCATGAAAAATTTCCAAATAAGAAGTTATCCGGACAACACTTGTCCCTTTTGTCCGATTTACTAATCCGAACAACTCATCGCCCAAGGCTTGTCCAATTTAACACTTAGAATAAATTTCAACACCTTTGTCCGGATAACAAGTCCGGACAATACATTGATCAAAGCTTAACCGATTTAAAATAATCCGGTCACCACATGGTCGTATTCCTACTTCTCAGTTCAAAATGTTAACCATTCTTATCAATCATAACTCGCTTGACACTTAATCGGTTTAAGACTAAACCGCTTAACGCTTGATCGGTTAAGGGCTTAATTGCCCAACCCTTGTCCGATTTAAGAAATATCCTGACAAGCTTTGCCCGATTTAAACCTAATCCGGTCACCCTTTGTCCGGATAAAATCCTTAAACAAATACATGATTTCTTTCCAATAATAATCAACATTCAAATAAAACAAGTATCAAATTTTATATAAAAAAAGTTTTGAAATCACTCACCTTTAACACATAATTTCAGATTTTGAAGAAGATGATGAATGCAAGACCAATCTTGATTTAATATTAGATCTCCGGATAACTCTTCTCTGGTTCTACCAAAGATTAAATGAGGCAAAAAGCCTTGCCTTATACACACAACCTAATATTTATACTTTCCTTTTTAGGAAAGTCGGCCAACCAGGCTTTCACCCAAATGCATGCATACCAATAAAACCATACATACATGCACATAAACTCATGCACACACATGCACACATATATATATATATATGCATATATATATATATATATATATTTTATCATATTATGCATATATCCTTATGCATAAAATACACATACTCACATATTAAATTTACGTAAGCATGTATCCACATAAACAGTTAATTCACATAACAAATACCTTGGGTAATGATCAGAACCTGGTTATCACAGGCCAAGCCATGTTGACCGGATTTGTGTTACGCCTTGTGCTTAATTGATAAAAATTGATATTTTATCATAAAATGGGAATTTTGATATAAATGATTTTGAATTGATAATAATTCCATTGACTATGATCTATTTGGAATTGTTTTTTTGTAAAATGTTTTGATGAGAAAATAAGGGTGGCATATCAAGGAGAGGTGTACCATGGGATAAGGGTGGCATATCAAGGAGAGGTGTACATTTGGAAAAAGGGGATTCATAAATGGTTCGTAGAGGGGAGGCGGACGATTTTAAAGCAGACTCCCCAAGGGTGGCATTTGTATGTGTGTTGTATGATTTAACTCTTTCTATTATATCCCTTAAGATTACCGTGGTTTGGAATCTTTATTTCTTTGTGATTTAAAGATTTAGGATCAATGTTCTTATTGGAAATCRTAGTCTGGATGTTATTGAGAAGAAAATAACAGGTTTGGCCTGAAACTTTAAATAAACCTTGTTTGATTAGAAAAGGTTTAAAAGTGACATTATATGAAATCTGGCTGGTTCAAAGGTATGTTATTTAAATAGCTGAATGCTTGGCTTGAAAAGTGGAAAGGAACCGGTAATATGTCCCTATTTATTATATATATATATATATATATATAAAGTTGTTTTATTTAAAAAGTTTTGGTGATTACCACCCTGCAATAACTTAAATAGGGTAACTCACTAGACCTTTCGGTCTAACCCTTGTTTTATGATTTTAACTATGTATTGTTGGAGGTACGGACGGTAAAGGGAAGGGTAAAATGTGATATTTTCCTAAATGCTTATCTACATGAAGAATTGTTTATGATGTATAGTTTTGATTGATGAATGATGATTAGTACAAGAAATGTATTTTGAATTTTTGGGACATGTTTTATGTATGGTCAATTCTTGTAGTATGGGACCTAAGTGGTGTATAAACATGTATTTCTTCCGTATGAAGTATATGTTACATGCAATGTGTGGTATGGGTGTTACATCTTTTGAAGCTTTCCATCCTATTGGATGAGTAGTCAACGTTAGCTCAGGGATAGATGTGTTTGTATTTGAGGATAATGAGGTGTAATGGCCCGAACCTTCATTTCGTTCTCTTCAACCCCCGGTCAACGTCTACAGGCTTCTCTCATTGATTGATCCATTTTTCTTGATCACACAATTCAACCCAAGCATGCAAGAAAATGATTTGTTCACCTTTCGATGCTCTAATGCTCTAACGCAATTAATCATTCTAATGCTCAGTTTTTTTGTCCTCTTCATTCAACCCACTTTCACGTCGGTGTAGGATTTCTTCATAACACCTAATAAACTTTGAAATAACATGATTCAATATACTCCAACGATTCAGAAATGCTTGACGATTCCTACTTTTTTTTTGAGAACTCGTGTTACTATTCACATCATAATATTCAAATGTGCGGTTCCAAAAATTTATCTTAAAGAACTATACAACAATATGTCAAAGGTGAAAATATTGTCTAGAATAGATATCATGGTGAATAGTAGTGTCTATAATAGACATCACTGGTGAACATAGCCATATATCAATGGTGAAGAGTGTCATATATCATGGGTGAACATTGTCATATATCACAGGTGAACAGTGCCATAAATAAGTGATATGTGTTCAATAATATAAGAATGTGATATAAGTACAACTAGATGTAAGCTTATTAACCATACACTTCATTTTTTTAAAAATGTTTGAATTTGAGTGTAACACCCATTTTTTTTTTATAAATATTCAGTATTTCGAAAATGCAGAATTTATCGTTGGGTTCGATATCAACATGGGAAATTAATGTTCAGTATGTTTAATTTGATCTTGGATTGGTTCGGGTCAAAATGGGATCAAAAGATGGTGAGATCTGGGACTTTAGGCAGTCCTAGCGACTTCCTAGGCAACCTAAGTCGAAGGAAAAGCCGCCAAACCCACTTGAACATAGTCGGGCGTGATCTGGGAGAGAAAAGAGTAGGAAATGGCTGAGACCACTACTGGGTGCCCTAAGTGGCAAGGAGAAAGTCGTCTGGATGACGCTGGACATGCTCGATAGTTGGTGGTCGAGACTGTTTCCCAGGCGTCTTAGGTAGTATGGTATGTGTTGCCCGCTAAAAGTGAGAGGTGTGTGTGAGGAGGACGCATGAGAGAGATTTGTGAGGGCCACCTAAAAGGATTGCCAACCTAGGGGCTAGGCGCCTTAAGCCACCCCATATGTGGCCTGGGCTTTTTTATGGTCGACCAGCTCCCCTAAAAACTCCATTTTATACCTTTGAACCCAGTTTTTCTCCATTTTCTCTCAAGACGATTTCTTTGGCACTTGGAGTGTCCTTGAGAGATTTTGAAGGTTTTGCTTAGAATCAAAAAGGAATTCAAAGCTAGCAGTTGGATTCTTAATTGTTGGTGAATTTGGAACTCTTGGGAGTGGAAGGTAAGTTTTAAGTTACCATCTATTAACCCATGGTTTTGATATTTTTGCACCTTCAACCTCTAACATCTTCCTTATGGCATATTTCGATATTTGGAAGTAAAGGAAGTATTTTGGGAGCTTCACACCTTAGATTGGGAATTTGACTCTAAGATCTCAACTCTTCACCAAAGAAAGCTCAAGACTGGGGAAAACCTAGATTTAGCCTAAATCTAGCAAGGCGCATTCAAGTAGTTTTATAAAAACTTTGTACATGCCAAAAATGTATATCTTGAAGTCTTAAAGCTTTTACTTGATATTTACCAAATGTTTTGTTTAATTGACGAGTTTTGCAAATATGGTACATTTTGATTTTATTAATCTTGTGAAAATGCTACTATTTGGGGTTTTTGGACACTTGGGTAAATAAATCTTGTGCGTGTGTTATTTTGTGGAATAATTTCATAAATGGAGATTTTGATGTTAAAATACTTTTAGTGTATTGGATTTTATAAACCCTTTGTAAAAATACACATTATCGTGTTAAAGAGTATTTGGAGATAAATATAGTATGATTTCGTTGGTGAATGTCCATGATGATATTTTTGAGTTAATCATACTTTTGGAGCATGTATTTGCATAAATGTGGATTAAATACGTTTTATTCCTTTTAATGACTTTTATTGTTATAACCGGGTTTCGCAAACTTGGGTCAAGGTAATCTTACGTGTTTATTATGTGATTTATGTGATAGCATGCATATTATCTTGATATAAATGCATGGATTATGTATACATGTGTGGTAATTGATATTATACATATATGTGGAGATATTACTTGAATATAGGCGGTTATTATATATATAAAACTCAAACCTTCATGGTTAAGAAATGATTGGTTTTAAAAATATTATCTTCACCACCCATAGACTTTTATATTGAATAAATATCCATCACCGCCTCACTTAAATATAAAAGAAAAAGATAAGATAAAAATCTAATCAGTTTTCTGTTTTACAAAAAGTGAGGGTTTAAGAAAGAAAGGAATTCAAAGGCGGTAAAGGTGTTCTTGAAAAATATTCTTAAAGAAAATTGATGTTTAAAGATTCTGTTATTTGCTACGTGGTAATCAGCAGAATCTGTGATTTTAAGGTGAGTTTTGAATTAGTGTTTGTTTACAAGCTATGAGTTTTAATTTACTGTTTTATAAACTATTAGGTATGGATGGTTTGAGTTTTAAATGAATTTGGTGAAAACTGTTCTGAACAGTGTGAGAAAGAAATGTTTTATGATTCTGAAAGTAGAATCTGTTTTGGAAAGATTAAAGCAAAAACTAGTATTTAAAACAATTTTGGGAACGATACTCTGTTTTGAGGATTTAAGGAGGATCAGATGATTTGAGAAATCATATGTAAAACAGATTGTTATTGTGGTTTGAAAGGTTTGAGTATAAACCTGTTTTGAGATCATAATTGGTTAAAACTATGAACGAGGTTTTCTCTGACAGAAAAGACTGCAACCTGTCATTGAATGAAATAGTTCATAAGATTTTCAGGGGAAATAAGGATGGTCGTTATGTGTGATGGATATAGCTGTTGCTATTAAGGGGAATTTTGGATGTAATAAGGATGGTCGTTGTGTGTGCATGGTATAACTATTGCTGTTATATCTTTTGAGATTACAACAAATTGGAGTTCTCACTTCTTGGTGATTTGAGGATTCAGAGATGTTGTTCTTGTTAGTCCCTATGATAATCAATCTTCAATCTTCATAACCATGGCAGAATCTCAGATCTAACATTCAAGAACACATATGATATTTGAGAGAGAAAGTCAAATTTCAAGACTTGGTCAAACCTTCTTTACGTATATTGAATATTACAAATGAGCTCTCTTCTTAGAATTACAAAGACATTACCCTATTTATAGGGTCAAACCTCTAAACATAGTCAAAGTCAAACCTGCCTAAGAAAAGTCAAACACGATGACTTTTACAATTATAGACAATATTTAACTTTCAAGATGAATACAATTTAATACTGATTTTCAGTCCTAACATTCTCCCCCTTTGTATTCAGACTTGAAAGAAATTCTGCACTTTGAGTCTTGTTTGAACTTTGAAACAATAAGCACATTATGTCATCTTCAAAAGAATTCTTCAACTTGAAATATTTAAGCAATCAACTGTTGAGATAGATCTTTTAGCATTCTCCCCCTCGAATGTAGAACCGCAATGATCTTCTCTTTTGACAATGTAGAACAGTGATTGTCAGAAACTATGTACAAGATTTGATCTTCAAAGAATCTTCAAACATCAAATCTTCAGTAAACTGTTGTAAAGATGATCTTCACATTCAACATCTCTCAGTCGTTGTGGCACATGAATAATCTTTCTGTAATTATCTCCAGTCGCGCTTCTTTTGAGCCTTTTGCCAATTTCGAAGTTACTCCCCCTTGATCTTTGCATCAGATTCCCTTTAAAAAGTTCGGAAATGATATTTCATTCATTATTACAT
>NC_037540.1:23338335-23339455 GCF_001531365.2 Cynara cardunculus var. scolymus | reverse complement strand
ATTTCTGATATAATTGGGTATTTGGCAGGCATATCGAAAGAGAAGTGATGGTTATTTGGTTTTATATCTAGATATTGAAACTGTGGGTAAAGTGTTTCAGAGGGTATTGGTTGGTTAGGTAAATTTTGTGGTACATTTTCAGATCTGACCGAGGGAATATGAGATTCCTCGTCAGACTGATGTCTGGGATCGCCATTTACCTGTAAAAATTCTAAAACATTAGTACCCATTTTATTCAAAAGAAAATTGAATTACAAAAAAAAATACACACACACACACACAAAAAATTCAAAACAAATGAATGAAAAAAAATGAAAATAAAATTCACACACACAAAAACAAAAACAAAAAAAAGAAATTTAAAAAAATCTAACCTAAAAAAAATAAGCTAAAAAATAGTAAAAAAACTAAGAATCAAACACTTGGTAAAATTCTCAAAAAAAAAATTGACCGGATTAGGAATCCGGACAACACAACACTTAGAACTAAACACTTAAACCAAAAGGAATTGTGTCCGGATTAGAAGTCCGGACAACACACAACACTTAGAACTAAAAAACATTTTGTCCGGATTAGAAGTCCGGACAACAAGTCAAACTTCACACAATCACAAATCACAAGTCATAAACCGGRCAATCATCAACCGGTTTAAGGTTGATCGGATTGAAGTCCGATCACCTTATCCTGTGAGATATCCGTTCAAAACACGAAATGAATACAATCACATAATACGCAAGAAAAATACAAATACAATCAAAATACACACTACATACACACTCGAAAATGAAAAACGACACACAATACATCAAAATACAGTGTCTAATTCGAGTTAAAACGAGTTTATGGTTCGATTATGAAGTTATGTTCATATTAAGTCAATCTCAGTCCATATAATCAATAATGATCGAAACAATCAACGAATAAGGATAGTAAACAAATGAATCGATTCGTAACCTTGAATGAAAACGATGAACAATAAACGAGATTGATGAGATGAAATCAAAGAACTTGATTTGAGCGGATAGAGTGAGCGGAGACGACAATGAACAGTGAAGGAATGTAAAAAAGTAAAAAAGAAAATGAGACGGTTATTTATAGTCAAAGGTCAAAAACCGTTCAT
>NC_037540.1:23337079-23338235 GCF_001531365.2 Cynara cardunculus var. scolymus | reverse complement strand
GATACATCCCGGTACAAATAAAATGTATCGAGATTTGAAGCAACATTATTGGTGGCCAGGTATGAAGAAAGATATTGCTAAACATGTTGAGCAATGCCTGACATGTCTCCAAGTAAAGATTGAACACCAGCTCCCTTATGGTAAGTTGCAATTTTTAGAAATTCTAGTTTGGAAATGGGATCATATCACTAAGGATTTCATAACCAAATTGCCAAGAACATCGAAAGGGTATGATGCTATATAGGTGATAGTAGATCGGTTATCTAAATCTGCACACTTCTTACCTATGAAAGAGTCATGTTCGATGGAGAGATTGGCAAAATTAAACATTGATGAGATAGTGACATGACATGGTGTTCCTTTATCAATTGTTTCTGATAGAGATAGTCGGTTCACTTCTATGTTTTGGAAGAGCTTCCMAAGAGAAATGGGTTCGCAAATTAAGCTAAGTACAACTTATCATCCTCAAACTGATGGACAGAGTGAACGAACTATCCAAACTTTAGAAGATATGCTTAGAGCATGTATAATTGATTTTGGAGGATCATGGGATAGTCATTTGGCTCTGGTGGAATCTGCATACAACAATAGCTACCATTCAAGTATTCAGGCAACACCTTTCGAGGTTCTGTATGGACGAAAATGTAGAACTCCTTTGTGTTGGAATGAAATAGGTGAGAAACAGTTAGCTGGGACTGAATTAGTTCAACAAACTGCGGATAAAATTGGAGTAATACGAGAACAGATGAAAGCGGCACAAGATAGACAAAGAAGTTATGCAGATAAACGTCGGAAACCGATTGAATTTCAAGAAGGTGATAGAGTGATGTTAAAGGTATCACCTTGGAAAGGAGTGGTACGTTTTGGAAAAAGAGGAAAATTAAGTCCAAGATATATTGGACCATTCACTATTATTGGAAGGTTTGGGGAAGTGGCCTACAAATTAGAACTTCCTTCGGAACTAAGTGGAATTTATGACACGTTTCATGTGTCAAATTTGAGGAAGTGTTTAATAAGTCCAGATGTGGCAGTGAAATTAAGGTAGATGAGAGATTATGTTTTGAAGAAACCCCTGAACAGATTACTGACTATAAAGTAAAGAAGTTGCGAAACAAAGAAATTGGGTTAGTAAAGGTTCAGTGGCGTTATCATAAGG
>NC_037540.1:23332452-23335684 GCF_001531365.2 Cynara cardunculus var. scolymus | reverse complement strand
ATGTTGAATTATATTCTAAGTATGGTTTGGAACCAGAGGCTCTGGTCATGAAACCAGAAGCTCTGGAAGAGAGACCGGAGGGGCTCTGGTCCTGAATGTCGAAATATATTCTAAGTGTTTGTCCGGACTTCATATCCGGACAAAGTTGACCGGACTTCAAATCCGGTTATTGTGTTGAAATAATTTTGAAGTGTTTTTGAGATATAAAGGCGGTGTAACCGCGAGAGAGATGTAATGGCAGTGTAACCGCGAGAAAGATGTAATGGCAGTGTAACCACAAGAGAGATGAAATGGCGGTGTAACCGCGAGAGAGATGTAATGGCGGTGTAACCGCGAGAGAGATGTAATGATGGTGTAACCACGAGAGAGATGAAATGGCGGTGTAACCGCGAGAGAGATGTAATGACGGTGTAACCGCGAGAGAGATGAAATGGCGGTGTAACCGCGAGAGAGATGTAATGGTGATGTAACCGCGAGAGACATAAATATGTTTATGTATCAGAATAGGTTTGATTATGAACTGATTGTTTAGAATGTATGTTGTTTGTTTGAGATTTATACACGCACTAGACCTTTTTGGTCTAATGCTCAGTTGTTGGACTAACCGGTTTTGCAGATCATCATACCTCACAGGATAAAGGAAAGGGAAAAGTTTAGTGTTGATGGCATTTTGTTTACTCATATATGTATTAAAGAAAGTTTTTATTGGTCCATGTTTTGTAACAATACTATTTTTAGTATTATGAGTATGATGATGTGAATTATCTGTACATGGACTATATGGGTTGTTACAAGAACATTCAACATTAACGTTCAACATTATCTTACCATGGAGCAATCGATATTTTGGGGTGACATCAGTTTAGCGTATAACAAGGATTTAAATTCGTCCACCGATTGCTCTTGTACCGTCGGAGGCTCAGGTACAGGCGGTGGTGATGGCGCAGATGGTTGTTCTTCTTCTACTTGCTCCTTCCCCTTCAATAGTCTTTTGAGACTAGCAATCTGAGCATCCATGTTGTCTTGAATAGCCTTTAGGGCGCCGTCCAGATATTCCCTTGATACAAAGTTTGGTAAAATAACTCCTAGATCACTTAGATTACCAGTTGAGACAACAGTTGAGTAAACTGTTGTGCCTACGTTCAGTGTTGGCAAAGTTGTAGCACTGGTAGGACTTCTGACCGGTCCTTGTGGGAGGTCAATTGACAACACTCTGGTCGTTCCAGCGAGTTCACTAAGAACCGCAATTGGAGCAACAGATGTTCGAGACTCTTGTGTACCTAAGTGTATCGGCTCTAGACTCATGGTGCACAGAATAGAAGTCGTAGGCTGGGGCAGCGGCCTACTTGTTTCAATATATACATTCTCCAAGTGAGAAGTTGATAGCATATGTGCTAAGTCCCCATGTTGAAATGAAACCAGCTAGTTGTTGATGACCAGTTGAGTGGTCGGTTTGGGTGTGTGAGTGAATAGCTGGGCTAGCTATGTCTTCTTCAATCAACATTCAACAGATGAATGTCAATAGCAGATGTGGGTGCCCGGCTATGTGTTTCAGCTAGAAGGAGCTTGATCTTGATTTTGTGCTCCGCTCTCACACTCACCATATTTTTCTGCTTCCCTTTCACTCAACCTCTCAGCATTTTTGTTAGGACTGAAAATCAGTATTAATTGTATTCGTCTTGAAAGTTAAATATAGTCTATATTTGTAAAAGTTAGCATGTTTGACTTTTCTTATAGGAGTTTGACTTTGTCTATGTTTAGTAGGTTTGACCATATAAATAGGAATGGTCTTTGTAATTTGGTGAGAGATCTCATTTTGTAAGATTCATTACGTAATAAGAGAGGTTTGACTGAGCTTTGAAGTTTGACTTTTTCTCTCAATGTTCTTATGAATGTTCTTAAAGATATATGAGATTCTGCCATGATTGTGAAGATAACATGAAGATTGATCAGTGAAATAGGGACAAACAATTGGTATTAGAGCACGTTTGCAAGAAATCAGATGAAGAAATCAAAGATATGTGAAGATTTTATTTTCTGAATTTTTTTTTTGTTCTTAGTGTTCTTTATTTTTTTTTTCTGTTTGATTCAAATTTTTTTTAAATCTTGTGTTTTTGTGTTAAAAACAAGATCAAAATGCTCGAAATTGAATTGTGAATCTTTGTTATTCACAAACTTTTGTGATTTGATCATTTTAAATCAAAATTTAATCGGATTTTGTGTTTTTAGATTTTTTTGTGTTCTTGAATTTTTTCTTTAAACCAGTGTTTGATCCATTTTTTTAAAAGATTTTCTATTTTTGTGTTTTTGTTAGTTTTTGATCTGGTTTTAATTTTGATTTTTTTTAATTCTGTGTTAAACCGTCCAAATATAAAGTCCAATGGTTAAGGCCCATCTTTGTTTCATCCGGTTTAGATGCCCATCAAGCTAAACCGTTCAACTAAGCTGTACATCTTGTTCTTGTTCCTAAATCGAAGAAGCTTAAGCAGAGAAGAGTTTACACCGCAGAAGCCTTGACCGGATTGTTCTCCAGTTTGTTACATCGCATCAATCGATTTATAATCTAAGTCTAAACCGCACATAACTGGTTCTCCTTCTCAGTGTAAAACCAGCTTTTATAATTGTTCTTATTCAAACAGTTATTCAAGTAGTACTAAATCTAATGTTTCTAAGAACTATTCTCGTTCTAATCAGTACTATCAAGGGTATGTCATTAGATCACCCAATTATCCTTCAAAGATTAAAAGCATTTGGGTCAACAAGTCTGGATCTGTTTTATCTCATACAGCTGTTGTTACTAACAATCTTCCTTGCATTGTAAAATCCACTAATGATTTGATTAATCTTAGCAAGAGAAGGATTATGTGCTCAACATGCAGCACCAATAATTTTGTCAATAACAAAAGGTTCAACAGGTGGCATGGAGATAATAGTTAGCAGAACAATTGGAAAGGTAAGAACAGGTATGATTATAATAACTGGCATGAATCATATCTTATATATAATCATCCTGTTAATAGTGCTGAAAAGAAAACACCTTATCGAAGTAAATGGTTTGGAAACTACAACATACCCCAACCCAATACTAACAATATAGGACCCAAGTTCGTTTGGGTACCAAAATCTACTTAATCTGGTTTTGCAGGTGTGTCAAGTTTGTGCTGATCAGAATATCATTTCAATGATACACCGATGCAGGGGGAGTTGTGTTTTATTCCAACCAAGGTTTCTA
>NC_037540.1:23320931-23331537 GCF_001531365.2 Cynara cardunculus var. scolymus | reverse complement strand
TGAATCAGAAGGATATATGTCCCCCCTTCAAGTCTTTTTGATCACATATTGAGTCTGATAAATTTGTGTAGTCCACACGGTTTATCTTTTTGAGCCTAAACAGRAGCATTAATTGCTTTATTCTTTTACACTACACAGATTTAGCATTTAATTTGTTAATTTGCCAAAAGATTCATAGATATGCTATTTTTTAGCTATCAATAATTGAATGGAAGACCTGGTGAGATGAGCATAAAAAAGTCTCATATATACAGTACATCCGTTGTACTGAGTATATCAGTTAAACTCACAGGCCAATCCTTTTATAAGATTGAAAACAATTTCATACGTTGAAATTGGTTGTTATCTTCTCATTCCCTTACTCTGAAAAGATTAAATAAGTGGATTTGCAAAGATCTACTTACACGGAAAATTTCATTCATCTTTTGTATGATGAAATGATTCTCATTTCATCATAAGGGGGAGTATATGTAATAATGAATGAAATATTCATTTTCGAACATTGTTAAAGGGAATCTGATGCAAAGATCAAGGGGAGTAACTTTGATATTGGCAAAAGACTCAAAAGAAGAAGTGTGACTGAAGATGATTACAGAAAGATTATTTGTGTGCTACAACGACTGTGAGATGTTGCATGTGAAGATCATTTTTACAATAGTTTACTGAAGACTTGTTATCTGAAGATCCTTTGAAGATCACATCTTGTACAGTGTTTYTDAAGATCGTTTTTGAATCTGTTCTACATTGTCAAAAGAGAAGATCACCGTGATTCTACATTCGAGGGGGAGAATGCTAGAAGATCTATCTCAACAGATGATTACTTGAAGGTTCCAAGTTGAAGATTTTTTGTTGAAGTTGACATTATTGTGCATAAAGTTTCAAAGTTCAAACAAGGACTCAAAGTGCAGAATTTTCTTTCAAGTCTGAATACAAAGGGGGAGAATGTTAGGACTGAAAATCAKTATTAATTGTATTCGTCTTGAAAGTTAAATATAGTCTATAATTGTAAAAGTCAGCGTGTTTGACTTTTCTTATAGGAGTTTGACTTTGTCTATGTTTAGTAGGTTTGACCATATAAATAGGAATGGTCTTTGTAATTTGGTGAGAGAGCTCATTTTGTAAGATTCATTACGTAATAAGAGAGGTTTGACTGAGCTTTGAAGTTTGACTTTTTCTCTCAATGTTCTTATGAATGTTCTTAAAGATATATGAGATTCTGCCATGATTTTGAAGATAACATGAAGATTGATCAGTGAAATAGGGACAAACAATTTTCAACTTCAGCTCCCTCATCTCCACCTTCTACTGGAATATCTGACAAGTCTTCCAGCATTCGATCAGAGTCATCAGGTTTGGCTCCAAAATCATCAACATTAAACGATAGAGAATGCAGACTTGGACAAGTCTGTGGAGCTTCAAACTCTGGAAAGATCTCATCAATATTATCAACCACTGCTTCTATTTGAATATTCTGTGAAAAAATCGGTTGAGCAGGGTTGTCAGCATCATCATCATCATTGTCATTGTCATCTTCATCACCTAGAGATGCCTGATTGTCAGATATTGTATCTTCTGAACTTGATGAAGTCGAGGAAGTACTATCTGATGAAGTACTATGCTGATCAGAGGCTCCCACTCCTCGTCACCCTCTCAATTACATTTTCCCTCAACTCACAACCCTAATCAGGTAACCCGTGTTCCTGAACACTCTCACCTACAACTATACCCTCTCTCAGCTGAAGCATGGGGTGATCCCGGGGTAAGTTCAACCGGTTCTGGCTGAACTATAGGATCTATCACTCATCTATAGTCTATAGCACACTGAGCCCTCTGATCAGCGAAGGCAAAATAGCTCGGGTGGAATCTCCATGATTGAGTCCAGATCTTCAACTTCGGTATGTTGTCGAATTCTAGTCATAACAAACGTCGGCCCCATTTCACTATAAGCTCTGGCCGGGATGTCTTCATTTGAGTTCATTATGACTTTTATGAAAAGTTGCAGAAACCGTTGAAAAGGCAAGAAATTTCTGGCTTTTGACGAAAATCTCTTAGCATTAACGAGCTCAACCAGTTCATTCCATATGATGAGGGCATAATCGTATTTATGAGTAAATACAATCCCGTGGAAGAACTTTAGAAAAAGAACTACTACACGTGTCAATTCCCGTAGTTTTTGACGTCAGGCATCTGTTGAGGATTGAGAATAGTAGATGCTAGATTGACGGTAAGAAACGCCGTTTGAATTGAGACGGGTTAGTCAACTCTTGCGAGTATCCTAACCGTTTGATGTCACGACAAAGTTCATCACCTGTTACAAGCGTTTCAAAGCCTGTGGAGCCCGGTCCAGGAAGGCATAGTATTCTTCTAAGTCTCTTTAATGTCAATCGGCTGACATACTCGTCTACGCTTCCTTCGAAATAGAAAGTTTCTCTGTCTTTGGCCAAAGTAAGTGTACTCCAGAACTGCTATAGATATACCATTGGAACTGGTGTATTGGCAGAAAGGGAATAAGAAATAGGGTGTTCGTGCAGGATTTTTGGGATTATTTGATACTCGGCAGGCATATCGAAGCTGAATGAATGGTTGTTTAGTTTGATTTCGAGATATTGGCATTGTGGGAATAAGGTTTCATCGGGTATAGGTTGGTTTAATGGCTGGGCTTGGTTATTTAAGTTATCAGACCTGACAGAAGGAATTTGAGATTCCTCGTCAGATTGATGTTGAAGATCCGCCATTTACTTATAAAATATCTAAAATATTAAAACCCGAATTCATGAATTAAAGCAAAAAAAAATCAAGACTTAAAAAATACTAAATTTTTTTAACAAAACTAAAAATTTAACCAAAACTAAAAAAAATTACTAAAAAAATTTAATTATTTAAAAAAAATGACTAAAAAATCTTAACAAAAAAATTAAGGGAAAAAAAATTTGACAAATTTTTTAATAAAACTAAAACTAAAAAAAATAAAAGAAACACTTTAAAAAAAATAAAACAAAACATAATCAACCGGATTACTAATCCGGTCAATCAAGAAAAACAAAAAAATCCAAGTCAAGACCTAAACCGAACAATATTATCAACTGGATTAAGGTTAATCGGAGTAAACTCCGGTCACCTTCTCCGGTGAATAATCCGGCCAAAACACAAAAAACAGTAAATCGATCCAAAACAACAAAAAATAAACCTAAACTAAACCTAAGACTAAATCGGACAAAACTTAACCCTTAAACCATTTTGATTAGAACCAATTATAAATGTTTTAATTCTTTTTAAAGTTCAATCGATTTACCAGTCCAAAAAAGTTTGATTCAGATTCAACTATTATTAGATTTAACAGTCCAATATGATACATAGTCAAGTCCAAGATTGTAAGGAATCAAGTTCAATTGTAAACCTTAAGAATGGGTGAAGAAACATAATGATTAGCTGAAATTCTTGAAGGTCTTGAGCGATTTAACAGAGAATAAGCGGAGACGATAATGAATAGGAGCAAGCGATTTATGGTGAATGTAAAAAATGAGAAGTAAAAAAGAATCGAGTATATATAGTCAAAGTCAAAAACCGTTCAGATTCTAAACCGCTCAAAGCTTATCTGGATTAGGATAAATCGGACAAAAGGTGTCCGATTTAGAGAATATGAAACAACTATGTGATAATCCGGACAAGAAATCGCTCAAGGCATAGGCGATTTAGAAGAACACCGGTCAAGAGTCGTCCGGTTTAAGAATAAATCGCTCAAGAGTCCACCGATTTAAGAATGAATTGCTCAATGGAGAATTTAAATCGCTCAACAAAAAAGTTAAATCACTTAACGAACAAGCGATTTAAACACTTGAAATGCATAAAGAACATAAGCGATTTAGCAATCCGCTCAAATCAACCAAGCGATTTAGAAATCCACTCAATCTATTGTAAAACATATCTAACCTTATCCGGATAAAAGTTTATCATATAGTCTTTTGTCCGTATTAGTCTAAATCGGACACTACATTGTCCGGATTTGCAATAAATCGGACAGGTGTTGTCCGGATTAGTCTAAATCGGCCAAACACTTATATTTTTAAACTCTACATCTTTCAAAAAATTAGATAATGTTTAAATATCTGTAAGAAAATTTTAAACTGTTAGCCCAAACAAATAAAATCACTCCCCCTCAAAATATGATCAGATAAAAAATAAAGATAAAGATCCACACTCCCCCTCAAATATAGATTTCCACGATCAACAAATTTAAAATCAGATAGAAAAATTGAAACACTGACTTATATTTAAAAAATACAGATATTTGACCAAATGAATTTGAATTAAATACAATTCAATAAATTGAACTGTTTTTAATAAAAATTCAAAATTTCAAATTAAGCATACCTAACTTAGATACAAGAAAGCTAAAGCGTTTTTCATCTAAAGCTTTCGTAAATAAGTCAGCTAATTGAAATTATGTATTTACAAAATACAGTTCAATAGTTCCTTTTTCTACATGATCTTTAATRAAATGAWACCGGATATCTATATGTTTGGTCTTTGTGTGTTGAACAGGATTACATGAAATAGCAATTGCACTTTTAGAATCACAATAAATGGGAATTTTGTTAAAATAAAACCCGTAGTCTCTGAGCTGTGTCTGCATCCATAAAACTTGAGAACAGCAGCTTGCAGCAGCTACATATTCTACTTCAGCAGTAGATATGGACACGCAGTTCTATTTCTTTGATGCCCAACTGACTAATTTGTCTCCCAGAAATTGTAGATGTCCCGAAGTGCTTTTCCTGTTCAACATACAGCCTGCATAGTCTGCATTTGAGTAAGCTGTCAATTCAAAACTAGCACCCTTGGGATACCAGAGTCCAAGATTAGCAGTCCCTTTGAGATAATAGAAAATGCGTTTAACGGCACTTAAATGGGACTCCTTTGGATTAGCCTGATATCTGGCACAAAAATGTGTTGAAAACATAATATCTGGTCTACAAGATGTCAAATACATTAAAGAACCAATCATGCCTCGATATGTTTTCTGATCTACAGCTTTTCCAGACGGATCAGCATGTATCTTCGTTCCATGAGCCATAGGTGTTTTTATAGATGAACAATTTTCCAAATTAAATTTCTTCAGGATATCAAAAATATATTTTGTTTGACAGATAAAGATACCCAAAGATAATTGTTTTACTTGAAGACCTAAAAATAAGTTCATCTGACCCATCATGCTCATTTTAAAACGTGAAACCATTAAGGCAAAAAAGTTTTTGCAGTATTTTGGGTTTGTAGATCCAAATATTATGTCGTCTTCATAAATTTGTATCAAAATAATATCAGACTTTTCCTTTTTAATGAAAAGGGTTGTGTCAATATTACCTTTCGAGAAGCCTGACTTTATCAGAAATTCTGATAAGATGTCATACTAGGCTCTCGGAGCTTGTTTAAGACCATAAAGAGCTCGGTCGAGGATGTAAACATGACCCGACTTTGACTGATCCACAAAACCCTCTGGTTGAGCAATATAGACTTCTTCCTTGAGAAGACCATACATAAATGTTGTCTTGACGTCCATTTGGTACACTGTGAAGTTCTTGTGTGCCGCGTACGCAAGAAACATCCGTTTTGCTTCAATCCTTGCTACCGGGGCAAAAGTTTCATCGTAGTCAATGCCTTTGTGTTGATTGTATCCTTTAGCGACGAGCCGGGCCTTATTTCTGACAACAATGTCATCTTCATCCTTTTTGTTCTTGAATGCCCATTTTGTACTGATAATCGTCTTATTGTTGGGACGAGGTACCAATCTCCAGACTTTGAGTTCTTCAAACTCGTTCAGCTCTTCTTGCATCGCGAGTATCCAATCCGGATCAGCTAAGGCTTTAGATACCTTAGTGGGTTCAATATTACTCAAGAACGTGGAGTATAGACACTCATTAGTTGTCGCAGACCGTGTACGAATAGGTGCTGATGGATCACCAATAACTTGATGTGTTGGGTGATTTCTGGTCAACTTGTTGCTATGAGGTTACAACACCCCTAATCTCCACACATTGCATATTACATAGAATTCATTCATAGAGTACATAGATTCCCATATTGGTCCAAAGTACAAGGGACTTTGCTACGAGTTTACCATACAAAATGCATAACTTAAAAAATTTCCAAAATACATGCATTTGTAAACTATAATGGTTATCCTCCAAAAACACATCCAGGCATGATCTTCAACATCTAAGCATATAAGGGAAATAATCACAGAATGCCTCTTCCCTTATTAATAATATAATTGGTATTACATGCACACATATTTGAAGACATAAAATGAGGGTTAGACAAAAGTCTAGTGAGAAATTTTTTATGTTATGCAGGGTGAAGATCACCAAAACTTTATCTAAAAATCTTTTCTCATAATGAAGGATAAATAATGAATCATATTCTATTTGGGTTCATCGGTCTCTGGTTCAAAATCCCATACTTGGAAAATAATTGATTTCCAGTCCATCGGTCCTTTGGTTCCACATATCATACTTAGAAAATATTTTCAATGTAGGAGGACCAGAGCCTCTAGTTCTTCTTACTAGAGCTTCTGGTTCATAAGAACAAGCCAACCAGAGCCTCTTGAATTAAAATTCCCATGAAAATTCATTGATCAATTCTATAAATAAAGGTAGCCTTTCTTAAGAAATTAAATCATATTTTAAATTGTCATGAAGGACCAGAACCTTTGGTTCTACCATCTAGAGCTTCTGGCTCCTATTCAAGACCAACCAGAGCTTCTGGTTTACCTGCGAAGGCCAACCAGAGCCCCACTGGTCTGATTTTCAATAAAAGATTCTAAGTACAAAATCTTTGGAAATATTATTTTAAAAACTATAAATCATACATAAAATTCATTTTGAAAGATATAGAGCTTCTGTTTAAACTAAAAYATTTTATGAAAGACTTGCAAAACTTCCAAATCAATATCCAGAACCCTCTGATTCTATTATGAGGGTCAATCAGAGCCCCTCTGGTTCCTTGCAAGGTATAACCAGAGMTCCTCTRTTTCCTCATAATCAATGCTTTTACCCAAAGCATTTTATTCACAACCAATGGTTATGAGTTGTATATTTTCTCCAATCCCATAACATCATTAATATCATTACTATCTGTTGTAACTTTTATACTTATCATAGTAAGAGTTAGGCCAAGCAGACAAGGACCAACCTTATATCCTCCCAATAATCCCTTTTTATGATGTTCCACCCTTATATCCTCTCATTAATTCATATGAAGTAGTTCATCCAAAGACAGACCTCAGTCATATATGTCAGAGTGAACCTGTTCATAATTCCCAAACCAACTCATGGTTTCAACATAGGTTTATACTCAAAACCTTTTTATTCTCAAGAACAACCGGTTCTTCCAAAATAGTTATAAATTCTGTTTTTTTTTGCAAAACCTCTTTCAAACTGTTTTAAACCCAAATACTGTTTGATTCCTTCCAAAACAGTTTCAAATCTCCAAACTCATAATCTTTATGTTAAATTATTTAGAAAACAACTTTTCACCAAGCTCTTTCTATACCCAAATCATCAAAACTTAACAGTTCAATATTCACAAATATAAAGGTTTGGTTAATAAAAACTCATAATTTATAAATAACAACAATTTAAACCTCACCTTATCAAATAGATTGCTTGCAGATTAACACACAACAAGTGCTTTACTAAACACATAATCTTCACACACTTTTGAAGCAACAAATTTCCTTCAAAAATCCCACCGTCTTGAATATTTTTAATTTCTAAAAAGTTCTTTCTTTAGATAATAGTGATAAAATGAATCTTATCTTTTCTTTTTCTTTAAATATTCCCACCTAGGCGGTGGAAGATATTTTATAAATATGCTTTGACTAAGGCGGTGCAGTTTTATTATATTTTAAAACTCACTTTGCTTCACTATTAAGATTCCATTATCTGAATAAAATATGCATATTGTTTATACATGTATATATTTATTTTATATATCATGTATGTTGTCATATTTACGCATACTATCATACATGTAACAAATTAATATGCATGCCATCACATAGTTTATCATTTAATCACCTATATTTTACCTCGACCCAGGTTATCTGAAACCCGGTTATAACAGAGGTAGGGGAACATAGAGCTTTGATCTGAGTTTTGATCAGTGTAAGTACTTGAGGAGTTTATCGGAACAAGTTCAGGTGAAGGTTCAATATTTGGAACTGGTATAGGTTGAATATCTGGCTGAGGTAGGGTATTTTTATCTTGTACGACCGATACCTCTTGCACTTCAGAATTTTCACCCTCTTTACGCTGAACTTGTAACAACCCACATATTCTAAATATCGATAATCCACATACAGATACTCATAACACAGAATGTAATATCATTTACAAAACATGTGCTAAACAAAAACTCTCTTGAATACATTTATGAGCAACTAAATGTCATTTATTTTAAACTTTTCCCTTGCCTTTATCTTGCGAGGTATGATGACCTGCAAAACAGGTTAGTCCAACAACTGAGCGTTAGACCTAAAAGGTCTAGTGAGTGTATAAATCTCAAACAAATAACACACTTTCCAAACTATCATTTCAGAATCAAACCTGTTCAGATACATATACTTATTTATTTCTCTCGCGGTTACACCGCTATTACATCTTTCTCGCGGTTACACCGCCATTTCATCTCTCTCGTGGTTACATCGCCATTACATCTCTCTCGCGGTTACACCGCCATTACATCTGTCTCGCGGTTACACCGCCATTATATCTCTCTCGCGGTTACACCGCCATTACATCTCTCTCCTTAAATATATAAAAAAAATTCTAACACATTTTCCGGATTTGAAGTCCGGTCAACCTTGTCCGGATATGAAATCCGGACAATTACTTAGAGTAGAAAAAGATAAATCGAACATGGCTTGAGCGGTTTAGCTCTTAATCCGGTTAACACTTGAGCGGTTTAAGAAAATATCTGGACAACACTTGGGCGGTTTAAGGAGATATCCGGACAACACTTGGGCGGTTTAAGGATAAACCGGTCAACACTTGGGCGATTTAGAAAAATCTCCGGACACCTCTTGTGCGGTTTAAGGACTTGACCAAATTCTTATGAAACACAGTTCATAAGTAGCAGATTTTAATAATAAAATAAGCAATAACCAATACTTTAAAGCAGTATACACTTACCTTTGATTTTGAATTTTGACTTCAAATATCTGTAGCTTCTTATCACTCTTTTCTCCCTACGATTTTCTTCTCAAATCAGCCAAAGAAAAAGAAGTTTTTCTTTTTCAAAGGCACTTGCTATATATAGCAAGTGTCATAACTGCCTTTTACTACAAGGCGGGCTATAAAACCCTTCCCCACACACCAATCCTCACACACACACACACACACACACACACACACACACATATATATATATATATATATATCAAAATCTCAAACTAAAACTTGCAACCGCATATTACAACTTTTCCTCCTTAAAAAAATTCCGTCCTAGAATTCCATTTAAGCAAAAAGGTAGGGATACTTCATCCGCATTTCAGACTCCGATTCCCATGTGGCGTCTGGTCCTTTGTGATAACACCACTGAACCTTTACTAACCCAATCTCTTTGTTTTGTAGTTTCTTCACCTTGTAGTCAGTAATCTGTTATGGGGTTTCTTCATAGCATAACTTTTCATCTACCTTAATTTCAGGTAACGGTACTACCACATCATGACTTATTAGACACTTCCTTAAATTCGACACATGAAATGTGTCATGGATCCCACTTAATTCCGAAGGAAGTTCTAATTTGTAAGCCACTTCCCCAACCTTTCCAATAATAGAGAATGGTCCAACATATCTTGGACTTAATTTTCCTCTTTTTCCAAAACGTACCACTCCTTTCCAAGGAGATACCTTTAACATCACTCTATCACCTTCTTGGAATTCAATCGGCCTCCGACGTTTATCTGCATAACTTCTTTGTCTATCTTGTGCCGCTTTYATCCGTTCCCGTATTACTCCAATTTTATCTGCAGTTTGTTGAACTAACTCAAGTCCAGCCAACTGTTTTTCACCATTTCATTCCAACACAAAGGAGTTCGACATTTGCGTCCATACAAAACCTCGAAAGGTGCTGCCTGAATACTCGAATGGTAACTATTGTTGTACAGAAATTCCACCAGAGCCAAATGTCTATCCCATGATCCTCCAAAATCAATTACACATGCTCTAAGCATATCTTCCAATGTTTGGATAGTTCGTTCACTTTGTCCATCACTCTGAGGGTGATAAGCTGTACTTAACTTAATCTGAGAACCCATCTCTCTTTGGAAACTTTTCCAAAACATAGAAGTGAATCGACTATCCCTGTCCGAAACAAGTGATAGAGGAACACCATGACATGTCACTATCTCATTAATGTACAATTTTGATAGTCTGTCCATTGAATATGACTTTTTCATAGGTAAGAAGTGTGCAGATTTGGATAACCGATCTACTGTCAACCATATAGCATCATAACCTTTTGATGTTCTCGGTAATTTGGTTATGAAATCCATAGTGATATGATCCCACTTCCAAACTGGAATTTCTAAAGATTGCAACTTACCATAAGG
>NC_037540.1:23314850-23320724 GCF_001531365.2 Cynara cardunculus var. scolymus | reverse complement strand
CCAAAATACGTTTTCTGAGATCACCATAGCATGGTACCTAAATTCTGTTTTGGAATTTCCAAAACTCTCTATCATCTTTCACAAATTCAGATATCAATCCACATATTCTTTCTTGTTTAACTTTATCCTCCTTCATTGCCTCATGCTGAAATTCTCGTAATTCTTCCTGAATACTGGGTAGCAATTCAACTCGTAAAGCTATAGCTTTGATAGTTCCACTTTTCTCTTGTCGACTTAATGCATCGGCTACTACGTTTGCCTTTCCTGGATGATATAAAATTTCATAATCATAATCACGTACCAATTCCAACCATCTTCTCTAACGCATATTCAGATCCTTCTGATGGAACAGATGTTGCAAGCTCTTATGATCTGTGAAGATTTGGCATTTCGTTCCATACAAATAATGCCTCCATATCTTCAAAGCAAACACTACTGCCGCCAATTCCATATCGTAAGTAGGATACTGCCTTTCATGATCTTTTAACTATCTAGAAGCATAAGCTATTACCTTTCCACATTGCATTAATACACAACCCAAACCCATCTTTGATGCGTCACTATATACCACAAAATCTTCCATTCCATATGGCAAAGATAGAATTGGTGCATTGCATAACTTATCTTTTAACAGCTGAAAGGCTTGAGCTTGTGCTTCATCCCACTCATATTTCACATTCTTCTTAGTCAGTTTCGTTAATGGAGTAGCTATACGAGAAAAATTTTGTATAAACTTACGATAAAACCAGCCAATCCAAGAAAACTTCTGATTTCAGTTGGAGTCTTTGGAGCTTCCCATTTTTCAATAGCTTCAACCTTGAGTGGATCTACTTTAATCCCTTCTTTTGAGATAACATGCCACAAAAACTGAACTTCTTGCAGCCAAAATTCACACTTTGACATCTTGGCATACAATTTCTCTTGCTTCAACAATTCCAGAAGTAATCTCAAATGATGTGCATGCTCTTCCTCTAACCGATAATATATCAGAATATCATCAATGAAGACAATCACAAATTTATCAAGATAGGGATGACACACCCTATTCATCATGTCCATAAAGGCTGCAGGCGCATTTGTGAGTCCACATGGCATAACCAGAAATTCGTAATGACCATAACGTGTACGGAATGCTGTTTTCGACACATCTTCATTCCGAATCTTCAACTGGTGATAACCGAACCGTAAATCAATCTTTGAAAAATAAGTAGCCCCAACCAATTGATCAAATAAATCATCAATTCTTGGAAGAGGATGCTTATTCTTGATTGTCAGTTTATTCAACTCCTGGTAGTCAATGCACATCGTCATTGATCCATCCTTCTTTTTCACAAAAAGCACTGGCGCACCCCATGGGGAAGTACTTGGTCGAATGAATCCTTTATCCAATAATTCTTTCAACTGGGTCATTAACTCCTTTAACTCAGAAGGAGCTAATCTATATGGTGCACGTGCTACGGGTGCTGCTCCAGGAAGTAGTTCTATTTGAAATTCTATCGTTCGATTCGGAGGTAGACTTATCAAATCTTCTCGAAATACCTCAAGAAATTCCCTTAAGACTGGGATATCCTCCATCTTTCCTTTCTCTTTCTTCATATCTATAGCATATGAAGAAAACTAACACATCCCTTCTGTACATACTTCCTAACCTTTAGAATTGAAATTAGGCTAGAGTAACGACCCCGCCGATCTCCATAAATCACAAGTCTTCCTTTTTCGGGTAAGTCTATATGAATCATCTTCTCATTACAAACTATGTTAGCTTGATTTTTAGCTAACCAATCCATGCCTATAATTATATCAAATTCCTTTAAAGGCAAAGGAAACAAATGTATAGGCACTTCATACCCTTCTATACTTATAAAACATTCATCTATACTTTCCTTAACCAAAACTTCACTATCGTTTGCTGTTTCCATAATTAGATCCTCACTCAACGCTTTAGATTCTAAATATGCGCAGTTAACAAACAATGGTGACACAAAAGAACGATTTACACCCGAGTCAAATAAAACTTTGGTACATACTAAATTAACAAGGAATGTACCTGCCACCACTTCAGGGTGCTCTTCCGTCTCGACTGTCGTCATCTGAAAGGCTCTCCCTTTTGCATTAGACTCTGCTTGTCTTATCCCTCCCCGTCCACTTGGATTAACACGATTATCCATTTGCCCATGACCTGTTGGCACTTACCCAGATCCTTGACCCACAGAATATCCAGATCCCCAACCTCCAACACAACCAAACCCTCGACTCTTTGCATACAGACAATCGACATTTACATGTTGACATGAATTACAAGTAAAACACCTCCGCGTCATCTGACAGTCTCGAGCTATATGTCATCGTTCCTGACATTTAAAGCATACTCGAGATTCTGTATTACAATTTCCCTGATGTATCTTATCACATCGGGTACACACCCTATCAGCAAATCTTGAAACTGGCCGATTCAAATTTTCCATAAAACTCGGTCTACGAAAATCAATTACTGTAGTTTCCCCCTTTCTTTTCTCTCCAACCTTTTCTTGTGGTTGTCGATTAATGTCTTGTTCTAGTATTTCAGCAGCGTCAACTGCTGCTTGAAATGTTGTCGAATTCCTGGATATCAACTGCTACTTTCTCACTTTACTGTTTTCAGATATAATATAGGCTTCAACAAACCTACATTGTTCCATGAAAACTTCTGTATACTGGCGGACTGACATGTTTCCTTGTTTAAGACGAAGAAAATCATCTTCCAACTTTCTTACTGCAGCTTCAGGACAATACTGCATTTCAAACTTAACCACAATTTCTTCCCACAACATGGTTTTCAGAATATTCGGATCTGAACTGGACAGAACTTCCCACCAGTACAAAGCACTTGATCTTAAACGAGACACAGCAAACATAACTTTGTCCTCTTCAGCACTTTTACTGATTTGCAGACTCAGTTCTATTTCTTTAAGCCAACACTTGGCTTTAACAGGATCACGCTCACCAGAAAACTTGGGAGGTTTACAGGCAAGAAACATCTTAATATCTCCTCCTTTCTGCATTGAAGACGAAGTAAGGGGTACAAATGTACCAGTTACCAGTGTACTAGCTCCAGCTTGCTCCTGATAATCGGGATTTCTTACCACTTCTGGATTATTTTGGGTTGTACGTCCCAACAAATTCACCAAACGTTCTTGGAACTTTCCCAACTCTACTGCCAACATTTTCTGGGTAATAAATCCGGGATCAAGAACATTGTGTCCAGCCCTTGCCCTTCCTCTTCCATGACCAGACATTGAACTTTCTTGAGCTGATAGTTCCTGTTCTTGTCTAGTACCTCTACCTCTTCCTCGACCCCTACTACAACTTCGCCTTTCTATCGTCATCACATGTTCTAAGTCCTCTCCTTGTGTTACTTTTCTTCTTCTCCGACCTCTTCCATAACCAATAGAGGTCCTTTCTGATTGATTGGGATTATCTGCCATTTCTCAGTGTATAACTCTTTCTGTTATATTTAAACACACATGCTTATTTTCATAATCAAAACATAATAATACATTCATCCTCAAGTCAATCCATAACTCAGATTATATTAGTCATACATAATATATCTTTCTCATAATAGGTTCAGCTATAACATATTCTCATGTTCATAGACCCAGTGAAACCTATTATCATAACTTACGCACCTCTAATTTAAGTCTAAGTATTTTGCAAACACCCAGATCCCTTAAACTAAGGCTCTGATACCAACTGTAACAACCCACATATTCTAAGTATCGATAATCCACATACAGATATACATAACACAAAATATTATATCATTTACAAAACATGTGCTAAACAAAAACTCTCTTGAATACATTTATGAGCAACTAAATATCATTTATTCTAAACTTTTCCCTTGCCTTTATCTTGCGAGGTATGATGACCTGCAAAACTGGTTAGTCCAACAACTGAGCATTAGACCTAAAAGGTCTAGTGAGTGTATAAATCTCAAACAAATAACACACTTTCCAAACTATCAGTTCAGAATCAAACCTATTCAAATACATATACTTATTTATTTCTCTCGCGGTTACACCGTCATTTCATCTCTCTCGCGGTTACACCGCCATTACATCTCTCTCGCGGTTACACCGCCATTACATCTCTCTCCTTAAATATATAAAAAAAGTTCTAACACATTATTCGGATTTGAAATCCAATCAACCTTGTCCGGATATGAAATCCGGACAATTACTTAGAGTAGAAAAAGATAAATTGGACATGGCTTGAGCGGTTTAGCTCTTAATCCGGTTAACACTTGAGCGGTTTAAGAAAATATCCGGAAAACACTTGGGCGGTTTAAGGAGATATCCGGACAACACTTGGGTGGTTTAAGAATAAACCGGTCAACACTTGGGCGATTTAGAAAAATCTCCGGACACCTCTTGTGCGGTTTAAGGACTTGACCAAATTCCTATGTAATGCAGTTCATAAGTAGCAGATTTTAATAATAAAAAAAGCAATAACCAATACTTTAAAGTAGTATACACTCACCTTTGATTTTGAATTTTGACTTCAAATATCTGTAGCTTCTTTTCACTCTTTTCTCCCTACGATTTTCTTTTCAAATCACCCAAAGAAAAAGAAGCTTTTCTTTTTCAAAGGCACTTGCTATATATAGCAAGTGTCATAACCACCTTTTACTACAAGGTGGGCTATAAAACCCTTCCCCACACACCAATCCTCACACACACACACACACACATATATATATATATATAAATATATATCAAAATCTCAAATTAAAACTTGCAACCGAATATTACAGAACTGGACCATCAAGAGTTTCCATCTCTATTTCTTCGTCAATAACTTCTATTAAACCCCATAACTCATGATGTAAAAAGTAATGAAAAACAACAAGTGATGAAGAACCAGAAGACCGATGAAGACATCAAGGCAGAATCGACTAAGTATGGAATTCAACCATTGGATCGATGGATAGTTCAACCATTGGATCGATGGACAAGTTCAACCAGAGGATCCACGGACAGGTTCAAGGATGCGATGGAATAAAGCATTCTCATCGATCCTCTGGTCATCAACACTTAGAAGATTTTCCAGCATTCCATCCAAGCATGCAATGAAGATTTGAAGATAAGGATGAAATCATCATACCATGAATGAAAGCTGGAGATGACAAATCAACAGCTGGAATTCGAGTTTATCTTATTGTTAATGTGTTGATCCCAGATCTCTCAATAACACTAATAATCTAGTTATGAATAACCAAATTATAGTGATTTTACGAAGAAAGTTATGAAGACTCAAAGATAAAATAAGAACATTCAAGAATGACTTTGAGCTTCAAAGGTTTTACTTTATAACGCACATGTTTACAATAGACCTAGTCGTCTATTTATACTAGATGACTAATGCTAAGATAACTATCTATTGCTAATTTCTAGCAAATAGTCTAGCTAATAGATAAGATTTATCTTCTACATGGATAACCATTATAAACAAGGTAAACTATAATTCCAGCTGCTAATTCGTCATCTCCAGCTGTCATTATATATGTGGTGATTTCATCCTTATCTTCAAGTCTTCATTGCAYGCTTGGATGAATACTTAGAAAATCTTTTAAGTGTTAGTCTGTCCATTGTATCGATAAGAATACTTTCCATTGCATCATCCATTGGTCCGCTGGTTGAACTTCGTCCATCGGTCCAATGGTTGGTCTTTCCATCAATGCTCTGGATAGTCTTTCCATCGATCCAGACTTAGTCAATTATGCCTTGATGTCTCCATTGGTCTTCTGGTTCTTCATCACTTATTGTTTTTCATTACTTTTTATATTTTGCATTATGGGTTCTAACAATCTCCCCCTAAGTAATGAAATAACAA
>NC_037540.1:23311888-23313330 GCF_001531365.2 Cynara cardunculus var. scolymus | reverse complement strand
GGCTCTCCTCCATTGTCTTGAGGAGAGAGGTGATGCGTCTTTGTTCATCGGCCAAGGTTTGTGTAAGAGTTATGGTTGGATGGATGGCCCAATGAACAAACTTTGCTCTGATCTCATTGAACGAGGAGACTAGTGCCCTTGATAGAGCCTGCATGTCCGTCCTGGTGGCGAAGTTGGTTGTGGAGGCTGAAGATGGTGGTGGCATGGTGGATGTTGATGGGGGAAAGTGGAAAAGGCTGCATCGAAGGATGGGCCTGCAGAGGGAGGAGGTGGCTAAGAGGTGGGTTGGGGTATTTGGGCAAGGATAGCAGTGGGGAGTTGGGTGAGGGTGTCGTGGATAGTGGTCATTTGGTGGGTGAGGGTGGCAAGGGTTTCATCGATTGATGAAGTGGAGGGCTGGGTAGGTTGGGGAATTTGTGAGGTGATGGAGGATGGTAGTTGATGAAGGTGGCGAGTGATGGTTTGTAGTTGGGAAATAATGTAGGTGAGGTTCTCATCGGTCTCAGTTGCCTGAGCCGTGAGGGTGGCAAGGGATTGGATAAGTACTTGGTTGCGTTGGGTGGCTAGGGAGGATATGGTGTTATGTTGTTGGGGGAGGGTTTGTTGGAGGATTTAGAGGCGAGAAGAGTTGGTTTCGGTTTGGGTATCGATTTGGTTTGGGTTTGGGTATCGATTTGGTTTAGATGGCGTTGAAGGATGGCAAGGGATTGGTGGAGGTCAGGGGTATCGGGTGAGGGTTGKTTTTCCACCAGCCCTTGTATTAGGAGTTTAAGGTCATCCAAGGACCGCGTCACTTTATCAACAAAGGCTTGGAACTCAGCCTTAGTGACCAGATCTGCTAATGGGGTAACCCCTGCAGCAACAGATGCTGCAGGTTAGGCCTCTGTTCCTGAGTCTTGGCGTTGTGCGAAGGTAGGCCGYGAGGGACTTCCATCATGTCCTTGATAGCCTTCTAGAGAAGAACTATCTCGTGATGTTGGAACATCCTCTTCCTCTTCCTCTTCTTCAGCTTCAGAGGATGAAGAAGTGAAGCGGATGTGTGTCCCTTTTGGTAGATCAAATACCGAAGGGAGTGGTGCACGAATTGAAGATCGCTCTGAACGATCTATGGGATCAATGTCAGAAGCAACGAATGCTTCTGTGTGTGTGCGGGGTAGTGGTGAGCCCTGAGGCGAAAGGGCTCTTATCTCTTCATCACTTCTCTGTTGAGAGAGGGGTGATGGTATATGTGCTTCCTCGGCTTGTTCATCTCCAGAGGCTCGAAGAATGGCCTCTGGATGGCTGGCTTAGGTTTGGGTGGGACTGGGTCGTCCTGTTTCAATACCCCTTTGGCTTTGATCGCCAGGGGTAGTAGATGTGGTTGCCCTTTGGGTAGTAGGTAGGGAAATATTTTGGTGAAGGCCGGGGGAAGCACTAGCATCATCATCATCATCATCTTCATC
>NC_037540.1:23308526-23311788 GCF_001531365.2 Cynara cardunculus var. scolymus | reverse complement strand
TCATTGGCACGTATGGTGGATTGTAGAGAAATTCACAAATTCTAGGGTGAATTCCCTCCAGGAAGTTGATCATGCGCACTTTCCATTGTGGGTATTCCTCTAAGATAAACGTGGGAGGTTTGGATTGAGATCCAGTACTCATGAACGAGGTATTACCCATGTTCGCCATTGAAATTTGAAAGAAAAATAAGAACAAGATGAAACTGATTCAACAGTGAGTAAAACAGGGTAATCTGAAGAAATTGGTGTTCTAGGAATCACATATTAATACCAAAAGCAGAATTAATTGAATTAGAATTCAAAACCTGCTTTGATACCAATTGTTGGATCTGAATTCAACTTTGGTATTGATCTAATACTCTAAATAAGCTCTAAAATAATTGAAGTGCAACGAAAATATTAATAAGAGCAAAGCAGAGTAAGTAAGTGATTAGAATTTCTAAACACACTAGGAACACATAGTCACAACGAAGAAGATGAATGCAAGAATATTGCTCCAAAGGTTTTTCAATTGATTCAATTGAAAATTTTGACAATTACAATACTGGAAGCACACAGTTTACAAAGGCCCTATCCGCTATTTATACTAGTTCCTAACGACCTTAGAGATAAGATCTTGACACATGTCTTCATCTTGGTCGTCCAAAGAAAGTCGATTAAGTCCTAGTCACGTGAGAAGCACATGCGGCTAACCACCTTTGAAAACTGTTAGAACAGAAACTTCACAGAAGACGAAAACCGCAGACCCTCTATGAGCCATCTCAGAGACTCTGCAGTAAATGACTTGCATGTTCTTTTGATCAGAGGACTAATTTCCAGAACCTCTGTGAGACGCATCAGAGGTTCTGCCACTCTTCACTTGTTCGCTCATACGGCTTCTGTCGCTAATCCTCTGTTGTCCTCTGTGGAATTAACCTTCTGTCAAGACTTGCAATATACTTTTTCAATACTTTTACAAAAGAGGAATAATGGAGCTAACACAAACTAAATTGATCAAGATGCTGATAATTAATAGTTCAAACAGTTAATATTTGTGTGAAACTACCAGCTGAAGATGAAGCTCAAACCCAGTCAAAGTAGTATGTGAGTGAACCTAATCCGGACAAAATCTGGTGTAAACACAGCAAATGAAAATATGAATAGAATGTATCCAAAAAAAGCGCATGCGGCTAACCACCTTTGAAAACTGTTAGAACAGATGTTCTTCGATTTTGCTAAATAAGAACAAGAAAGTGAGCACTATTCTTTAATCAAGCAGTCTGGTCAAAATCGTATAAAAGAGCAGTCTCAAACAAAGAAAGGTTGTTGTTCGATTGAAATCGAAATTAGGTCAAGAAGCAGGTGATCAAGTTAGACAGAGCAATTTACTTTGAACGATTAAGAATCCGGGTGAAATGGATTGAACAATTTAATAAATCGGATAACTCGATGCACAAAAAGCTAAGTCCTAAATCGCTCAACTCCGCTCAAAGCTAAAGTCTTAATCCGCTCAATAAATCGCTCACAGCTTAAACAAAGAACCAATCGATTTACCTATCCGATCACTTATTCGGTCACGAGTTGTACGATTTAAACCCTAGTCCGCTCAAGACTAAACTTAAATCGATCAAATATCCGCTCAAGATGTGATTGAAATGTGACCGAATACGATCAATTTGAGGTACCTGTGACMGAATTCGATGAACCTTGAAGTCTAGCTCGATCAATACCTCTGCGATTTAAACGCTTGTCCGCTTGAGACTTCTGCGATTTACACCTTGATCATTCAAGTCATCTGCGATGAATCCTGAGATGAACAATTTATGAATCCGGAGAATAGATAAGATGAGCGATTTACTAAATCGGATGGGGCTGCTGTGCGATTAAGGTGAAATTAGATGGACTAACCGGATGGGCCTGAAAATGGGCTAAGCGATTTAACAAAATAGATTCAATCTAAAGACCAAAAAATAGATCAAAACAATCAAAAACACAAAAACAGAAAAAGATTAAAAAAAAATGGATCAAAATCACTGGAATTTAAAAAAAATTTAAGAATACGAAAAATTAAAAAAAAAACAGATTTTAACCAAAAACTTGAAATCATCTGATCAAAATATAAATCTTTGTGTAAAACAAAGATTCACTACAAGATTACGCACAAAATGATTACTGTTTTAACACCAAAACTCAAAAAAATTTACAAGATTTTGGATCAAACTCAAAAAAAAAAAAAATAAGAACACAAAGAACTTTTAAAAAAAATTTCAGAAAAAATCTTCAAAGATCTTCAAATATGGTGATCTTTTCTTCTGATTTCTTGCATTTCTGCTTTGATACCAATTGTGTGTCCCACTTTAATGATCAATCTTCATGAAAGCTTCATAAACATGACATATCTTAGTTTTAACTTCAAGAACACAAGATGAACTTTGAGAGAGAAAGTCAAACATTCAAAGCTTAGTCAACTCTCTATTATGTAATCAGAATATTACAAATGAGCTCCCTTACAAGATTTACAAAGACATCACCCTATTTATAGGGTCAAACTTCTAAACATAGTCAAAGTCAAACTCCTATAAGAAAAGTCAAACACGATGACTTTTACAATTATAGACACTATTTAACTTTTAAGACGAATACAATTTAATACTGATTTTCAGTCCTAACACAATGTTTTTCTTTTCAAGAACAAACATTCTCTATTCTTCATCTAATTCTTTCTTTTTCTGAACAATGATGTCCGACAATTCCAAATTCTTTCTTTGACATTCTTCCTCATACTCTTTCTTCTCTTTATCAAACTTGGATCGTTCCAAGATGATAAGTTGTTCAAAATCTGAAATTTGATTTAAAAGAATTTTAGCATTCATCTCAAGAGAATTAATCTTATTTTCATAAGATTCACGTTCAGTACAAAATCTTTTCTCAATCTCAATAATCCTCTTCTTTTCTTTCTCCGTAACTTTCCTTTCAACATTTAAAACCTTTTCAGCCTCTAAAACCTTTTCCTTTTCTATTTCCAACAATTTCCTTAACTCAATCAAATCATTCTCATGTTTATGAATTTTCTCAGTAAAGTCCTCAGTCTCTGTATTTTTCCTTCCAAAAGAGTTCCTCTCAGCATTTAGTTCATTTTGAACTTTTTGGAGTTTATTGAACAAATCTTTATTAGACTTACTCCACATTTTCAAATCATCATCATAGTTTTTCCAGACCGAACTCAGATTTTTCTCAAGCTTTTCAATCTTATATTCAAATTCCTTCTCGATTCTTTCACATT
>NC_037540.1:23296631-23308176 GCF_001531365.2 Cynara cardunculus var. scolymus | reverse complement strand
AAAAATCAGTAAAAACAGTCAAAACTGTTGAAAACAGTTAAAAACTGTTAAAAACAGTCAAAGACAGTTGAAACTGATGAAAAACAGTTTATGCGACAGAAAACAGTTCAATGATTCTCAAACAGTTTAAAACACAAACAGAAACAGATAAATGAAATGATCCAAAATTAAAATCTAAACAAAAACTTAAAACTCAAAAACCAAAAGCAAAACAATTACATTTACAATAGAACTCTCTTTACAATAGAACTCTCTTCACAGTATGCTTAGACTTTGTCAAAATTTGATGGCACAAAGAACATCTCTCGGCTCTCCGATACTCTGCTGTGTGTATATCAAGGATCTTGAAACGTTCAAGTTTGCAATGTGCAGATCGCAGAAATGTTTATCCCTTGTAGAGACAGCAACGTCTTGCCACAACCTCAAAAGCAAGTTCAAACAGCAGACAAAGATTAAATCTGGAGGCAGTGCTTCACAAATCATCTCTAGCTAAATGATAGTCTAAGGCACCAGTAAATGCAGAATCAACACCTTAATCATTGTTTCGTTCAATTACTATTTCCCCTAATTCCAGAATTGCCTATTGACAGTAACAAAAAAATCAGTCTCACATCTCACAATATTAAAACTTAAAATGAAGAAAGCTGGAAGAAACCGTGAGCATTTTAGAACAAGAAGAGACCAAATCCAAACCAAAATCAAGTCTGATACTAAACTAAATTACAGAAAAGCTTTCTTCAACTCCAGTACTTCACTTGAACCTGTTTCAATCAAAGTCGGCTATTTAGATGAAATCAAACATGTCAAACAGGTACATGTGCAGTGAATGTCCAATGTAGATCAAAATAGTCCCCTTTTTGTTTCTGTTTCCTATAATCTTTCAAAATCACCTACCGCTGCACACAATCCTTATATGGTTCCAAGTACTCATTATGTTTCCTTTCCTAAGGAAAGATGAATCAGAACTACCCTCGAAACAAGAAACCACTGTGTCAACTGAAATTGATTGCTACAGTTAAAATCAAACAGTTAAAAGCTTACGAGATGAAGACTTAAATCGAGTAGGCTAAGCTATGTAACTATCAGCCAATTAAACTCAAACTCAATTGAAACAGCAAGTGATTTACAATCCTTTGGAAGATAAAACCCAAAATACAGACAAAACAATGATCGGATTAGAAAATGAAACATTAAAATTGCGACCAAAACAGCAAGTGAGCAATTTAGGTAGAAAACGATGAAGTCTTTGAATACAGACGAGTCTGCTCAATTCAGACGACTTACACAAATCGATTACAGCTGAGTGATTTACAACAGTTTAAAACAAAAATTAATCTGGACAGAAGCTGTGAAAGATTAACAAACCTGGATACAATGTGAGTAAGGTGAAATCAGTTTAAGAGTGAGCGATTTACCTAAATCTGATGAGCAACGTGAGCGATTTACCTGTTTTACCTATGAGCGATTTAGAGTGTCTTCGTGCGATTTAGAGTCCGATCAATCCAATCGATTTACCAATCTATCAGATTAAGAGTTGTGCGATGAAAACCTTAAATCGATCAAGGTATCTACGATTTACCAAATCAGATCAAGAAGTCAGCTTAATCTTGGAGAGTTAGATTGAGCGATTAAGAATCCGGTCACTTATCCGGTCACGAGTTGTGCGAATCCGGACACTTATCCGCTCAAAGGTTGATCGAATTCGGTCACTAATCCGCTCAAGGGTTGATCGAATCCGGACAAATATCCGGTCAATAGTTGTATGAATTCGGACAAATCCACAAGACTTGGACAAAAAGTGTAAACCGATCACAAAATAAACCAGCGATTTAACCTCTTATCCGCTCAAGAAGAGATGATGAGTGATGAGATGATGAAGAACCTGGGTAATTTCTTGGGTGATGAAGAAAATACGAAAACAGGAACAAAAAAATTAATCGGATAGGCTTAACTGGATTGGGCTTTGCTAATCCGGATGGGCTTAAAACAAACAAACACTCAAAAACACAAACAACAACAAAAAATAAAAAAAATGGATAAAAAAAACACTGATTTTAAAAAAAATAAGAACACGAAAAAAATTAAAAGCACTAAAACCGATTAAATCTTGAAATTTAATGATCAAATCGCAAAACTTTGTGTTTAACAAAGATTCACAACACAATTACGAACAGTTTGATCATGTTTTTAACACAAAAACACAAGATTTTTCAAAAAAATTCGGATCAAACTTAAAGAAAAATAAGAACAGAACTCAGAAAAAAATCAACAAAAAAAAATCTTCAATTCTGATGATTTTCTTCTCTGATTTCGTGCAATCCTGTTGTGATACCAATTGTGTTTTTTTTTTTGTTTTTTTTAATTTCTTTTTAGTTTAGTCATTTTTTTAGTTTAAATTTTTTTTAGAGTTTATTTGTTTTTGTATTTTTTTTGTTTGTTTGTTTTTTATTTATGTTTTTTGTTGTGTTGTTATTTTTCTTTAATTCAAATTTCTTGAATAAAATGGGTTCTAATTTTTTAGATTTTTTACAGGTTAATGGCGGATCAGAGACATCAATCTGACGAGGAATCTCACGTTCCTTCTGTCAGATCAAATAATATCCCAATTCACCCGCCTAGCCAACCTATTACTTCCGAAACACTATTCCCTCAGATAAAATACCTAGACATAGAGCCTAATAACCATGTCTTTTCTTCTGCTATGCCAGCTGAATACCCTATTATCCTGGAAATTCTGAAAGGACACCTCATAGCATACTCTTTATCAGCCAATACACCTGTTCCAATGGTGTATTTACAACAATTCTAGAGTACACTTACTTTGGAAAAAGACGGGGACACCATTTATTTTGAAGGAAAAGTTGACGAATATGTCAGTCGTCTGAGATTGAAACGTCTAACAAGAATTCTTCGTCTGCCCGGACCAGGCTCTACTGGTTTTGAAGACTTTGTATCAGATGAGCAACTGTGCTTGGACATCAAACGTTTAGGATACTCGGCAGAATTGAATAATCCAACTCAATTCAAAAGACGATTCCTACCATCAATCTGGCATTTGTTGTTTTCCATTCTGAATAGATGCCTGACGTCAAAGACAGCGGGCATAGATACTTTTAGTATCTCGTTTCTTAAATTCTTTCATGGTATTGTCTTCTCGAGAAACTATGACTATGCTTTAGTCATATGGAATGAATTGGTGGAGCTGGTCAATGCAAAAAGATTCCCGTCTAAAGCCCGGAAGTTTGTGCCCTTTCAGAGATTTTTGCAATTGTTTATTAAGGCTATGATGAATGCTAACGAAGATATTCTGGCCAGATCAATTTCTGAAAAAGGGCCGACATTCATTATGACCAGAATTCGACAGCATACAGAAGTAGAAGATTTGGATTCTATAATGCTAGTACCACCAAAACTAATTGCCTTAGCTGATCAGACCGCTCAGTGCGTTATAGACTATAGGAGAGTGATAGATCCGATAGCTCAACCAGAACCGGTTGAACTTGCCCAAGAATCACCCCATGTCTCAGTTGTGAGAGAGGAGTTAGAAATAGAAGAGCGAGTTCAGGAACAGGGGTTACCTGAACAGGGAAGTGTGATGAGGGACAAAGAAATAGAGAGGGGTGAACAGGCGGGGGGAGCGTCTGATCGGCAGAGTACTTCTTCTGACAATACTTCTACAACTTTATCAAGTTCAGAAGCTACTGAAACCGATAACGAGGCAGGTTCTGATGATCATGATGATGATGATAATGATGATGGAGCGGACAACCGTGCTCAAACTGATCCTTCTTAGAATATTCTGATTGGAACACTGGTTGATGATATAGATGACATTTTTCCAGAATATTCAACTCAACAGCCCTGTCCGAGCTTACATTCTTCGTCATTCAATGTTGATGATTATGATCGTATTCTTCAAGATCTTTCCAGCTATGCAAATGCACACCCCACCCATCCACTCAACTGGTTCTCAACAACCAGTTGTTTCAATTGAACACGGGGAAAGAGCACATCTGCTAACTACTTCTCATTTGGAGAATGTAGTTATTGAAATAAGTAGGCTGCTGCCCCAGCCTACGACTTCAATTCTGTGCACCTCGAGTCTAGAGCCGATACACATAGGTACACATGAGTCTAGAGCATGTGTTGCTCCAAGTGCAGTTCATAGTAAACTTGTCGGAATGATCAGAGTGGTGTCTTTTGACAATTCACAAGGACAGGTCGGAAGTCCTACCAATGCTAATATCATGCCAATATTGAACGTAGGCACAATAGTTTATTCAACTGTTGTTACAACTGGTAATCTAAGTGATCCAGGTGTGAGTTTACCTGACTTTGTGTCAAGGGAATATCTGGACGGCGCCCTAAAGGCTGTTCAAGATAATATGGATGCTCAAATAGCCAATCTTAAAAGACTTCTGAAGGGAAAGGAAACTGTAGAAGAAGCGCCACCATCTGGGCCATCACCACCACATGTACCTGAACCATCAGTACCAGAACAATCGATGGATGAACTTAAATCGTTATTATATGCAAAATTGATGGCATCTCAAAATCCAGACGCTGAAGATGCAGATTTGGTTAGCCTCTTACGACAACAATTAGATGTTAACCCTTTTGTTCGAGCCTCAGAGTTTTTGGCCTTTCAAGATGTGGTTACTTCTAGCTTCTCCAAAGTTAGCAAGTTAATCACATCAAAAACCCAAGATCTAAAAAGTTCAATGGATGCCCTTGTTGAACGGGTATCTACTTTGGAAGAAACTTGCAGGTCTCAGGCCATATCTCTTAAACGAAGGCATGACGATCCAGATGATCCAGATAGTCATGAGGGGGAGAGAAAGAGACAGAGATTGGCCGAGACATCTGAGCAAGCTGCAAGGGTTGGAGAGGAGCCATCAACTCAAGACGTTATTGCTGAAACTTCTGCCTCGGAATCTGTTCGGGAAAGAATAATTGAGGCCATTGTAATAGAAGATGAAGAAATGGAGACAAGTCCTACGATCGAGCCAATGGTTGAAAAGCCAGCGGACTCCACAGAAGGAACAAGGATATTATTGCACTTGTCTGCCAATGTAGGTTTTAACGATGTGTTCTCTACTACTCTGGGTGGAGAGCAAGATTTTGGAGAAGACATTGACAATATTGACGAGTCGACTGGGATCTACTTTGATTTTGAAGCTGATATAAATGATGAAGATCCAGTTTTTCCTGTTCAAGAAGACTGTCAGACTGTTCCAGAATCTTCCACTGCAGATGTATCTGATGTGTCAGACGTCCCTACTCAAAGAAAACATGTTGATCCTACTGAAATCTTCACCAGAAATTATGTGCCATTTCATACCAGAGCGAACTTTCCTGGTTATGATAGAGAAAGAATCCGAGAGCCATATTTAGAAGATATTTACTTTGGAATTTTCATCCGACATCGAAAAGCTCTGAGCGGTGATAAAGATCTTGGCATTCATCGACAGACCAAAGATTACCGCCTAGAATACAAACATCTTTTGAAAGCCAAGCGCCTACCTATAAATGAAGTGCATACCAAGCATCGGGTTGTGACGATTAAACAAATTGATGCTCAAAAGCTTTTAAGGATCTGGTATCCTGTGTTTACTGTGACTAGACAGGATGGCCAGATCTGGAGATTCAGCGAAGCTGATTTTTCAAGCTTATACTTGGAAGATCTAGAATAAATGTACTTCGAAATCAGAAACATGACAAACAGGAAGGAAGGAGAACTGATTGCTCTTGATGCTATTAAGAGATTAATGCATTGTCATGTGAAGCTGGCTATGGTCATTGATGTTCAAATGGGCCTTGAAGACAATCAATGGATCATCAATCTGAAAAGACCAAATCAAGAAGTAGAAGATATTGATGCTTATCCTGTCTATATGATTCTTGAAAAGCCAGAGTTCGGGGTCATATATTTTGCTCAACTTCAAGTAAAGAAATTCATGAGATTTAGTGAGTTGAACAAATATTCTGATGGTACGATAAGGTTGGTGAGAAGGGCGCTTGACTTAAAAAGAGTAAACAATGACAGAGCTGCTGAATCTAAGAGGATGAGTTCCAAAGAAAGATATTTGTTGCTCAATGCAATAAATCTGCTCGAGGAGAAAATCCAATACAGGAACGCTCTGAGAAGATTAGAGAAAATTCTTGGACTTCGAAAGACAAAATTTACAAGAGTCCAAACTTGAATCCAAAGGGGGAGAATGTTGGGTTTGAGTAAGAGCTTTATTGTTGTATTCAAGTTTCTCCTTAGCTTACTTGCTTTGTAATAGTGTAGCTTTACTACTTCCTTAGTATAAATAGTATTTTCCTTGTAATTGTTATTACTAAGTCATTAGCATATTGTAATCAGAATTAGTGCTATAATTCTCTCTCTCTCACAAACAAATCAATTACATTTGGGTGATCTAATCTTTCTACTATTACATTCATCTTGTTCTTGAAGATCTTATCATTTCTGTATGAATCTTGGACTTCACAACAACCAATTTCAACGTATGAAACTGTTTTCAATCTTATAAAAAGATTGGCCTGTGAGTATAACAGATATACTCAGTACAACAGATGTACTGTATATATGAGACTTTTTGAGGCTCGTCTCACCAGGTCTTTCATTCAATCATCGATAGCTTAATAATAGCATATCTATGAATGTTTTGGCAAAATAACATATAAAATGCAAAATATGTGTAGTGTAGAAAGATAAAGCAACATATGCTTCTGTTTAGGCTCCAAATGATAAACAATATGGACTACACAAATTTATCAGACTCAATTAGTGATCAAAAAGACTTGAAGGGGGAACATATATCCTTCTAATTCAATATCAACTTTCTCYRAATGAGAAWTTGATAGATGATGAGCTGCGTGCCCCAAGTGTTATTGAAACACTTATCTGTTGAGAGATAAATGAGTAGCTGGTGGGGTTGTGAAAAGAATTGGCCTGGGCTTTGCCTTTTTCAATATTAGTCTCGAAGAAATTGAGAACTAATAGATTATGTGGTATGCCCGGATTTTAGAAGTTTGGAACAGGATTCTCATATTCTTTTAATCTTGGCACAACTCTCATCAATTCTTTTAGCTCACAACAACTACCCCTCTCTTTTTCATTTTAAGCTTTGCAGACAAACCCTTTTTGAGTTTAAGCTCACTCAGATATGGTTGTCCTCTTGGGTAGGTTTGTCGGTTCTGATAATCCATAGAGGTATTTCTGTTAAGCACTCAGTCCCTCCTAAATATAGTATGCTCAAATTGATCACAACAGTTAATCAAGATGATATTGCAATGAAGCACAATGATCAGATATAAAATTGATCAAAATGTAACTTTTAACTACAATCAATTCAAGGAGTGATACGCAAAATTAGATTATTCAGTAAGTGAGAGAAATGAATGAAGATCTGTAAGAATAAGTTTACAGATTCTGATTTTCAAAGAATTATAGAATGTATATCAATCAAAGTAAAAAAAACAGAAAACAAACTTTGAATACTAACGAGCGTATTATCACCGAAATTGATATTATTATAAGAGACGTGATAATAACAGTTTGAAAAATAGCTGAAACAGTTATTGGAGTTATGTACGATGAGAAATTACGCAAGTAAAATCTCAGGAAATACCTGTTCAGAAAAATTTACTCGTTTCCAAAAAAAATTGTCACTTCCCGAAAACATTTATTGAAATTTCTAGAGACTCCCCCTAGAAAGTAGATTTAAGTAATGTTTCAGTTCAGTTCAAAAAGTTTAAAAAAATTGGAAACATGTTTAGCACGGGTCCTAAATTGGGTGTTTAGAAACAACACTCGGTAAAGCACGGGTCCTGAACTGTGTTGTTCAGAAGCCTTTGTTTGGACAGTATACAACTCCCCCTAAATTTGTGTAACATCTGTATGAATTTCTGATCAACGCAGTAATGACGCACCTGCAAAATCAGATTAAACATATTTTGGTACCCAAACGAACTTGGGTCCTTCTTTGTTAGTATCAGGTTGTGGGATAATATAACTGCCAAACCATATATTATTATTAGATGTTTTCTTTTTTGTGCTTTTAACAGGATGATTATATACATAATAAGATCCATACCAATTATTATGATCATACATGTTATTACCTTTCCAACTTTTCTGAAATCTGTAGTCGTCAATCCACCTGTTGTACCTCCTTCTGTTCATAAAATCAGTAGTTTTGCATGTGGAGCACATGATCCTTTTCTTACTAAGATTTATCAAATCAGAAGTGGATCTCACAAAACAAGGAAGATTGTTAGTAACAACAAAATTACGGGACACAACAGATTCAGACTTATTAACCCAAATGCTTTTAACTTTTGAAGAGTAATTGGGTGATCCGATGACGTATCCTTGATAGTACTGATTAGAAGAACGAGAATAGTTCTTATAAACAGTAGATTTAGGACTGCTTGAATAACTGTTGGATTTAGAACAGTCATAAAAGCTGGTTTTACACTATGAAGGAGAACCAGTTGAGCTTTGAGCACAAGAAAAGTCTTTGACTTTCTTTAAAAGATGGTCTCGTTCATCAGCAACTAAATCATACTTATTTTTTAGTTCAGTTCTCATCTTCAATTCAGTTTCAAGTTCTATCTTTAGATCAGACAATTTCCTTGAAGTATCCAGGAGTTTACCTTCTAACTCCTTCTTAAGCATCTCAAATTTCTTCTCTGATTGTTAAACTCTCTTCTCTCTTCATCTGAGCTGCTTTTCTCATTTTCAGAAGCGATGTCGAGCCACTTTTTCTTTTCAGCAAGCTCTTTAGCTAGAGCTACATATTTCTTTGTAGTATTTCTCTTTTCAAGCGCAAATTGCTTCTTCTCTTCATCTAAAGCCTTCTACTTTAAAGCAATGCTGTCTGACAGTTTCTGAGTTTGGCTCAGACATTCTTCTGTGATGTCTTTCTTCTCTTTATCTATCTTGGCTCGTTCCAAGATGATCAGCTGCTCAAAATCCGAGATTTGCTTTAACAATATTTTGGCATTCTGCTCGAGAGAGTTTATCTTATTTTCATAAGATATGCATTCAGCACCAAATCTTCTCTCTAATTCAAGAAATCTCTTCTTCCCTTTCTCAAATTCTGTTTTCTCAAAATTCAAACTCTTCTCAGCTTCAAACACTTTTCTCCTTTTCTAAGTTCAGTAACTTTCTTAACTCCAACAGATCACTTTCAGACTTATGAAGTTTATCAGTGAAGTTCTCAGTCTCAGTATTATTCCTTGGAGAATTTCTCTCAGTCTGTAGTCCACTTTTAACCTCTTGAAGTTTATTAAACAAATCTTTATTAGCTTTACTCCATGTTTTCAATTCATCATCATACTCTTTTCTAACAGAATTCAGAGTATTTTCCAACTTTTCAATCCTATACACAAAGTCTTTCTCAATTCTTTCACATTTTTCTTGATGATCCCGTTTTAAATCTTTAATATAATCCTCATTTGCATGGTTTCCATAGAACATATTAAGATATTTCTCTTTGTAGTCCGTATGCTCTTTTCCAACTCAGAAACTTTAATTCTCAAATCCATGTTCTCCTTCTCAAATGAAACTGCCATTTTAAAATCAGATTGATCACAAGAATCTAATGCTGTGAAATCAGTAAAAGAAATCAAAAAACAATCAAAAAGCTCAAAAAAATAGAAAAGTCAAAAACTGTTAAGAAATCAGAAAAACAATGAAAACTATCAAAAATCAGTAAAAGCACTCAAAAACTATTGAAAATAGTTAAAAACAGTCAAAACGGTTAAAACTGATAAGAAACAGTTTACGCGATCCAAATCAGTTCAACAAAATACTCAAAACAGTTCAAAAACTTCAAAACAGATAAAAAAAACTTCAAAAATACAACATCAAAATGGGCTAAGCAAAAAACGAAATCTAATGGGCTAAAAAAATACAAACAGCCCAAAGAAAAAAAAAGTTTGAACTATGAAGTTCTAAACAGGACGTGATTGCATCTGAGTAAGGTATGCGAGCTACTAAGTCCTTCACCGAGGATGAACTGAATACGGTCAAGGCAATGACCGATGGCTACCTAATCCGGGTGACACAATATACGATGATGCTTGAACTCGGCTAAAAATGTGTGCGAGGAAGAGGCAGCCTTTGATCGATTTAGATGGTAGCAAGAATCTTTGTTCGATTTAGCCAAGACCGGACAAAGTTTTGTCCTAGGAAAGGCTATATCCAAGCTACAAACGACTAAGTCTTCATCTCGGCCAGAGCTGTGACCAAGTAGTATCCGGATGCCTTGTAGAGCAACTAAAAAAATCGGTCAATCAATTGGGTGAGAAAAATAATTTGGCCGAGAAAGACATAAATCCAGAGAACTCAATATCTAAGGAAATGATGCGAGAAACATATTCAATAACCTTGTCCGATGTAGCCAAGTCCGCCTAAAACAAATTCGAGAAACAGTTTGTGCGATAACTATCCAATTTACACAGTTCAAATGCCAAAACAGAATAACAGTCTTATGCCAATATCGAATGAACCTGCGATTTAAAGATGAAATTAGATGAAGGAAGATTAGCGATTTACACAGTCTAATCCGGTCAAGTCTATGCCCGGATAACCAGATTAAAACCAAAATATGCAACTGAGCGACAAACTCATAAACAGATGCTATTGGTTTTTCAACGCCGAAAAGAACAAAACTCAATAGAATGTCTTCTTCTTTAATCCCATATACTCGGACTTGTAGATTCTCACCAGGGGCTACACTCCTACATATGTGAAAATCTATGCACAATGAACCTTGAAGTTGCCTAAATCTTGGGCGATTTACATAGAGAATTCACAAATCGGATAAAATGAAGAACAAGATAGGAGCGTGTGATGAAGACAGGAAGGCTGTAATCGACTGTGTGGTGAACGAAGAAGAAGGAAACTCGGACAAGTTGGTATGCGATATAGGTGAAAACAGTCAAGGTAGGCAGTGATTTAAATGAAATCGGACAATGAGGTCTTCGATTTAGGAGAAATCGGACAAAATGAAGAACAAATCATGCGATGAAGGTGAAAAACGAATGACCTATTGAGCGATAAACTGAAATCGGTCAAGAAAGATGAGCGACTTAGGTAGAAACCGACTAAGCCTATGAGTCCCTATGATCAATCTTCAAGCAAACTCCTAAGCAATCCATGGCAGATCTAGATTTTCAGTGAAGAACATGTAGAAGGAGATGAGAGAAAAGGTCAAAGTAGTCAAACTTTATTATACGTAAAATGAATTTTACAATGAAGCTCATAACAAATATTACACTAAGAAAATCTATATATAAGGTCAAAGTTGAACCCCACTAGTCAAAGTCAAACTTTACACTAGAAAAGTCAAACACGATGTCTATTTTAATTATAGACAATAGTAACTTTCAAGACGAATACAATTTAACACTGAAATTCAGTCCTAACATAACTACAGATAAACATAGTCAAATACAGGATAAACATAATCAAATACAAGATAAACATCTCATTTTAAATATAAAAAATCTAAAATATAATTAGAATAAT
>NC_037540.1:23291571-23296052 GCF_001531365.2 Cynara cardunculus var. scolymus | reverse complement strand
AATTATAATAAAAAATTAAAGAAATTACATAAAAAATATAACATTTAAATAGTTGATTGATATTAACATTGATATATTTTTTTCAAATTTATATTTAATTCAAAAATAAAATCATTATTGTTTTATTAAAAACACATAAAATCGTACTATAACATCGACAGAGACAAATAATAAAATATAACATTAAAATCGAGATATGTCTCGCTGTATTACGCAAGTACTTTTCTAGTTATATCTAATGCACCACAAAATTAGTGGAGGCAATATAATTAACACACACACACACACATATATATATATATATATATGTATGTGTGTGTGTGTGTGAGATGAAAATGTAAATAATATATATGAATAATATAATTAATATATAATTTTAAAATAAGAAAATATCATAACATAATATAAATGTGTATGTGTGTAATGTAATATAAGGGGTTTAATCTTGTGAGAACCAAAAAATGTTGAGAACCGTGTTGACCGATCTAAGTCTTAATTTGGTTTTGATCATACGGTTTTAACAGGAAGTTGTTTTTTAATTAAAAAGAGGGTACAATCGTCATTTAGGTAACAAGATTCCCCAGATGAAACATACAGATTCACTATATGAAACAAAAGATGTTGATCCAAACTCCCTCAGCGATTTGATAATGACCCTTTATACCTAGCGAAAAATAATTAATTCTGTTTTATTGAGTTTCAACGATCATTACTGAGTCTATTCAGTGATTGTTGAACATGTGTTGTAAACTTTTCTAATGAACAAGTATTCTTCAAGAAAACAAAACTCACACCAAAGGAACCTTTAGCAATGTTGAAGATAAAGCTGAAGACAGAGGCAAGTAGTTCGTGATCTTAAGCGGTTTAAGTGATAACACACATGTCTACAATCAACTAAGAATTCTATTCAAGATTCAACGAACACTGAAGATGTCTGAAGACATGTCCACTTTCTCTCTTAGCACTCTCTATGGAAAACTTTGTCTAAAATGTACCAACACTTTAACGATATTATTATTGACCTCAGGATAGTTGTAAGAGAATATTCCAACTCTAAGACGCTGAAAAAATTCCTAGAATGTTTACTAGAAGCATGGGATAGCTATACCATGTGTTGCAAGATGTCTGAAGACATGTCCACTTTCTCTCTTAGCACTCTCTATGTGTGATAATCGGGTCCTGGTTATTACCCAATGTATTGATTATGTGAATTAATTGCTTATATGGATACATGCTTACGTGAGTTAAATATATGAGTATGTGTATTCTATGCATGGGGATATATGCATAATATATGGATGCATGTACATGTGATCATACATATATTTTATATGTGCATGAAATGATATGCATGCATGGATAGTGTTGTATGTATGCATGCATGTGGGAGGAATAGTGGCCGACTTTTCATATATGGACAGTATAAATATAAAGGGTTGGTTATCAGGCAATGTTTCTTGCCTCATTTTAAAATCAGAGAATTAGAGAGAAGGGTTGTCCGGATAATCATATTGATCTTGCATTCCTCATCTATTTCAAATCTGAGTTTTGTTTTAAGTTGAGTGGTTTCTAAACCTCTTTTATATAAAGTTTGTTACTAGTTTTATTGAATGTTACTTATTAATTTTGAAGAAATCTGGTATCCGTTTTGGGTCCTTATCCGAACAAAGGGGTGACCGGATTAAGTATAAACCGGACATAGTGTTGTCCGAATTGCTTTAAACTGGATACGTGTTGTCCGATTTAGCTGTAAACTGAACATAGTGTTGTGCGATTTATAGAGTTAGCGAGATTTTAATTATGTAAATCGGTCAATGGTTTTGAACGGAGAAGTAGGAATACGATCAAGGGTTGTCCGATTTAGTCTTAAATCGATTAAGTGTTATCCGGTTTAGGTATTAAATCGAACAAGGGTTGCCCGATCTGTTTGAAAATCGAATGGTGTGTTGTCCGATTTAGACATAAATCGGACAAGACTTCGGGAAGTGTTGTCCGGATTTGTAAATCGGACAAGGGTGTTATCCGGATTGATAAATCGGACAAAGGGACTTAGTGTTGTCCGGATAACTTGTTAAACCCCATAATTCATAATGTAAAAAGTAATGAAAAACAATAAGTGATGAAGAACCAGAAGACCGATGAAGACATCAAGGAAGAAACGGCTAAGTCTGGAGTACAACCAGAGGACCGATGGACGATCTGGGATGCGATGGAAAGAGCATCCTCATCGATCCTCTGGTCATCAACACTTAGAGAATTCTCCAGCAAACATCCAGAAGCATACGAAGAAGATTTAAAGATAAGGATGATTCATCACATCCTGAATGACAGCTGGAGATGACATGTCGACAGCTAGACCTCAAGTTTATCTCTAATAGTAAAGGTTATAAATAGAGTAGATAAACGTTATCTGTTAATAGAAGATTAGCTAAAAAGTCTCATTAGATAGTTATCTTCTTATTAGCTGATGAGTATAAATAGGTGATTAGGCATATTGTAAAAAGAGTCGCTTAAGTTGCTTTTATGTTTTTCATATTTATAAAGTGAAATCTTTGACGCTCAAGATTGTTCTTAATTGTTTATAATTCATTCTTGAGTGTTCATCACTTTGTTCATAAAATCACTATCATTTGGTTAGTATTAACTAGATTATTAGTGTTATTGAGAGATATGGGATCAACAATTGGTATCAAAGCCAATTAATTGAATTTCCAATCAAAACGATTAAACAAAAATCTCTCAATTTTTGATCTTCTTTCTCGCCAAAACACAAAGCCTTCTCTTCAAAATTCTCATTGCCCAACTGGAATTCTGCTTACAATGTTGGCTCCCTCACCAAGCCTCCAACTCTTCAACGAGAAGAATATCCACAATGGAAGATCAGAATGGTGAACTTCTTCGAAGGAATGGACAGGAACCTTCTTCGATCTGTAATGGAGGGTCCGTACATTCCACAAACTCTTGTTCCAAGAGTTCCAGGAACAACTACCATGGCTGAAATTCCTGCTTACTACATGCCCAAGGATGAGAAGAAATTGGGATGAAGACAACAAGAAAAGAGTAGAAACAGACAAAAAGGCCAAAAGATTGATAATCAAGGCCATTCCCAACGAAATATTCCAATCCATCGACGCATGTTCCACAGCCAAGGAACTATGAGATGAACTAGCAAGCCAACTGGAAGGAGGAGCAAAAACAAGAAAAAATCGTAGAGCACAATGTCTCAACGAATATACTAATTTCAAGGCCCTCCCTAATGAACCAATACAGAAAACTTATGATCGTTTTAACACATTGATCAATCAATGTCGTCGAAACGACATCTCCAGAACCAAGGAAGAAAACAATGTTTTATTCCTTAAAAGTCTGGGCGATGAATGGACTCAACTGTCTATGTCCCTTCAAGCAAACCAGGACCTAGACAGCTGGTCACTTCATGATCTGTATGGAACGCTTGCAGCATAAGAAAATGATATAATGAAAAAGAAGGTTTCCATTGGTGGACCTCTTGCCCTTGCTGCTGGTGAAAAAGAAAAATCAAGGACTTCCACCAAAGAACATAAAAAGAAAGGCAAGAAAGCATTGGTAGTAGAATCAGAATCTGAAGAATAAACTTCTGAATCAGATGATGAAATTAAAGCTTTTGCCAAATCTTTGGCCTTGATCACAAAGCAGTTCCAGAAAAAGTTCATCAAGAAACCCTATGAATGAAAAGAGTTCAAAAGGGAAAGATACCAGTCATCGTATGAAAGAAAGCCATCCAAATTCCATCAGAGGGAAGATAGAAGAGATGAGAGAGAGGAAAGAGAAGAAAGAAGAGAAGACAAAAGAGACGAGAGAAAAGAAGACAACAATGGAAGGAAGAATGACCTTCGATGCTTCAGATGTTAAAAGCTCGGTCATTTCTCCAAAGAATGCCGAGGACGATTGGTAAAGGATGCTGATTATTACAAGAACAAATATAAATACAATTCCAGATAGCGAAGCCTGATGGCTGAAAAAAAAAATTGGGTGTCCGATTCTTCATCAGACGATGAAGACAAAGCACTCATATGTCTAATGGCCACGTCCAACGCAGAATTCACCTACAACTCTGATGACCAAGTATGTGAGTCTACTTCCAATGAAATCAACTCTGCCCCATCGGAGATAGAGTTAAGAGTAATAAAACTTTCAGAAGATTTCTTGAAATTAAAAGAAAAATTAAATTTTGAAAAATCTGAAAGGATAAAAGCGGAAAAAGAAGCTAGTTTCTACAAAAGAGAAACTGATCTTCTAACCGAAGAAAAAGTTGAACTCGCAAAGGAAAAGACTCGCATCAGCATACTTAAGAAATCAGAGGAAGATAAACTTCTGGAATTAAACAAACAAATAACTAAGGACCTAGAAAAGAAACAAAGGCCTTAAAAGAATCTGAGGCAGAGAGACTCAATTCAGTAGCTCTTAAAGATTTCTTTCAAAAAGAGCGGGAAATTCTTCAC
>NC_037540.1:23281738-23290986 GCF_001531365.2 Cynara cardunculus var. scolymus | reverse complement strand
AATCACCAAAAATCATTGAGGATAAGAAACATCATAACTTAAAAACCTCAATGAAATCTGGTATTCCTTTATCAATGAAAACTTCAGACAAAGAAAAGAGAAAACTAAAAGATAGTAACTCTGCCAAAGCTAATCGGGAATTATTCTTTCTGGAGATTAAACTTAATTTGATAGCCTGAAAATGGTGTTAAAATCCTTGAAAAATGATGAGTTTAGACTCCAAATGACTGTCACTCGAAGAGTGTGCAATCTGATTTGGGGGCTGTGTCACTCAAAAAGGATAGGGTAATGATGATTACCCTAAATCTATCTTCAGTTCTTGAAATTTGGAAAAAGTCTATTTAACTTCCTTTTATAGTAGATATAAAATTTGGTCATAAAAAAGAGCCGCCCCATGATCTGGGATGCGATGGAAAGAGCATCCTCATCGATCCTCTGGTCATCAACACTTAGAGAATTATCCAGTAAATCATCCAGAAGCATACGATGAAGATTTAAAGATAAGGATGATTCATCACATCATGAATGACAGCTGGAGATGACATGTCGACAGCTAGACTTCAAGTTTATCTCTGATAGTAAAGGTTATCAATAGAGTAGATAAACGTTATCTGTTAATAGAAGATTAGCTAAAAAGTCTCATTAGATAGTTATCTTCTTATTAGCTGATTAGTATAAATAGGTGATTAGGCCTATTGTAAAAAGAGTCGCTTAAGTTGCTTTTACGTTTTTCATATTTATAAAGTGAAATCTTTAACGCTCAAGATTGTTCTTAATTGTTTATAATTTATTCTTGAGTGTTCATCACTTTGTTCATAAAATCACTATAATTTGGTTATTATTAACTAGACTATTAGTGTTATTGAGAGATCTAGGATCAACATAACTTGTCCGGATGTTTATGTTTGACATTAAATTTATAAGTGTTGAGAATTCTTGGAATTTTTACAATTTGATAATTATTATTAGGTTTAATTATGCTTTTGAAAAAGGGTTATTTTATATCTTTTTAAATAAATAAAAAAGATAAATTCCTACCAAGCATGGTGACGTAAGTCTGTTTTGGTTTGGAACTAGATTTTTGGGAAACACTCCAACCAAGCATGGTGACGTAAGTCTGTTATGTTATGGAATTGGATTTTAGAAACTGTTTCTACGAAGCGTGGTGACGTAAGTATATTTTGGTATGAAACTTGTTTTAAGAGGTAGTTCCCCCAGACATGGTGACTTTTGTCTGTTCTGGCTTGGAACTGGGAATGGATAATTTCAGACGTGGTGAATTTTGTCTGTTCTGATAAGTAGCCCTGTTTTGATGGAGGAACAAGGGTGGCATACCAAGGAGAGGTGTACTTGGAATAAGGGAGGCATTGTCATATGTGAATATTAGTATAACTTTTATTATTATTACTAATTGGATTTAATAACTTTGAATCATCATTTCTTTGTGACCTGATGAATTRGAGATATTATTCATATTAGAAATAATAATTTAGATGATATTGAGAAGGGGAAAATGGTTTGTCACAAAGAGCAAGTATTGCCTTAAATCTTTCCATTAAATATTTACAGAGGAATTCTGGTCTTTGTGGTCTAATGAATCAAAAAGACTTTGGTTGTAATGTTAGATTCATTTTGGGAATATTGGATCTTTAACCAGATGCATTTGTATCAAGAACTGATGTTAATGAGTTTATCCTGTTATTTATTTTCTTGAGGACTGCATTGTTTGGTTGAAATGCAAATATTTCTGAGCAAAGATACTTTATTATATTTTGGTGTTTATCACCCTGTATTTGCAAAGAAGAGATTTACTCACTAGACCCTTCTGGTCTAACCCTCATTTTTTGTTTTAAAAATATGCAATGCAGGAACTGCGGGGTCCATGGATTGTAAGGGAAAAGGGAAAATGTGATAATTTCCCTAAACTTGATATCTGCTTTTGAAGATCTGCATGAGATTGCTTGTTTTTGGAAAATACATGTTGTTATACATTTGATAGTACATGATTTTATTTTGGAATTTTTCATGTGTAAACTTTGTACAAATAAGAATCCTTGTACTAGTGGGACCATTGTGGTGTAAACTGTATTTTAATGCAATGAAATATGTGTCATGTGCAAATGTGGTGTTTAGGGGTGTTATACTATGGGATCTTGTTCAATCATAAGCAATCCCGCCAACTGAAAAAGAATCTCCTCAGAGATTGAAAAAAACTGAAAAGCTCTCCTGTAGCTTTGATTATTGAGTCTGTTGAGTGATCACTGAACACGTGTTGTAAACTTTTCTAATAAAAAAATATTCTTCATGAAGACAAAACTCACACCAAAGGAACCTTTAGCAATGTCGAAGATAAAGCTGAAGACAGAGACAAGAAGTTCATGATCTTAAGTGGTTTAAGTGATAACATGCATGTCTACAATCAACTGTGAAGTCTATTCAAGATTCAACGAATACTGAAGAAATTCTAGAGTTATGACAGTGCCAGCGATCAAATGAATCTTGCTCTACAAGATCAATTTTTGTCCTTATCCTCCTGCACACAAAGGACAACCCCATACCTCTCAAAGTAAATCATATGTATGGAGTCACTGTATCGCCTCCTAGCGTGCTTACCTACTTTGTGAAAGACCACTGTTCATATACAATTAAAAACCTGTATATTTGAAGACAAAAAACAAGCTTACCTCTAGAAGCTTGCCACGTGCTTTGTACCCTCTGATTTGCATTAATGTAATGAGTATAGCTAACGAGATTCTCTTCTCCATACCACGAAGCTAATCTTACTTACAGGAAAGAATAATACATATATGCAAGACTGAGCTTACTCTCAAGTAAAATTATAACATCTTCTCAAGCAAGCATTTTCTCTCTTGCTTTTCTGTATCTTGTGTGCTTCTTAGATTGTTTTAAGTTATGTATATTATCTTCTTCTATAGAAAATCTATAAATTCTGTATTGATCTTCTCATATCAATAAAGGATTTTAAAAAGTGAAATTTGTGTGTATGTATTCATCCCTCCCTTTTACAAACACTTACCTATAAACTCTTGTATATTTGTATGGGACCAACAAGTGGTATCGCAATGTTTATAATCTCTTTTTTTTTAAGATAATTTATTAACCATTTTTCTTAAAATGGCTTTGATAAACATAAACACAAACTTTGACAATAATGGCTTTCTTACCAATCCCCCCCCCCTCCCGATTCATCAGAGACAACTTCAGTCTTTGGAAGAATCGGATGTCCCTTTTCTTTGAAGGTGTGGATCTTGAGATTTCGTACTATATCGAGAATGGACCTTATGTTCCATTCGTAATATCTCCAGCAGTTCTTGTAACTGCTACGACAACCGCTATTCCTGAGAGGCAGATTCCTAAGCCCCTTCATTAATGGAGTAATGAAGACAAGAAGATGACATTAGATACTAGAGCTAGATCTATGTTATAACCAGATTTTTCATCAGATCTGGGTCCAGGTAACCTTATGTGTTTATTATGTGAAATAAGTGATAACATGCATGCTATTTTAATATAAATGCATGGACTATGTGCACATGTGCGATAACATGATACTGTGCATACATGTGGTAAGATGTTATATGAGGATATTGTTATATACATAAAACTCAAACCTTCATGGTTAAAAAAAGGTTTGGTTTTAAAATATTATACTTCCACCGCACAAGAGTTTTTATATTGATAAAATATCAATCACCGCCTTATTTTGAAGTATAAAAAGAAGAGATAAGATAAAAATATTATCTTATCCTTTCTGTTTTTTGGAAAGAAATATTTTGAGAAAAAAAAAAGAGTTTGAAGCAGTAAGTGTTCTTGAAGAAGAATTCCTGTGCGGTTGAAAGATTTACTATGTGTTTAAATCTGCAGAATCTATTTCTAGTAAGGTGAGTTTTGATAAACTAAAACCTATATATTTGTAGATATATCTAAACTGCTGGGTTTTGAGAATTTGCGATTTAAGAATAGTTTGGTAAAACTGTTCTTTTAACAGTTTAAACAAGTTGTTTACGATTTTGGAGTTTGAAACTGTTTTGGAAAAGATGAAACAGTAACTGTGCTTTAAAACAGTTTTGGAAGATAATATTCTGTTTTAAAGGATTTAAAAGAGATATTTGACATGTGGAAATTTATGAAAGAACAGATTGTTCTTGAGTTTGAAAGTTTTGAAAATAAAACTGTTTTTGGAAACCATTATTGGTTAAAAACTATAAAGGACATCTCATCAAGACGGTTGTCACTTCGGTCTGTTTTCGTTTGGGATTAATCTATAGATTTTGTGGATAAAACTATGGAAGATGTTTCATCAAGACGGTTGTGACTTTGGTCTATCTTTGTTTGGAACTAATCCACGGATTTTGATGAGAAAATAATGGTGACATATAAATGAGAGGTGTACCATGGGATAAGGGTGACATATCAAGGAGAGGTGTACCTTCGGCTATAAGGGTGGCATATCAAGGAGAGGTGTACCTTTGGATATAAGGGTGGCAATTGAGTGTGGTTATTATAGCTCTTGCTATTGTGTCTTTTAAGATTACAATAGATTTGAGTACTTACTTCATTGTGATTCAAGGACTCAGAGATGTTGTTCTTATTAGAAATGATAGTATTGATGTTATTGAGAAGGGGAAAACTTGGACTATGGCCATTGGTTTTGGATAAAATATGTTTCGAATCAAGAGGTTGATTTCAGAGGAACCAGAGAGGCTCTGTTTGTTCCTTGAAAGGGACCAGAGGGGGCTCTGGTTGGTCCTCAAAATAGAACCAGAGGACTCTGGTCGTTGATCTAAGAAATTATGCAAGTCTTTACTAAATGTTTTAGTTGGACCAGAGGCTCTGTATCTATTGATAAGAGCTTATGTGTCAAAATCATATTTCAAAGAATTTTCAAACGGGGTTTTATACTTAAGAAATTTTCTTACAAATAAGACAGACCAAAAGCTCTGGTTGTCCTACGCATGTTGAACCAGAAGCTCTGGTTGGTCTCACATTTTGGACTAGAAGCTCTGGCTAGTAGAACCAGAAGCTTTGGTTGGCCTACGCTGGTTGAACTAGAAGATCTGGTTGAGTCTTGCGATTTGTGCCAAAAGGTCTGGCTAGTAGAACCAGAGCTCTGGTCATACAAGATCTTTCCAAAAATTATATTTTTATCTATGGAAAAGCTATTTTAATATCTATAAGATTGATCTATGAATTAAATGATAATTTCTACTAAGTAACAGGCTCTGGTTGGCTTAACCAGAAGCTCTGGTAGAGGAACCAGAGAAGCTCTGGTCCTCTTGTTTGTTGAAATATTTTCTAAGTTTGGATTGCGGAACCAGAGGTCCGATGGACTCAAACAGATTATGGATTTACATATTAAGATGTGAAATGATTTTATTTGAATAAATGTTTTGGTGGTTATCACCCTGCAACTACAAGGAAAAAGGGAATCTCACTAGACCTCTAGGTCTAACCCTCAATTTTGTGTTTTCAAATATGTGTTGCAGGGAATGCGGATTATAATGATAGTAAAGGAAAAAAGAAAATGTGAATTATTTCCCTATGTGCTTAGTTTTATGAAGATCATCCTTGGATATGTTTTGGAGAATAGATATTTTCATTACAAGAGCATGTATTTTGGAATTTTCGAGTTGTGTATTTTGTATTGTAGACTCTTGTATTACGGACCTTTGTGGGCTTGAACATGTATTTTATGAATGGAATATGTGTTATATGCAATGTGACATTTGGGGGTGTTACAAGTTGGTATCAAAGCCTAAGTTTAAGGGATTTAGGTATTCACATGCATGATGCTTAGACTTAAACTGTTTTCATTGCTTATTAGGGTCCTGGACATAGTTAGCACCTTTGGAATAAATATGATAAGTTAAGAGATCAGTGTGTAAGGTATTTTCGGATTACATCTGGCCAATGTAATTTTGAATCTACAGGTACATAACAGAACTTGGACACTTCATTATATTTGGGAATGTGAAAATGTGTTTGTTAACTTTGATATCTACAGATGACTAGTAGATCCAGAAGGTCTGAAAGGATCACCCGCCCCAATCCTAATAAAGAAGAGGATTCTCCTAATCTTGCCTCTGTTGGTACATCTGAGGGCAGAGGTAGAGGCAGAGGCAAAGGTAGAGGCAGAGGCAGAGGCCAAAGCAGAGGGCAGACTAGAGGCAGAGTTAGCCATGCAGATGTCAATACAGACCAAGGGGAATCAAATTATGAGAATATGAACCAGGAACAGATGCCTCAACCAAAATATGTGACTTGAGACATGCTGGCTGAAGAAATAGGGAAGCTAAGGAAACCTTGACTTCCATTATGGGGATTCCTGCCAGAATCGAGACTGGTAGTGTTGAGATTAATCCACCAGCCCCAACTGTCAATAATAAAGAAGGCGATATCAAGATGTTCTTGACTTGTAAACCACCAACCTTCTCAGGAGAAAGAGATCCAATCAAAGCTATGTGTTGGATTAAAGAAATAGAATCAGTATTCAATACCATCCTATGTGCAGAGATGGACAAAGTCAGATTTGCAGTTTCTGTTTTGAAGTCAAATGCATTATTTTGGTGGAAAGTGGCATCCTTAGCCAGACCTGACATCTTACAAACTATGATGTGTGTTAGGACTGAAATTCAGTATAAAATTGTATTCGTCTTGAAAGGTTAAATATTGTCTGTAATTGTATAAAAGTCATCGTGTTTGACTTTTTTGATAGTTTGACTTTGACTTTCAAGGGTTATTGTTTGACCCTATATAAAGGGTAAGTCTTTTGTAATTTTGGGGTATGAGCTCATTTGTAAAATCCATATAAGTAATAAGAGTTTGACCAATATTAGAAGTTTGACCTTTTCTCTCAACTCTCTCATATGTTCTTATTGAAGATCAATCAAATCTGCCATGATTATGAATGTTTTGATTGAAGATTGATTAAAGTGGAACAACAATTGGTATCAGAGCCCAGATTGCAGCAATTTGATTGGAGGATTACAAATTTTTTGAGGATTTTTGCACGGATTTAGTGGATTTTAAGAACTGTTCATGCCAGTTATTGACTATTCATCGCAAATTTTTGATCGGATTGCACATTTTCTGCTCTAATCGCATCAATTCTTAGTGTTAATTGTTAAAATTTGCACTACAAGATTCGCAATTACTATCTGAACATCTTTGATTCACATCATTTTGGATTTTAATCAAGTTTTGAACCGATTTTGATCGATTTTTGAGTTTATGAAAAATTTCTGTTCTTCAAAAACTCATAATTTTTCAAGTTTTGATTCAAATTTTTGGTGAAAAGTTGTTAAAATTGTGTTTGTGCTTGAATATTAATCGTATAACTCGTTGGTCGATTTAGGTTAAACCGAGTATAGTTGTGTGCGATATCGATTAAACGTTGTCCGATTAAGTGATAATCCGATTGTAACTTGTGCGATTTAGTTTGGTATTTTGTGCGATTTAATTTTGGTCATATTGTGTTGTGGGCGATTTAAATTTTGATCGTATTTTGACTTTGACCATATTTGTGCATCATGCGATTGAAATTTTATTGAGTTTGATCCGAAAATCTTTCAAAATATTATGTTTGTGTGTTAAAATTTTGATCTTATTGTACGTAATTGTTTTGTGAATCTTTGTTGTTCACAAGATTTTATATTAGGACTAAATTTTAGTGATAAATTGTATTCGTCATGAAAGTTAAATATTGTCTATAATTGTAAAAGACATCGTGTTTGACTTTGTATAGATAGTTTGACTTTGACTATTAGTGTTTTACTTTGACCCTATATAAAGGGTTAGTCTTTGTAATTTTAGTAAGAAAGCTTTCATTGTAATAACATTTACGTAATAGAGAGTTTGACAAGACTTTGAAGATTGATTTTTTCTCTCTATCTCCTCTCATTGTGTTCTTACAATATTATACAGATCTACCATGGATTCTTACATGTTTTACGAAGATTGATCTTAAGAGGATTAACAATTGGTATCAGAGCAGGAAATGCAAAGAAATCATTAGAAGAAATCAGAAATTTGAAGATTTTTGGAAGAAACTTTTCTGGAATTTATATGTTCTTCATTTGTGTTCTTCATGTTCTTGACATTTTATTGAGTTTAATCCGAAAATCTTTCAAAATATTTTGTTTGTGTGTTAAAGTTTTGATCAAACTGTACGTAATTGTTTTATGAATCTTTGTTGTTCACAAGATTTTATGTTTTAATCATTTGTTTTCAAGTTTTTGTTCAAATTTGTGTTTTGAAATTTTTACGTGTTCTTGATAAATATCATCAAAAAAGGTCAATTTTGATCCATTTTTGTATGAATTTTTGAAGTTTTTGTGTTTCTGTCATAGTTTGTCCAGATTATCATTTCAAAAAGCCTTCCTTGTCCAAGCTTCTCTTAAATCGCTCATGACCGGATATAGTAAATCGCTTGGTAAATAGCTTGGCTTTGTGACCGGATATAGTAAATCTCTTGGTAAATCGCTTGATTCATCGCTTAGATTCTTTGACCGGATAAGAAAATCGCTTGGTTCATCACTTGGCTTGTGACCGGATTAGGCTGTTAATCGCACCATCCAGCTGATTTATTGTCTACCTCGTACAAGTCTTGACCGGAGATCACATATCCGCTTGACTTATTGAGCGATCTTCATCTAATCCGCAGGACAGCCTGACCGGATTACCTTAAATTGCTTGGCATGGTGAGATGTTTGGACTAAATTGCTTGTCATAGTAATCGAATATTGTCGAAGTCGCTTGTAGTTGTGATCGATTTAGGACTTAGCATATGGTGTGGATTTTAAATTGCTCAACAAAGATCTGTATTCTACTTTATCGCTGAGTATAGTGACCGGATTTAGATGAAAATTGTGATAACCAAATCCTGGTTATCACCCAAGGTAATTAATACGTGATTATCTGATTATATGATTACGTGATAGCATGATAAATTGATACGTTTGATCATGTTAGTATGTGAAAATATGCATAATTTAGATGCATGAATGAGATTATGTGTATAAATGGATGCACATGTTTGTATGATATATATATATATATATGAGATATACAAGCATATATGTATATGTGCATGACAGTATACTATATATATATATGTGTGTGTGTGTGTGTGTGTGTTATGCATGCATGTATGCATGAGTATGGATATTTATTTTTATGATGGTAGTAGCCGACTTTCCCTAAAGGGAAAGTATAAAAGGAGGGTTCAA
>NC_037540.1:23267979-23280724 GCF_001531365.2 Cynara cardunculus var. scolymus | reverse complement strand
TGTGTTGTATGATATAACTCTTTCTATTATATCCCTTAAGACTACCATGGTCTGGAATCTTTATTTCTTTGTGATTTAAAGATTTAGGATCAAAGTTCTTATTGGAAATCATAGTATGGATGTTATTGAGGAGAAAACATCAGGTTTGGCTTTATATTTTAAATAACCTTGTTGATTTGAAAAGGTTTAAAAGTGGCATTATATGGAACCTAGCTGGTTCAAAGATATGATATTTAAATAGCTAAATGCTTAGCTTGAAAAGTGGAAAGGATTTGGTATTTTGTTCCTTTTCGTTCATATATTTGATATATATGAATAGTTGTTTTTCATAAAGGTTTTGGTGATTTTCACCCTACAATATAATAATAGGGTATCTCACTAGACCTTTTGGTCTAACCCTCGTTTTGTGATTTTAACTATGTGTTGCATAATGTGCGGAGGGTAAGGGGAAGGGGAAAATGTAATATTTTCCTATATACTTTTCTACATGAAGATCTGTCTTTATGTATAGTTTTGATTGATTAGTACAAGAAATGTATTTGAATTTTTGGACCTTGTATTTGGTTATAATAGATTATGTACTAAGGGACCTGAATGGGATAATATCATGTATTTCTTTTGTATGAAATATGTGTTACATGAAATTTGTGGTTTGGGGCGTTACAGAAAGTGGTATCAGAGCCTGAGTTTAAGGGATTTAGGTATTTAACAGCATGATACCTAGACTTAAACTATTATATTACATGTTAAGGGTCCCGGACATAGTTAGCTCCATTGAAAATAAATATGATGGGTTGAAAGAACAGTGTGTAAGGTAAATTTTAATTACATCTGGTCAGTGTAATTATGAATTTACAGGTACACATCTGAACTTAAATACTTCATTATATTTGGGAATGTGAATACGTGATTATTAATACTAAACTCTGCAGATGTCTAGCCGAACTAGAAGATCTGAAAGAACGACTCGTCCAGAGTTTGAAGAAAAGGAAGAGTCACCTGTTAATCTTCCAGCTAGCACGTCCGAAAATAGAGGACAGGGAAGAGAAAGGGGACGAGGCAGAGGTAGAAGTCAGTCTCAAGGAAGGGGTCGGACTAAAGTACATTCTGAACATGAAGAATCCCACTCTGGTAATGTACAGGAAAGATCAGTGCCACATCCTGAATATGTAACCAGGGACACGTTGGCTGAAGAAATGGGAAAGTTGCGGGAAACTTTGACTTCTATTATGGGAATTCCAGCCAAGGTAGAGACATAAAGAATAGAAGTTCATCCCTCGATGCCAGTTACTCACAACAAGGAGGGGGATATTAAAATGTTTTTGGCATGCAAGCCACCAACATTTTCTGGAGAAAGTGATCCAGTGAAAGCTATGTGCTTAATCAAGGAGATGGAATCTGTGTTCAACACCATTCGGTGTCCAAAAACAGATAAAGTTCGATTCGCTGTCTCGGTATTAAAGTCAAATGCTCTATTTTGGTGGGAAGTTGAATCATTGGCCAGGACGGATGTTTTACAAACATTATCCTGGACAGAATTTGTGAATCAATTTAAAGAACAATTTTCCGCTAAGACAGATGTACGACAAATGGAAGAAGATTTCCTGAAACTAGAGAAAGAAAATGGAACAGTTCGAGAGTATACCGAGAAATTCATTGAATACTCTCGATTTGCCGAGCACTATGTTTCAACCAAACCCAGGAAGATAGAAAGGTATATTTGGGGTTTGAAACCCTCAATCAGAGAGTTTGTTATTGCTATGAACCCCAATAACTTTTCGTTAACGATAGATGCAGCTGAAGTGATTGAACGAAATAAAAACCGACAGCCAGAAGAAAGAGTTGTAGAGAAGAGAAAATGGGAAGGGCCTTCATCTTTTCAAGGGCCGAAAACTATAAGATATGATAACAGATCTGAGCAGAAGAGCAGTGAGAAAGTCTGTTCACAATGCCGACAAGTTCATCAGAGTGAGTGTAAGATGGACCCAAGGAAGTGTTATAAGTGTGGTGAAGCAAGCCATCTGTCCAGAAGTTACCCAGCTAACAGAAGGTGTTTTAATTGCAATTCTCCGGATCATATTCGACCAAATTGTCCCTTGTTGAGAACTCCGCAGTTAACAATGGGGAGTAACGCATCGGGTACTCGGGGAAGGCCTACTGTGAACAGAGGAGGACAAGGAGAGGCGCGGGGACGGTCCTTCCAAATGACTAAGAACGAGGCAGAAACATCACCGGATATAGTAACAGGTACATTCCTTCTGAATTCAATATGTGCTAAGGTGTTATTTGACTCTGGTGCAAACGTTTCGTTTGTATCACCAATGTTTGCTCAAACTGCATGTTTGAATTTTGTGCTACTTGATGATGAGTTAGTAGTTGATACTGCTAATAGTCAGGAAACTGTTACTAGTGTGTTCAATAACTGTATTATTGCTATTGGGGACTGTGAACTTTTGATCCGGTTATTTCCCATGCCAATGAAGGAATTTGATGTAGTGGTGGGTATGGACTGGTTGGCAAGGTATCAGTCTAGTATTGTTTGTAATCAGAAAATGATCATAATTGTTCTGCCAGATCAAGGAACAGTTATTATTTATGGTGATCGTCAGAATCACCATACCAGTATTTTGTCAGTAATGAAAGCCCAGAAAAGTATTCGGAAGAAATGCCAAGGATGTTTGGCATACGTAATTGATCTGAAGAAAGAGAAGGGAAAAGAAGAATCGATTCCAATTGTTAATGAATATCCAGAAGTCTTTCCAGAAGACTTATCTTGATTACCACCTGACAGAGTCATTGAATTCCGAATCGATCTTATACCAGGAGTTGCACCAGTAGCAAAGGCACCGTACAGTTTAGCTCCATCTAAATTGAAAGAATTGGTTGCACAGTTGAAAGAATTATCTAATAAGGGATTTATTAGGCCCAGCACTTCACCTTGGGGGTGCTCCGGTCTTATTCGTCAAGAAGAAGGATGGGTGTATGCGAATGTGTATAGACTATCATGAATTAAATAAGTTGACAATCAAAAACAAATATCATTTACCAAGAATTGATGATTTGTTTGACCAATTGCTGGGAGCAAGTTATTTCTCCAAGATTGATTTAAGGTCAAGGTATCATCAGTTCAAAGTCAGGGAAGAAGATGTTGCCACAACAGCATTCAGAACAAGGTACGGGAATCACGAATTCTTGGTTATGCCATTTGGCTTAACTAATGCGCCTGCAGCCTTTATGGATTTAATGAATAGAGTATGTAAAGAGTATCTTGATAAATTCGTTATTGTATTTATCGATGATATTCTTATATACTCTAAGACCAAAGAAGAGCACGCGGAACATCTTCGTCTGATATTGGAATTGTTGAAAAGAGAAAAGTTGTATGCTAAATTGTCCAAGTGTGAGTTCTGGTTAAGAGAAGCTCAATTCTTGGGTCATGTTATCTCAGAAACAGGGGTAAAAGTGGATCCAGCAAAAATAGAGGCAGTTGCAACATGGGAAGCTCCGAAAAATCCTTCCGAGGTCCGAAGCTTTTTTGGATTGGCCGGTTATTACCGTAAGTTCATTCAGAACTTTTCTAAGATAGTCGTGCCATTGACTAAATTGACTTGGAAAAATGTTAAATTCTAGTGGGAAGGAGAGCAGCAAGAAGCTTTTCAACTTTTAAAAGATCATCTTTGCACTGCGCCGATATTGATTCTACCAGATGGATCCGAAGACTTTATAGTTTACAGCGATGCTTCAAAGTTAGGGTTGGGATATGTTTTGATGCAAAGAGGAAAAGTGATATCTTATGCATCAAGACAAATGAAAGATCATGAGAAACAGTATCCAACCTATGACATGGAATTAGTTGCAGTGGTATTTGCTCTGAAAATCTGGAGACACTATCTTCTAGGAACGAAATGTCAGATTTATACTGACCATAAAAGTCTACAACATCTGTTCAGCCAGAAGGAATTAAATATGCGATAGCGTCGATGGATTGAACTGGTTAATGATTATGATTGTGAAATCCTTTACCACCCGGGAAAAGCTAACGTGGTGGCTGACGCTTTAAGTCGGAAAGAAAAGAACGGAACCATTAAAGCTGTGGCAATGAGAATGAACTTGATCCCTGACATTCGTAAGGAAATTCAGAGATGCCAACAAGAAGCTATTAAAGAAGAATTTGTTAAAGTAGAAAGGTTGGGTAAGATGATTTCAACCTTGGAACAGAATAATGAAGGACTAATGTGCTTTCAAGGGCGAGTTTGGGTACCATGTTTTGGAAATATCCGAAATATGATATTAAATGAAAGCCATAAGTCCTGATACTCTATTCATCCAGGCACCAATAAGATGTATAGAGATTTGAAACTTTTTTATTGGTGGCCAGGATTAAAAAGAGACATAGCTCGATATGTGGAACAATGTCTTACATGTTTACAGGTTAAGATTGAACATCAGAAGCCGTATGGAAGTCTTCAATCTTTGGAGATACCTGTATGGAAATTGGATCACATTACCATGGATTTCGTTATAAAATTACCTCGAACTCCAAGGGGATACGACGCAATTTGGGTAATTGTTGATCGTCTGTCCAAATCTGCGCATTTCCTGCCAATAAGAGAGAAGTACTCCTTAGAAAAGCTAGCGCAAATTTATATCAAAGAAATTGTTACCAGGCATGGCGTTCCATTATCTATTGTCTCTAATAGAGATAGTCGGTTTACTTCAAAGTTCTGGGAAGGGTTGTAGAAAGCTTTGGGATCTGAAATTCGACTAAGTACAGCTTATCATTCGCAAACTGATGGGCAGAGTGAAAGAACTATCCAGACTCTCGAAGATATTTTGAGAAGTTGTATTATTGACTTCGGAGGATTGTGGGAAGATCACTTGCCATTAATAGAGTTTGCATATAACAATAGTTACCATTCCAGCATCCAAGCAGCACCGTATGAAGTGTTGTATGGACGTAAATGCCGAACGCCGTTGTGTTGGAATGAAGTGGGTAAAAAACAGCTGACGGGTCCTGAGATTGTCCAAGAAACTTCTGAAAAGATCGAACAGATCCGTGAAAGAATCAAAACAGCACAAGATCGCCAGAAAAGTTATGCTGACAATCGTCGAAAACCGATTGAATTTGATATAGGTGATTTTGTAATGTTAAAAGTTTCGCCATGGAAGGGTGTTATCAAATTTGGAAAGAAATGAAAGCTCAGTCTGAGGTATGTGGGGTCGTTCAGAATATGTAAACGAATTAGGCCGGTAGCATATCAGTTAGAGCTGCCAGAAGAACTGAGTCTAATTCACAACACTTTTCATGTGTCGAATCTGCGAAAATGTTTGGCGAATCCGAGTCTAGCTATACCGATACCAGAGATTAAATTAGACAGTAAGCTGAACGTTGTGGAAACGCCAGAAGCTGTAATTGATCAAAAGATCAGGGTGTTGAGAAACAAAAAGATAAGTCTGGTTAAAGTTCAGTGGAAGTTTCACAAAGGACCGGAAGCAACATGGGAACTAGAGTCAAAGATGAGATCAGAATACCCTTCGCTTTTTTATTAAAGGAATTTTGGAACGAAATTCTTTTAAGGGATGGATAATGTGATAACCAGATCCTGGTTATCACCCAAGGTAATTAATACATGATTATCTGATTATATGATTACATGATAGCATGATAAATTGATACATTTGATCATGTTAGTATGTGAAAATGTGCATAATTTAGATGCATGAATGAGATTATGTGTATAAGTGGATGCACATGTTTGTATGATATATATATATATATGAGATATACATGCATACATGTATATGTGCATGAGAGTATACTATATATATATGTGTGTATGTTATGCATGCATGTATGCATGAGTATGGATATTTATTTTTATGATGGTAGTAGCCGACTTTCCCTAAAGGGAAAGTATAAAAGGAGGGTTCAACCTCCATTTGCATTTTCTGCTACTTCTTGGTGAGAAGTGTTTGTGTGATTTAAGTTTGACCGGATTGCAAGATCAAGTTGATTTCAAGTATCTGATTTCAAGAAGGTTGTTTTCAAAAAGCTTGTTAAGGTGAGTAATTTCTAAACTTTTTTGCATAAAACTTGTTATTGGTTTTATTTGAATGTTATTTATTATTATAAAGGAATCAGTTATTTGCGTAAGGGTTTTATCCGGATAAAGGTTGACTGGATTAAGTCTAAATCGGACAAAGTTTGTCCGGGTTATTCTTATATCGATCAAGGGTTGGGCAATTAAGCCCTAAACCGCTCAAATGTTGAACGGTTTAGTCTTAAACCGATTAAATGCAAAGCGAGTTATAATTGGTAAGAATGGTTAACATTTTGAACTGAGAAGTAGGAATACGATCATGTGGTAACCGGATTATTTTTTTAATCGGTCATGCTTTGAACGATGTATTGTCCGGACTTTTTATCCGGACAAAAGATGAAATTTATTTCTAATGTTAAATCGGACAAGCCTTGGGCGATGAGTTCTCCGGATTTGGTAAACCGGCTAAGACTTGACCGGAGATGAAGTCCGGCCAAGTCTATGTTGACCGGATTTGTATTGTGCCTTGTGCTTAATTGATAAAATTATTATTTTATCATAAAATGGAGATTTGATATAAATGATTTTTTTTATTGATAATAATTTCAATGGCTGCGGTCTATTTGAAATTATTTTTGTGAAATGTTTTGATGAGGAAATAAGGGTGGCATATCAAGAAGAGGTGTACCATGGGATAAGGGTGGCATATCAAGGAGAGGTGTACCATGGAATAAGGTGGCATATCAAGGAGAGGTGTACATTTGATATAAGGGTGGCATTTGTATGTGTGTTGTATGATATAACTCTTTCTATTATATCCCTTAAGACTACCNGGCATATCAAGGAGAGGTGTACATTTGATATAAGGGTGGCATTTGTATGTGTGTTGTATGATATAACTCTTTCTATTATATCCCTTAAGACTACCGTGGTCTGGAATCTTTATTTCTTTGTGATTTAAAGATGTAGGATCAAGGTTCTTATTGGAAATCATAGTCTGGATGTTATTGAGGAGAAAACATCAGGTTTGGTTTGATATTTTAAATAACCTTGTTGATTTGAAAAGGTTTAAAAGTGGCATTATATGGAACCTAGCTGGTTGAAATATATGATATTTAAATAGGTAAATGCTTAGCTTGAAAAGAGGAAAAGAGGAAGGTCCATCAACTTGATACAGAGGACCAAAATCTGTTTTCATAAAGGTTTTGGTGATTTTGTATTTTCATAAAGGTTTTGGTGATTTTCTATTTTCTATACCTGGAAAAGAGGAAATGGGAAGGTCCATCAACTTGATACAGAGGACCAAAATCTGTAAAGTATGGAAACAGGCCCGAACAGAGATTCATCGAGAAAGCTTGTCCACGATGTCACCATGTTCATCAGGGCGACTGTAAAACTGATCCAAGAAAATGTTATCAATGTGGAGAAGCAGATCATCTATCAAGAAATTGCCCGATGACAAAGAGATGTTTTAACTGCAATTCGCCAGATCATCTTAGGCCTAACTGCCCAAAGTTGAAAGCTCCACACTCACTTTGAGAAGCAATATATCGAGTGCCTGTGGAAGACCGAGCATGGACAGAGGAGGATCGGGTAGGGCGCGGGGTCGATCGTTTCAAATGACCAAGCACGAAGCCGAAACTACACCCGATATAGTTACAGGTACTTTTCTCGTGAACTCCCTCTATGCTAAAGTGTTGTTTAATTCGGGAGCAAAATTTTCATTTGCATCCCCATCATTTACTATATGTGCTCATATGAACTCTATGCCTCTTGACGACGAGTTAGTAGTTGATACTGCTAACGGTCAAGTATATGTGAATTGTATGTTCAATAACTGCACTATTATGATTGAGGGATGTGAACTACCGATCAGACTGTTTCCCATGCCTATGAAAGAATTTGATGTGATACTAGGAATGGATTAGTTAGCAGAAAATCAGGCTAGTATTGTCTGTGATAAAAAGATAATAAGGATCATGTTGCCAAGTAGAGGAACAGTGGTTATATATGGTGATCATCAAGGTCATCATACCGGGTTGATATCTGTAATAAAGGCCAGAAAATGCATATAGAATAAATATCAAGGATTTTTGGCCTATGCTACAGATATTAATAGGGAAAAGAAGGGACCAGAGCTGATTCCAATTGTCAAGGAATATCCAGAGGTCTTTCCAGAGGACTTGTTTGGTCTTCCACCAGACCGAACCATCGAATTCAAGATTGATCGTATACCTGGGCAGCGCCAGTCTCCAAGGCTCTATACAGATTGGTCCCATTGGAACTGAAAGAATTGTTAATTCAGTTGAAAGATCTGCTCGACAAAGGCTTTGTCAGACCAAGTCCGTCACCTTGGGGAGCTCCAGTTCTGTTTGTTAAAAAGAAGAACGGATCTATGCAAATGTGCATAGATTACCGAGAGCTTAACAAATTGACAATCAAGAACAAATACCCATTGCCCAGAATAGATGATTTGTTTGATCAGTTGGTTGGGGCCTGTTACTTCTCAAAGATTGATCTGGGATCCAAATATCACCAACTGAAAGTCAGAGACGAGGACATTCCTAAAACTGCTTTCAAGACAAGATACGGGCATCATGAATTTCTGGTTATGCCTTTTGGGAAGATCGAGTCAGTTGCAAAATAGGAAGCACCAAAGACACCATGTGAAATCCGAAGCTTTTTGGGTTTGGCAGGGTATTACCGCAAGTTTATCCAAGATTTCTCCAAAATAGCCATGCCATAAACCAAATTGACTTGAAAGAATGTTAAGTTTCAGTGGGAAGAAAAACATAAGAAAGCTTTCCAGTTACTAAAGGAACATCTCTGCAGTGCCCCGATTCTATCTCTACCCGATGGAACTGAAGATTTTGTAGTATATAGCAATGCATCGAAGTTGGGTTTGGGCTATGTATTAATGCAAAGAGGAAAAGTTATATCTTACGCATCTCGTCAACTAATGGATCACGAAAAGCAATACCCTACCCACGATATGGAATTAGCAGCTGCGGTATTTGCATTAAAGATACGGAGACATTACCTCTTGGGAACAAAGTGTCAAATCTTCACTGATCACAACACTTATTCAACCAGAATGAGTTAAATTTGAGGCAGCGTCGATGGATTGAGTTAGTCAGTGATTATGACTGCAAAATTATATACCATCCAGGAAAAGCCAGCGTTGTAGCTGATGCTCTGAGCCAAAAAGAAAGAAGTGGAACCATCAAGTCTGTAGCAATGAGGATAAATTTAACTCCGGATCTTCATAAAAAAATACAGAGATGCCAGGAAGAAGCCGTCAAGGAAGATCATTTAAAGGCAGAGAGACTGGGTAAGATGATTGCTACCATGGAAAAGAATGATCAAGAGATTATATGCTTCCAGAACCGGATATGGATACCAAACTATGGGAGTACACGGGAGACCATTCTAAATGAAAGCCATAAGTCTCGTTATTCGATTCATCCAGGTACCAACAAGATGTACAAGGACTTGAAAGTATTTTATTGGTGGCCAAGTCTCAAGAAAGACATAGCAGCATATGTGGAACGATGTTTAACTTGTCTGCAAGTTAACATTGAGCATCAAAGACCTTATGGAAGCCTACAATCATTGGAAATACCCGTCTGGAAATGGGATCACATAACAATGGACTTTGTGATGAAGTTACCCCAAACCCCAAAAGGTTATGACGCAATTTGGGTAATAGTAGATCGTTTATCGAAATCTGCACATTTTATACCAATGAAAGAAACTTATTCCTTGAAAAGATTGGCTCAAATCTACATCAAGAAAATTGTGACCAAACATGGTGTTCCACTGTCTATTATTTCTGACCGAGATAGTCGTTTTACTTCAAAATTTTGGGAAAGTTTGCAAAGAATCTTGGGGTCACAGCTACGATTAAGTATAGCATATCATCCTCAGACAGATGGGTAGAGTGAAAGTAATATCTAGACTATCGAAGACATGTTAAGAACTTGTGTTATAAACTTCGGGGGATCATGGGAGGATCATTTACCGTTGAGAGAATTTGCCTACAACAACAGTTATCACTCCAACATAAAAGCGGCACCTTATGAAGTTCTATATGGAAGAAAATGACGAACGCTATTGTGTTGGAATGAGGTAGATGAAAAGCAATTAACAGGTCCTGAGATTGTGCAAATGACGTCTGAAAAGATTGAACAGATTCGAGCAAGAATCAAAACAGCACAGGATCGACAGAAAAGTTATGCCGACAAACGAAGAAAGTCGATTGAATTTAACGTAGGAGATTTTGTGATGTTAAAGGTATCTCCATGGAAGGGTAGATAAGATTTGGAAAGAAAGGCAAACTTAGTCCAAGGTATATTGGACCATTCAAAATCTGTAAATGAGTTGGGCCGGTAGCCTATCAGTTAGAGCTACCAGAAGAGCTCAGCTTGATCCACAACACCTTTCACGTATCAAACCTAACGTGCTTACCTACTTTGTGAAAGACCACTGTTCATATACGATTAAAAACTTGTATATCTGAAGACAGAGAACAAGCTCACCTCTAGAAGCTTGTCACGTGCTTTTTACCCTCTGATTTACATTAATGCAATGAGTATAAAGAGCTAACGAGATTCTCTTCTCCATACCACGAAGCTAAGCTCACTTACAGCAAAGAATAATACATATATGCAAGACTGAGCTTACTCTCAAGTAAAATTATAACATCTTCTCAAGCAAGCAATTACTCTCTTGCTTTTATGTATCTTGTGTGCTTCTTAGATTGTTTTAAGTTATGTATCTTATCTTTTTCTATAGAAAATCTGGAAATTCTGTATTGATCTTCTCATATCAATAAAGGATTTTAAAAAGTGAAATTTGTGTGTCTGTATTCATCCCTCCCTTTTACAAACTCTTACCTATAAACTCTTGTATATTTGTATGGGACCAACAAGTGGTATTCGCAATGTTTATAATCTCTTTTCTTTAAGATAATTATTAACCATTTTTCTTAAAATGTCTTTGATTAACATAAACACAAACTATGACAACAATGGCTCTCTTGCCAAACTCCCCCTCCGGATTTATCAGAGACAATTTCAGTCTCTGGAAGAATTGGATGTCCCTTTTCTTTGAAGGTGTGGATCTGAAGATTCCGTACTATATCGAGAATGGACATTATATTCCATTTGTAATATCTCTAGCAGTTCTCGTAACTGCTACGACTACCGTTATTCCTGAGAGGCAGATTCCTAAGCCCCCTCATTAATGGAGTAATGAAGATAAGAAGAAGATGACATTAGATACTAGAGCTAGATCTATAATAGCCATGTCTCTTCTTGACGAGGTTTATAATTTCGTGACGAAGCTAACGACCTCGAAATCCATGTGAGACACTTTATATGTTCAATATGAATGTACATCTGATGTATAAGAGTCTAGTAAGATAAATTTAGTGAGACAATATGAAAGTTTTCTCTATGAAAAACTTTGTCTAAAATGTACCAACACTTTAACTGTATTCTTATTGACCTTAGGAAAGTTGGAAGAGAATATTCCAACTCTTAGACGCTAAAATAATTCCTAGAATGTTTTCCAGAAGCATGGGATAGCTATACCATGTGTCGCAAGATGTCTAAAGACATGTCCACTTTCTCTCTTAGCACTCTCTATGGTATCTTCCTCAATCATAAGCAATCCCGCCAACTGAAAAAGAATCTCCTCAAAGATTGAAAAGAAATGAAAAGCTCTCTCCTATAGTTTTGATCATTGAGTCTGTTCAGTGATCACTGAAAATGTGTTGTAAACTTTTCTAATGAAAAAGTATTCTTCATGAAGACAAAACTCACACCAAAGGAACCTTTAGCAATGTCGAATATAAAGCTGAARACAGAGACACGCRGTTCGTGATCTTAAGCGGTTTAAGTGATAACAAKCATGTCTACAATCAACTGTGAAGTCYATTAAAGATTCAAYGAACACTGAAKAAATTCTAGAGTTATGACAGTGCCAACRATCAAATGAATCTTGCTCTACAAGATCAGTTTYTGTCCTTATCTCCCTACACACAAAGGACAAMCCRATACCTCTCAAAGTAAAGCATATGTATGGAGTCACTCTATCRCGTCCTAGCATGCTTACCTAYTTTRTGAAAGACCACTATTCATATACGATCAAAAACTTGTATATATCTGAAGACGAAGAAYAAGCTCACCTCTAGAAGCTTGCCACGTGCTTTGTACCGTCTGATTTTGCAATAAATGCAATGAGTATAAATAGCTAAGGAGATTCTCTTCTCCATACCAYGATGCTAAGCTTACTTACAGCAWAGAATAGCACATATATGCAAGACCGAGCTTAGTCTYAAGCAAAGTTATAGCATCTTCTCAAGYAAGCATTTTCTCTCTTGCTTTTCTGTATCTTGTGGGCTTCCTAGATTGTTTTAAGWTATATATCTTATCTTCTTCTTTAGACAATCTGTAAATTCTRTATTGAYCTTCTCATATCAATAAAGGATTTTAAAAAGTGAAATTTGTGTGTATGTATTCATCCCTCCCTTTTACAAATTGTTACCTATAAACTCTTGTATATCYGTATGGGACCAACAAGTGGTATCAGAGCAGTGTTTATGATCTTCTTTCTTTGAGATAATCTATTAACCATTTTTCTTAAAATGGCTTTGATAAACATAAACACAAACTTTGACAATAATGGCTCTCTTGCCAACC
>NC_037540.1:23250150-23267663 GCF_001531365.2 Cynara cardunculus var. scolymus | reverse complement strand
CCATTTTTCTTAAAATGGCTTTGATAAACATAAACACAAACTTTGACAATAATGGCTCTCTTGCCAACCGCCCCCCCCCCCCCCCCCCCCGATTCATCCGAGCCAACTTCAGTCTTTGGAAGAATCAGATGTCCCTTTTCTTTGAAGGTGTGGATCCAGAGATTACGTGCTATATCGAGAATGGACCTTATGTTCCATTCGTAATATCTCCAGCAGTTCCTACAACTGCTACGACTACCGCTATACCTGAGAGGCAGATTCCAAAGCCCCCTTATTAATGGAGTAATGAAGACAGAAAGAAGATGACATTAGATACTAGAGCTAGATCTATAATAGCCATGTCTCTTCCTGACGARGTTTATCACTTCGTGATGAAGCTAACGACCCCGAAATCCATGTGAGACAYTTTATATRTGTTCAATATGAATGTACATCWGATGTACAAGAGTCTAGGAAGATAAATTTAGTGAGACAATATGAAAGTTTTCTCTGTGAAAAACTTTGTCTAGAATGTACCAACGCTTTAACTGTATTCTTATTAACCTGAGGATAGTTGGAAGAGAATATTCCAACTCTAAGACGCTAAAATAATTCCTAGAATATTTTCCAGAAGCATGGGATACCTATACCATGTGTTGCAATATGTCTAAAGACATGTCCACTTTCTCTCTTAGCACTCTCTATGGGATCTTGCTCAATCATAAGCAATCCCACCAACTGAGAAAGAATCTCCTCAGAGATCGAAAAGAAATAAAAAGCTCTCTTGTAGCTTTGATCATTGAGTCTGTTCAGTGATCACTGAACATGTGTTGTAAACTTTTCTAATGAACAAGTATTCTTCATGAAGACAAAACTCACACCAAATGAACCTTTAGCAATGTCGAAGATAAAATTGAAGACAGAGACAAGCAGTTCATGATCTTAAGGAGTTTAAGTGATAACACGCATGTCTACAATCATCTATGAAGTCTCTTCAAGATTCAACGAACACTGAAGAAATTCTAGAGTTATGCCAGTACCAACGATCAAATGAATCTTGTTCAACAAGATTAGTTTTTGTCCTTATCCTCTTACACACAAAGGACAACCTCATACCTCTCAAAGTAAAGAGTCGCTCTATTGCCTCCAAGCGTACTTACCTACTTTGTGAAAGACTACTATTCATATATGGCAAAAACCTGTATATCTGAAGACAAAGGACATGCTGACCTCTAGAAGCTTTCCACGTGCTTTGTACCCTCTGACTTGCATAAAATGCAATGAGTATAAATAGATAAGGAGACTCACTTCTCCATAGCGTGATGCTAAGATTACTTACAGCAAAGAATAGCACATACATGCAAGACTGAGCTTACTCTCAAGCAAAGTTATAGCATCTTTTCAAACAAGCACTTTATCTCTTGCCTTTCTGTATCTTGTGTGATTCCTAGATTGTTTAGATAAGTTATGTATCTTATCTTCTTCCATAGACAATCTGTAAATTTTGTATTGTTCTTCTCATATTGATAAAGGATTTTAACAAGTGAAATATGTGTGTTAGTATTCAATCCCCCCCCCCTCCTTACAAACTATTACCTATAAAATCTTGTAGATCCATCTGGGATCAACAAGTGGTATCAGAGCAGTGTTTATATCTCCTTTATTTAAGATAATTTAAATGGCTTTGCAAAACACAAACACACACTTTGACGAAAATGGCACTTTTGCCAAACCTCCCCATTCATCATAGACAACTTCAGTGTCTGGAAGAATCGGATGTCCCTTTTCTTGGAAGGTGTGGATTCTAAGATTCTATACTATATCAAGAATGGACCATATGTTCCATTCGTAATAGCTCCAATAGTTCCTGCAACTGCTACGACTTGAGAGGCAGATTCCTAAGCTCCCTCATCAATCGAGTGATGAGGACAAGAAGAAGATGGATTTAGATACTAGAGCTAGATTTATAATAGTCATATCACTTTTTGACGAGATTTATCACTCCGTGATGAAGCTAAGGACCTCGAAATCCATAGTGGGCACTCTATGTGTTCAATATGAAGGTACATATGATGCACAAGAGTCTAAGAAGATAAATATGGTGAGAAAGTGCTTGCTTCAGAAATGTGCGTCTCTATCTCTTTCTTCTTCTAATTCTCCTATCACACACAACACATTGATAATAATTAGATCTGTGTGATTTATTTATAATTACAGGAATCATGATCGATTAATTTTCTTCTGACTGAATTGGGATATCAATATCAGTGAAATTGATCAAGAATCGGAAAAAATGGAGATCAGAGAGATGGAATGAATGGTCTTCTTTTCTCTGTCATCCACGTTGACGGACTCAAAATTATATCAATGACAGAGACGATGGAACAAAGAGTGGGAGACCGAAGGGGAGGATGAAATCTAGTGGTAGATGATGATGGAATGATATGGCTTTAGATGAATTGGGTATAGATTGAACGATGGAGTAGAAAAGTCAAATAAGGTGGTTGTAACAAAAACCTAATATGCCCTTCCATTTTTAAATTAGATATGAGATTAGATAAAATTTTCACTAATATTACAAAAATGCCACCTTGTTTAATGACCTTTGATTAAAACCCTTTAATGATTGAGATTAGTCCCCACCGTTCACAACCTTTTTACAGTTCCCATTGGATCATCGTCCTTTGTTATCATTAATATATATATATATATATAATAAATGAAAATAATATATTGAAAATGTAACATATATATATTATGTATATATAATAGTTATACATAAAAAATATTAATTGATTTATATGGGTTTAAATTCCAAGGCAGTCAATACCTGATAATCCTAGATTGGATTAATCAATACACAATTCTTATTGATTCAAGATCAACAATCAAGAACAACATAAGATGTAGAAAGGGAGTAGAAAATCTTAGAGAAAGAAAATCTTTTAAGCGCCATTTGTATTCAACATTCAAAGATTACAAAGTGAATTTTACAATACACTACTTCTTGTAAAACTAAGACTAAAGCACCTATATATACAACAAGATAAGCATAAAGCTTGGATACAACAGATTTAGGTACAAAACTTGGACCTAACAATCTCCCTTGGATTCAAGCTTTATGATCATCTTTTAAACAAAAACATATCAACAAAATTTCTTTAGACTCTTTGGTAGCAACAATCTTCAGAAATATCAACATCTTGATATCTTCCAAATTTATCTTTGAAAACCTTTATACATTCTCCCTTTGATCTCTCAAGACTTTAAACATTATCCCCTAATATAAAATCATTGTAGAAACTTCTTCTTTGAGTAGCAGGTTCTTTTTCTTCAATCTTTAAATCCTTACAAACTCCCATCATCTTTGAACAACTCTTCAATAACTTCATTCATTCTCTCCAAAATAATCAATTTCACACAAAGTTTATTATCTTCACTCAACTTAAAAAAAATATTCTCTTCATGAATCTCCTTCTTTAATAAATATAGAATTTTCTTTCAACTTTTGATTTAATTCCCCCTTTTCTTTTCAAAAACAGAGTTAATCTTCACATTCACTTTCTCTTCATTATAAGAGTAGAATAATTCTTCAACAGACAGTAATAATCTTCAAAAACAAAACTTTGCTTCATATCTTTATTAAATCTCCCCCCTTAATAATCTTTAATAATCTCCCCCTCATGATGATTAGGAGAATCCTGAACATCATGCACAATCAAAGATATACACGATTTCTCCCCCGCAGAAAAATATTTCTGTCAAATTAATATTCTCTACCCTTTGGAAAAAATACATCTTTATCAGTACGAATTTCACCTACTTGAAATTTGGGTAAACATCTAATATAGAAGCACATTTAGCAACTATTATCACACCAATTCAAAATAATTGTGTGGCCTATGTTCAGAGTTGGCAATTATGAATCTCTTATAGGACTTCCAGTTATCACTGAAGTAAAGTTTTAGAACTAACTTCTCAAATTGTTCTGGAAATATCACATAGATATGCAATTGGAATCACAAAGACTTGTAAAAAGTGTCAAAGAAAATTATTATCATTAAGGTGTATATTTGGCTCAAAATAGACTCAAAGTGCACAAAATAAAGTTCGAAGACCGGAGGTGCACTTCTTGTTTCAATATCTAAATCTTCCAAATGAAGAATAGATAGATTATGTGACAAATCTCCGTGATATATGAAACAAGTACCTTTTGTGAGATACTTGAGTAGCTAGGTGGGGTGACACGAGTAATCGACATTGGGTCCATGTCTGTTTCAGTATTCATCTCCAAAGAATGACAATGAATAGATTATATGGCAGCCCGGTTAACTGTATCGGTTTAGAAAGGACTATATTTATTTCTTTTGAGTCCTGTCACACACTCACCATAATTTTTTAGCTCACTCACTCAATCTCTCAGCATTTTACATCAAACACTCCCTTTCAAAACTAACCTAGGGATGTGTTTCATGGATAGGTCCTTCCGGTTTCGGATTGACCATCGGAACTTCTATTCTTAGCACTCAGAAAAATTTCTTGCACTTTTAGAAATATATATGTTATAGCTCGAATAAAAATGAAGAATGAGTTCTAAATTGATTTATTCAGAAGTCATATGGAGAACGTGTTCTGAACTGAATTGTTCAGAAGCTAATACATTGAATGTATTTGTTTAGAAATATGAAGAAACAAATTCGAATGCTAAACAGAATGAATCACTAAGCACAGTGTTTAACAACAAATATACAATGATTAGAATGTTTAATTGTGAAGAACAAGTCACAATTATTATTTTGAATAAGAATCGAACCATTGACATGAAATAACGCACATTGAAAAACAATTTGAATATCAAATGAGTGTATTTCCACCAAAATATCAACGAATATATGAGACGTGGAAATAAATTTTTTTAAGAACAGTTGAATTAGGTATTGGAATTAAGCATGATACCGATTGTTGATCCCAGATATCTCAATGACACTAATAATTAAGTTAAAAATAACCTAATTATGTCATGTGGATGAATAAAATGACGAACACTCAAGAACAAAATATGAATATTCAAAGAATATACTTGAGTGTTGAAAGATTCACTTTATTCCAAATGATAGTGAAAAGCGTTCAAAGTATTAACGGATTACAATAGGCCTAACACCTATTTATACTAGTAAGCTAAACAAGAAGCTAACTATCTAGAGAGAAAATCTAGCAAATCTTCTAGGAAAAGATAAAGCTTATCTAGACATGGATAATATACAAAACAAGATAAACTTTGTAGAATCCAGCTGTCGATTAGTCATCTACAGATGTCTTCCATGGGGTGTTATTCAACCTTATCTTGATATCTTCATCGCATGCCTCTTGTTGAATTATTGTAGAAAACTCCAAGTGTTGATAACCAGAGGGGCTATGAAGATGCATGATTCATCGCACCTCTGGTCGATTCATCGACCATCTGGTTGTATTGAGTACTTAGTTGTTTTGCCTTGAAGTCTTTCATCGGCCTTCTGGTTCTTCATCACTTGTTGTTCTTCATTACTATTACAAATATGAATTATGGGGTCTAACATGTGTCTGTATTAAGTTTTGATAATTGTGCATATTTTGACTAAGTGTTTTGTCCGGATATCTAATCCGGATAAACTGTGTGATTTGCTTAGATTTGACAAACTTAGTTGTCCGGATATCTAATCCGGATAAGCTTGTTCGGACTTCTAATCCGGATAAGCTTGTACGGACTTCTAATCCGGATAAGTCTAAATGTTCAATTTTTCTAAGTGATTGAATGTGTGTAAAATTCCTGCGTGCGATTTTTTGAGATAATTTTGAATTTTAATTCTTTAAATCAAATTTTGAACTGCAGAAGATCCGATATCATCTTAATCATATAAAATGAGTTCGAGAGAAGCTATGGCAATTGGTACTGATACTAAGCCACCAGTTCTGTTCAGAGGAGAATATAATCAATGGAGAGATAGATTTCTCAACTTCATTGAAAGAGTGAAAGACGGAAAGATGATTATGCAATCACTGTTAGAAGGACCAGCTGTATTTTCGAGAGAAACTTCTGTTGTTCTTGAATAAGGCATACCTGCTCAAAGGATAATTAAAGAAAAGGATAAATATTCTGAACAGGAAGCTGCAAGAGCACATGCTGATGTGTTATGCAAATATTACATGATGCAAGCACTGACCAATGATATCAATACAAGTATTGACAGTCATAAAGATTTTGATCACAGCATATGGAAGCAAATAGAAAAGATGATGAGGGAATCTAAGGTGGGAACTCAGTTAAAAATCACAAACTGCATTTCTACTTATAAGGAATTCAAGGCTAGAGAATGAAAGAGCCTTGATGATGTGTATGACAGGCTAACCAGACTGCTGAATGAGCTTACAAAGAATGGAATTTCTAAAACTGTCATTGAACTAAATGTTAAATTCCTCAGCAATTTGCGACCGGGGTGGAATCCTTATGCCAATCATATCAGATTTAATATATCCTTATCTGATATCGATATTCACGAGGTTTATAAAACTCTGAAACAGAATGAGGAAGATGTTTTAGAGATCAAAAATTTAAAGAAGAAAAAGGAAAAGGAAGTTACTGATCCTCTGGCCTTTGTTTCTAAAAAGAAGAATAAAGTCAAATCTAGTAAGCAAGTAAAAGAAGTCAGTCAGACAAGCGTGTCGTCAAGTGAAAGCAGTGACAGCTCTGACTCGGACTCAGAGATGAATGAGATTAAACAAGCAATGGCAATGATAATCAAAGCCTTTTAGAAGAAGTTTCAGAAGAAACCGCACTCTAATAATCAAATATTCTCTTCGGGTTCAAAGTATGAATTTCAAGATAAATTTGGAGAAAAGAAGAAGTATGATGAGAGGAGAGAGAGATTTTCACCAAGCTTAGGAATGATATTTCTTGAGAGAGATTACAAAAGTGATTAGCATGAACTAATTACAATTAAGCTACAAAACACTATTTATACTAAGAAAGAAATATAGCTAACTATTACAAAATGAGAGAACTTGAATACAATCATTTTAGCACAATCTTGAACCCAACAATCTCCCCCTTTGGATTCAAGTTTGAGACATTGTAAATCTTGACTTTCTTAGCCCAAAAAGCATCTCAATCCTCCTTAAAGCACTCTGATATTGCAACTTGTCATCTAGCAGGTTCAGAGCATTGATCAGTAGATACCTTTCCTTCAGACTCATTCTCTCCGATTCTACTACTTTATCATTGTCAGCTTTAAACGTCTCAAGCGCCCGACGCACCATCCTTATAGTACCATCACTGTACTTGTTCAGCTCACTGAATCTCATAAACTTCTTTATCCAACCTTCAACACTATAAACCACACCAAACTCCGGATCTTCAAGAATGATATACAGAGGATAGCCTTCAATATCTTCAAGTTCTTCGTCTGGTCTTTTCAAATTAATGATCTTCTGGTTATTTTCAAGACCCATTTGGATATCTAGAACCATCGATACTTTGACATGACTCCTCAGATATCTCTTGATTGCATCAAGAGCAATAATTGCTCCTTCTCTTCTAATTGTAAGATTCCACAGTTCGTCATACATGTGCTCCAGATCTTCCAAATACAGATTCGAGAAATCAGCTTCGCTGAATGCCCAGACATGTCCATCATGTCTTGTAACTGTAAACACCGGATACCAAACTCTAAGGAGTTTATTGGCATCAATTTGTTTGATGGATACAATGTGATGTCTGGTCCGTACTTGACTAATCGGAAGGCGCTTCGCTTTGAGAAAATGTTTGTATTCTAATCGATAATCTCGGGTTTCTTTATGAATCCCGAGAATTTTATCTGCACTAAGAGCTTTGTGGTGCCGAAGAAAGATGTCGAAGTAGATGTCCTCCAGATAAGGCTCTCTAATCCGTGCTCTGTCATAACCTGGAATATTTGCTCGAATTGCTAACGGCACGTAATTCTTGGTAAATATTTTTGTAGGATCATATTCCACTCTCAGAGTTTCTGAAGTGCTTTGATCAACTGTGGTGGACGGTTCAACAATAGATTGATGATCAACCTAAAATGAAAATATTGTATCACCTTCATGGATGTCAGTTTCAAAGTCAAAGTAGATATCATCTATATCTTCACCGAAATCCTGAACTCCACCCAGTTCCTAGAAAAAAACTTGATTAAAACCAACGTTGGCATACAAATCCAAAAGCAACCTTGTATCTACTGTGGAGTCCGCCGGCTTTTCAACCATTGGCTCGATCATAGGATTTGTCTCCATGGCTATCTCCTCTTCAACTATTTCTGGACTTGTAGTCCTTTCGCTTGTTTTTTCTGGAACAGGACTTTCAACATTAACCACTTCAGAATCCGGCTCCCTTTCAACACCTTTAGCATGAACAGACGACTCAGCCAGCCTCTATCTTTTTCTCTCCCCCTCATGATGATCAGGATCATCCGGATCATCATGCCTTCGTTTTAAAGAGGTGGCTTGAGCACGGCACGTGTCTTCTAAGGTTGATACCCTTTCGGATAGGGCATCAATAGAATTCTTCAAAGCTTGAGTGTTGGCTGTAATTAGCTTGCTAACTTTTTGAGAAATTAGCAGCAAGAACATCTTGGAATGCCAAAAACTCTGAGGCCCGAACAGTTGGGTTTTCATCAACAAGTTGTCTAAGGAGCCCAACCAAATCTGCATCTGTCGTATCAGGATTTTGAGTAGACATAAGCTTTGCATACAATAGCAATTTATGCTCATCCATCGATTGTTCTTGTGCCCTCTAAGGTTTAGACACAGGCGGTGGTGATGGCACAGATGGTTGATCTTCAACTACAAGCTCCTTTCCCTTCATCATTCTCTTCAGACTAAGAATTTGAGCTTCCGTGTGATCCTGAACAGCCTTTAGGGCGCCGTCCAAATACTCCCTTGACACAAAGTCGGGTAAACTCACACCTGGATCACTTAGATTACCAGTTGTAACAACAGTTGAAAACACTGTTGTGCCTACGTTCAGTGTTGGCATGATATTAGCAATGGTAGGACTTCTGACCTGTCCTAGTGGTAAGTCAATAGACTCCACTATGGCCGTTCCGGCAAGTTCACTAAGAACTGCAGGTTGAGTAACAGATGCTCTCGACTCATGTGTACCTAAGTGTATCGGCTATAGACTCGAGGTGCACAAAATTGATGTCGTAGGTTGGGGCAGAGGCCTACTATCTTCAATATCTATATTCTCCGATTGAGAAGCAGATAGATTATATGCTAAGTCCCTGTGAGAAGATGAAACAATTGCTTGTTGAGAAGCAGTTGAGTGGCCGGGAGGGGTGTGTAAATGCATAGCTGGGCTAGCTATGTCTGTTTCAATACTAACATTCAACGAATGAATTTCGATAGCAGATGTGGGTGCCCGGCTAACTGTATCAGCTAGGGTAGGAGCATTTTCTTCATTTTGAGCTCCACTCACACTCTCACCATCTTTTCCTCCTTCCCTTTCACTCAACCTCTCAGCATTTTCAACTTGAATGCCCTCATCTCCTCCAACTGAAATATCATCCAGAAAATGATGCACATCATCATAGCTGTCATCAAATTCTTCAACATTAAAAGATAAAGAATGTAGACTTGGGCAAGCCGTATTCGATGAAAGTCGTATGTACGGCTTGGAGGGAGATCTGTGGACATTGAATTTTAGGAAATATATCTTCAATGTTTTCAATAACTGCTCCCACTTGAATATTCTATGAAAGCACAGGATGAGCAGTATTATCAGCACCATCATTATGATCATCATTATCAGCATCACCCTGAGTTGCCTCATCATCAGATGTAGTATCTTCCGAGCTTGAAGAAGAAGCTGTGGAAGTACTGTCAGTTGAAGTGATGTGCTGATCAGAGTCTCTCCGCTCCAGATTACCCCTCTCATTTACATTTTCTCTCGGCTCACAACCATGTTCAGGTAACCCGTGTTCCTGAACGCTCTCAGCTATGTCTAAACCCTCTCCCTCAGCTAAGGCATGGGTTGATCCTGGGGTAAGTTCAACCGGTTCTAGTTGAGCTATAGGATCTATCACTCTGCTATAATCTATTACACACTGAGCACTCTGATCAATGTAGGCAAATAACTCAGGCGGGATTTACATTATCAAATCCAAATCTTCAACTTCAGTGTGTTGACGAATACGTGTCATGACAAAGGATGGCCCAACTTCACTGTCTGCCCTGGCCGGAATGTCATCATTTGCGTTCATCATGGCTTTGATAAATAGTTGTAGAAATCTCTGAAACGGCACAAACTTTCTTGCTTTTGATAGGAATCGTTTGGCGTTGACCAACTCGACTAGTTCATTCAGATGATAAGCGCGTAATCGTAACGGCGCGTGAAAATAATGTCGTGGAAGAACTTCAGGAAGCAACTGTTGCAGGTGTCAATTCTGGCAGTCTTGGATGTCAGGCACCGGTTGAGGATAGAAAAGAGTAGGTGCCATATTGACGGAAAAAATCTTCTTTTGAACTGAGACGGATTAGTTAACTCTTGCAAGTATCCTAATCTCTTGATGTCTCTTCATAGCTCGTCATCGGTGACTAGATGTTCAAATCCTGACGAGGTTGGTCTTGGTAAACGTAGAATTCTTCGAAGTCGTTCAAGGTCAAACGACTTATGTATTCGTCCATATTGCCTTCAAAGAAATAAATGTCACCATCTTTTGCAAGTGTAAGGGTGTTCCAGAACTGTTGAAGATATACCATCGGGACATAAACGTTAGCTAAAAGGGCATATGAGATAGGGTGTCCACGAAGTATTTCAGGTATGATTTTGTATTCGGAGGGCATGTCGAAGTTGAAATGGTGATTGTTTGGTTTTATTTCGAGGTAAAAACACTGAGGAAATAATGATTCATCTGGTATTGGGTTATTTGTTGGCTGGTTTGGGTTGTTGAGGTTGTCAGATCTGACTGAAGGAATGTGAGATTCCTCGTCAGACTAATGATGTTCAGCCATTTTTACCTGTAAAACTCATGAAATGTTAGATCCAGATATAAAAAAATATTCAATGCTAATACCTGATACCCAAAAAAATATTTTAAAAAAAATGAAAAACATAAAAAAAAATCTAAAAATCTTTAAAAAAAATGTAAAAGCTAAAAAAATTAAAAAAAAAAATGACTAAAAAAATCTTAACTAAAAGAAAAAAAATAAGAAACAAACTAAAATAAAAATAAATAAAAACTAAAAAGAATTCCTAAAAAAATTTATAAGGAAAAAAAATAGACTAAAAAATTTTGAAAGAAAAAAAAATACACGGATAACTAATCCGGTTAAAGAAAAACATAAAAAAATTAAGAGCCACCCGGATTACTAATTCGGTCAAAAAAAATCAAGAAAAGACTAAGTATAACCTAAACCGGACAAGCACACCGATTGAGGTTGATCGGATTAAATTCCGGTCACCTTCTCCAGTGAAAAATCCGATCAAAGCCCTAAAACCTAAATCGACTAAAATCAAAAGTAATCCTAAAACTAAATCGATCAAAACAATAAAATCTAACCTAAAAAAACAGTTAACATCACAAAAACTAAACCTTATTAAGATCTTGAGCGGTTTATTAACAAGCGATTCATGTTCATTTATATTCAGATTCAACATTAAGTCCAAATTCGATTATCGTTCATTTTAGGTTTCGATTACGTATTAAGTCCAAGAACAAAGTCCAAATGTAAGATCAAATCCAAAGAAAACTGGTATGAACCTTAGATTTAAGATGAAGAAGAAGAAATCGATTTATGAGTTCTTGAAGAACTTGAGCGGTTTAAGCACACGAAGACGAAGATGAATAGTATTGAGTGATATGAGTGAAAGTAAAAAGTGAAAGGTAAAATTCGGATGAGTATTTATAGGAAAGACAAACCCTTCAACTTCTAATCCGAACAAGAGTTGTCCGGATTAAGATAAATCGGACAAAGGCTTGTCCGATTTAGACTTAGTCTCACAACAAAATCACACATCGGATGATAAATCGCACAAAGACCAAGCGATTTAGAACAAAATCGCTCAAAGGGACAAGCAATATAGAAGGAAATCGCTCAAAGAGACGAGCGATTTACACTTAGTCGCACACAAAAGAACAAGCGATTTAGACAAATCGCACACAAACATCAAGCGATTTATTAAATCGGACACTAGCATCAAGCGATTTACTAAATCGCACAACTCCTTGGAACATATCTAATCTTATCCGGATAAGAGTTTATCAAATAGTCTTTTGTCTGATTTAGCCTAAATCGGACACTGCTTTGTCCGGATATGAGATATATCGGACAAGGTGTTGTCCGGATTAGTCTAAATCGGCAAAACACTTATTCTTCTAAACTCTAAATCTTTCAAAAATTAGATATTGTACGATAACCTGTAAGAGAAAAATTAAACCAGTTAGTACCTAAAGATATACTTACTCCCCGTCAAAATATGAATTAGTAAAATACAGACAAAATTTCACACTCTCCTTCAAATATAGATTTCCTCTTTAAAAAAAATTAAAATCACATAAAAAATGAAATACTGATTTGTATTAAAAAATACAGATATTTTGAACAAATGAATTTGAATTAAACACAATTCAATAAATTGAACTATTTTTAAGAAAAATTCTAATTTTCAAATTTAACATGCCTAACTTAGATACTAGAAAGCTGAAGCGTTTTTCATCTAAAGCTTTCGTAAATAAGTCGGCTAATTGAAATTCTGTATTTACAAAATACAATTCAATAGTTCCTTTTTCTACATGATCTTTAATAAAATGATATCGGATATCTATATGTTTGGTCTTAGTGTGTTGAACAGGATTACATGATATTGCTATGGCACTCTTCGAATCACAATAAATGAGAATTTTATTAAAATGAAAACTGTAGTCTATGAGCTGTGTCTACATCCATAATACTTGAGAACAGCAGCTAGCAGCAGCTATGTATTCTGCTTCAGCGGTAGAAATGGATACACAGTTTTGTTTCTTGGAAGCCCAGCTTACGATTTTATCTCCCAGAAATTGTAGATGACCCGAGGTACTCTTCATGTCCAACATACAACCTGCATATCTGCATTTGAGTATGCTATTAGTTCAAAGCTAGTATGTAACATCCCATTCTAAAAGGTTAGATAAATATTCAGATGTTTGAAAGTTTGGGGTAGAATTGTTTTATCATGTTAATCAAGGGGGTTATAATGTCATTTCCTTAATCTTGTATTAATATAAATAGGGGTTTTAAAAAAATTAGAATTAGAGAAGGGGATCGGGAGAAGACGAGAAGGAAGAGGATGCCGATGGAGTCTTGCTTGTTTTTCATCTAATCGTCAAATTAAGGTAAGTTTGTCATGTCTTAGCTGTATTTATTGTCGTATTTGATGTTTAGGTTGGTAGTGGCTTCGATTTTTGGAGTTTTAGGGCTCAAAATCAAGCTTTAGCGGCTGTCATGTGGACAGCCGTGTATATGTGTAATTTCTTTGAGAAACCCGGTTTTATGATGTATATTTTTATCCCCAATTGAGTTCTAATGTGTTATATCTTCACTTTGTTGCATTGAAACCTAAAATCCTTCAAGGATTGGAACAAAGTGGGTATTATACATCTTGATAGTAGAAGTATTTTGTTGGGTAAGTTTACATCATGTTTAGGATAGTTTTGAGTTYATCTAAGATGTTCAATCATGAGTGGAAGTTGAAAAATTATTATCTTTGACAATCTTTAAAAGTCAAAGTTTAGTGATGAACTTTAATACTTTGAAATCTTCATAAAAATATTAAGAAGTTTGTTATGGTCTATTTCTTGGAATCATTAAGATGTTATTAGATGGATTGAAGAAGAAAATTTCCATTCAAGAATGTTTTATTGATAGATTAAATGTTATGTTCAAAACAGTTGACTTTTTCCAAAAAGTCAAACTGTTTTGCTTAATTTTTTAAATTGAGTCGTTATATGCAAAATTATGGATTAAAGTTCGGATGATATAGTTATGATGGATATATAAAGGAGTTACATTGATTATTTCAATGTTCCTTATAGGTTTTGATGAATTTTCAAAGTTAAAAGAAGTTTGAGTTCGGTTTGATCAATATATGAAAACTTATGCATTAGTTAGGTTGTGAGTGCATAAATGAATGTGTGAACCTTATAAGCATATTTCAATGTGTATGATAAGCATATTTTGGGGGTTAGAATGTGAGCCTAGAGCCTCGGGTGAAATATRAGCAAGTCACCRGACTAAGTTATTTTGATGCTGAAAATTTTAAAAATTGTATAAAATCACTCGTAACTCGGATTTAGACGTGTAATATCAATCTGGAACTGTTGTGAAGGCTTCTACAATCAATATGTTTTGATCATGAGGTAGTTAGGGCCCTAAATAGGTAAAAAAAATTGGGTTTTTGCACAGCTGTCCATTTTAGACTCAAATAAAAGTTTTGTTTCTTTTAAATCCATGTATGAAAAGGTTCAAAGTCTATTTTTGAGTGGTTCTTGTTGGTATGTATATTAAGACAAGTAAGTTGTCTAAATCTTTTGTTAGGATGTTTATATTGATGCGAGAACCGTGCGTGTGGATTGTTTAGGTAGCATGGCGGATAAGCAAGTTAGGCACCGGTGGGATCTCAACTAAATAGGCTAAGGTGAGTTTCAAGTAGATTTTAATGGGGTACATGTCAAACGTAATTACCATTACATAATTTATTTTGTTGGACGTGTTTTAGTGATTAAAGTAGAAAATGCATGATTTTAAATGATGTTATGAAATGAAGGTATTGAWGTTTATACAAAGTGACTTTATACATATTAAGAATGCATTGTTTCTTTGATAAAGTATGTAGGAAATACTTTAGTGACTTGGAAAAATGATATGTATTTTTTTTTAAATAAACATGTTTTGTATCCAAAGGAGGAAAATCTTACGTTGTATAAATGGGGCATTGTGATTGATGTATATTTACTCACTAGCATGAGAATGGTAGATCCTGATCTGGCAACTTAGGGTCACCCCCTTTGTGGCGTTTGTATTGGGGTCGCTCCCTTTATAGTAAATGGGTTGCTCCCATTGGTAATATATTGGAGTACCGTGCATGGATATATGCGTCAGGTAATCGGCTAATAGGTATAGTGTCAGGTGGACACATTGCACAATGGGGATTAAACCGAAACTAGCCTAACGGATAAGTGGACTGCTGGGTAGTGTTCCTCCACTAATTCCTGTTGTTATGGGTCACCCCATACTGTGTGGTATTAATAGAACTTTGTAAATATTGATTGACTGCTAACTTATAATGTTTTGGTTGAACTTAACATTTATTTGACACATAACATCAAGCATATGTAAGTCATGCATTTTTGTTTGATAATATAAATTACTTGAAATATTGTATTGTGAAAACTCTTGAATTCACCAGGCATGTAGCCTGCTTTGTTTTGTTTGTCGACGTGCATCTCAGGAACTGGTTCAAGTGATTGTGCTAGCAACATTCTTGAATATTATAAGGCTAGCAGGTAAGTTCATAGGATGATGCAATGCTTGGGACTTTTGTAAGCTTAATCCTAGTTTGGGGAAATGTATTTTTGGAAGAATATGAAAGTTCTATACCTTGTAAATAGTCGTCTTTATAAAGACTAGTTAGTAATCATGGTTTTTGTATGGTCAATTATTTTGCAATCATTACTTTTGCAAATGTTTACAGGTTTAATTTTTTTTTTGGCAAAACACGACTTTTCGAACGGGTCATGCCGAATTTTTGCCAATTTTTTTTTAAATCTAAGTAGAGGGTGTTTCAAGTTGGTATCAGAGCAAAGGTTTAAGAGAATTTGGTTAAGAGAACCTAATCTTAAACCTATGGTTTGTATAGTTATGTAAACTATTTGCTTAGAATTAGAAGTTTATGTGGTTGAATTTGGATTTTATATTGATTATCTGTTATGAATATGTAGCAACTCGATATGGATTCAAACGAAAATCATCCATTAGATAGAAGAGATGGCGAGGAGGTTAATAGTTCAACCCCAAGTCAAAATCCAGATATTCCAGAAGTGAATTTTAGGGCATCTATCATGTCAGATATGATGAAATTAATGGAAGCTGCTATGAGTAAGCAACAAGAAATGTTTGCAAAAATGATGGAAGATCGGGATGCTTCTAACAGTAAGAAAGAAATAGTGGCAGAAAAGGTGAAAGGAACAAAGAGCTTGGATAAAGGGAAAGAACCGTGTTATAACCTGGTTTCAGATAACCTGGGTCAAGGTAAATTTTACATGATTAATTGATAAATTATAAGATGGTACGCATGAATATGGCAACAATACATGATACATGAAATAAATGCATACATGTTTGGATAATATGAATATTTTATTAAGAAAGTGGTACCTTAGTAATGAAGCAAATAGGTCTTTAAAATAATAAAATCCACACCATCATATCTAATTTTATATTATTAAAATCCTTCACCGCCTAGGTGAGGATATTTAAAGAAAAGTTTGGATAAGGTTATCCTTATCACTGTCATTCTTTTTAGAAAAGAACATGTGTGTGTGTGTGTGTGATAAGGTGTTCTTCAAGAATTATTGCTTCAAAAGTACTTGAAGATTCTGTGTTAGAATAAAGCTTTTACTGTGTGATTATCATCAAGAAATCTATTTGATAAGGTGAGTGGTTTTAAAACTAAATTCCTCATATATTTGTGTATCAACTGTTGAGTTTTGATATTGGTTTTGAGGTTAAGATAATAAATTATCTTTAACAATTTTTATGATGTTATTGTTTTGGAATATATTTCTGGATAAATATGAAACAAAGTCGTATTCGTCAACAGCCTTTGAGAAGTTGCTGTTCGAATCTATTTTTGGGATTGTTTTGGAAAGAATTAAACAGTATCTGGGTTTTTAAACAGTTTGAAAGAAATTTACAGAAAAACAAAGTTTTAAACTGTTTTGGGAGAACAGGTTGTTCTTGAGAATAGAAGGTTTTTAAGGTATAAACCTATGTTGAAACCATGATTTGGTTTGGAAATTATGAACAGGTTCACTCTGCATATATGACTGAGGTCTGTCTTTGGATGAACTACTTCATATGAATTAATGGGAGGATATAAGGGTGGAACATCATAAAAAGGGGATTATTGGGAGGATATAAGGTTGGTCGTTGTCAGTGCGGCCTAACTCTTATTATGATATCTATTAAAGTTACAACAAATTTAAGTTCTCATTTCTTTGTGATATGAGGATTTAGAGATGTTGTCTTTAGTATAAATGATGGTAATGATTTTATGGGATTGGATATAATATAGTTCATGACGGTTGGTTGTGAATAAAAATGTTTTGGGTAAAAGCATTGATTATGAGGAACAGAGGAGCTCTGGTTGTACCTTGCAAGGAACCAGAGGGGCTCTGATTGACCCTCATAATAGAACCAGAGGATTCAGGATATTGATTTAAAATGATGCAAAATCTTTTATAAATTACTAGTTTGAAAATAAGCTTTATATCTTTTAGAAG
>NC_037540.1:23240056-23250050 GCF_001531365.2 Cynara cardunculus var. scolymus | reverse complement strand
AGCTGCTCGTGCTTATCACGTGTTCTTGTCTGTAACCTGTTTATGATCTTACGGCTTAGATTAATTTGCTTTAGGTAATGTCAGAAAACGGTTATTTGCTTGTATAAATAGCAGCGTAGGACCTTGTATTTCAGTAAGCTTCCGTATTGTAATTGTAAACATTTTCATCAATTGAAAATCATTTGAAGTTCTCTCTTRTGTTCATCAATCCTCATTGCTGTGTTCTTATTGATTTATACTCTGGTTGATACATATCTTTTCCGCTGCGTTATCTCTGTTAAACAGATCATCCAAGTAAGTAATTAATATCAAGAAATAGAGTTAATCGATCCAACAGAGGTGCTGAAATTTGAAGTCTTATTTCACTTCTGATTAACAAGAGGTGATTTTGAAGTCTGAAATCTGAATCAATAAGACTGTTTTGTAAACTGACAAACGTTTGAAGTCTGTAATCTGAATCAATAGATTGTTTTTGTAAAATCAAGTGTAAACATTTTGCAAAACTCTCTTGATTTTCATAAAATTTCCATTGTCGAAATTCATCTCAACAATTGCTTAACAGATTAAACACATTAAGAATCTTTTAGATACCTTGTAGACTTCTGATGCTATCGGGAATGTCGCCGGTGAGTTTGTTTGTGGAGAGATCGATACTTTTAAAAAAGGATAAATCCCCGATAGAAGTTCTTATTTCACATTAATCTTATAAGCTAACCTATACGTATAGGGAATATATATATATATATATATATAGAGAGAGAGAGAGAGAGAGAGAAAGAGAGAGAGAGAGAGAGAAGGTGGAGGCGTGCATTTCACATGGGTGATGAAACGACGGTGGTGTCCCTGGTAGAGAAAGAAGCAATAGCCAAATAAAATCACAGAAAAGGAGAAATAAGAGGAATTAAGATATTAGTTTACCTCTTATTTATTCAGACTCTATTAATTAATAAGAGGCTTTGAAAATAAAAATAAAAAAAAACAAACCGTTTGAATTACAAAACGTCTGAATGAATCAAACATAAGTGGTAGTTAAGAGTTGAAAATGAAACAATAAACAAGGCCTTATTCTTTTAATCTCAACCCTTAATCTGTCATCCTTTTAAGAAGATTTTTTTTAATAAAAGGGCAACTTTGTCTTTTTAGTTTTTTATTTATTAATAAAAAATAATAAAACTCCTAATTTGATGGAACGATTTCTATCTTGATTTAACTTTTTTAGTTTTTTAATTTTTTTTTAAATTAGGAAATGATTTGGAAGATGCACATTCAAAACAGTTTTAAATTTTTTTATTATTTCACAGTCTTTTTGATCAATCTGAGTTCTTTGTTCACCTGTGGCCACTTTGATTTTGGACGGTTTCATCATACATGAACAATTAGGATATGCATATGTGCATATATGAACAATCAACAGATGCTTATATGAACAATCAGAATATGCACATGTTCATGTATGAACAATCAGCAGATGCATAAATGTGTGTGTGTGTGTGTGTGTGCATATGCATATATGAACGACCAGAATATGTGCTTACAACTTCATATGTGACTTTTAACATTTTACGCTTACATGACAAATGGATGGCTTTTGTTAACTTCATATATGAAACAAATATATACTTCATCATGTCCATCTTACTTTGATATGTATACATGATCATATGCATTTTATTTTCATATGAAACATATGTATACTTGATCATGCATCCTGACTTAGGTTTTTTTTCTTTACCAAATGCTGATTTCATGGATTTATTCACTTCCCAAACTCTGATCTCATTAGGAGAATAAATTTCATGTTCCGTTTCCCTTCTGAAAGTTTTATTTTAGAGTTGTTTTCCATATACTGTTAAATATAAAAATCACAAAGCACATATTGCATCCCTTCCTCGTATTCTTTCATTGGGTTTTTGAATTGAAAGAAGATTTTGAAGTTACTAACTCCTACTATATAGTTTCTTATATAATGAATATGAAATTTTGAAACCCTGACTTTTTCGTCGAAAATTTTGAAAGTTTTCCGCATTTCTTCTTCGATATGTAGTCGATTTCACGGGTTTTTTTTGAAGTATATAATATTTATATACATCAAATGCAGCAAATAAACTTACACATCCGAGTTTTCTTGAAACCATCTTCAGTTTATTTCCATCATGGATTACAATCTCATTTGTGATTATACCAATGATATTTCATATGCATACTGTCACCCTTATGTAGATAAACATGAAAAATGTTGAAGATGAACAAGAATAATGTTGTAATTAAGATGAATCTCAATAAAAACTCGTTCAAAAACCTACATATATATGAACAAGAATAATGTTGAAGATAGAAGTTACAAATTAAACAAAAAATTAAGAAGTAATAGGACAATTATGGCACTTACAATATTATCCGAAATTAAATAATGTATTATTTAATAAAATTAATAAATCAAATTACAACATTACCCCTCCCTAATATTTTTAATTTAAAAAAAAATGATAACGATAAGGATAGATCAAGGATTGGGATTAAAAGTAGAAGAGTTGCATTAATTGCAACGATATGAAATGTTGCATTTAATTTGCTACTATTAACCAAATACATATAAAACAAATACAAAGTGAAATAAATATATATTAATCAGGGTTGGGTTCTAGTGAGAAGTATAGCCAATGTGAGATATGTAAGAAGAGATCTTCATTCTATGATGCACATTAGGATGAGATGCACTGGATTAATCTCGTTATCAAGAGCGATTCTTTGGTGGGTTTGAGATTAAAGGTGATCAAGGTTCAAATTCCTTTTTATGCTTCTTACCTTAACTTTCATTTGTCTGTTAAACAATACCTTAAATCCTAGTAATAGACGGAAAAAATAACATGAGTACAATAACTTAATAGTGTGTGTGTATATATATATATATATATATATATATATAATATGGAGAAAAATGTTTATTACGTACAGTACTTGTAATTGAATGCACCAAAACTACTACAAACTTGTGTAGTTGGGATTGGACTCCTAGAGATCTAGCCTATTGTGATTCACCATAATCGCCTGCCATTGTATATTTAAAGGGCACATAGCCTTCTCACACAGATAACACACACACATACAAATCAACTATTAGTGTTTGTATGTGTGAGAATACTAGACTCAGTCACTGGGCCAAATCTTGTTGCACTAAAATGGCAAGCTCAAAATCACTTGCTATGTTCTGCTTCTTACTTTTGACAATGTTCACAAACGTTGCTCTCAAAGCCCATGCTCGAGCATTCTTCGTGTTTGGAGACTCATTGGTTGATAACGGCAACAACAATTTCTTGGCCACAACTGCCCGCGCTGACAATACGCCTTATGGGATCGATTATCCCACTAAACGTCCCACTGGACGTTTCTCTAATGGACTTAATATCCCTGACCTTATCAGTTAAGTTTTTCTTTTTCCTTTTTCTTTGTTAACTATGGTATCCGGGTTGCGTTGCATGCACCTCGACTAATTCCAAAAAGAAAATCCACAGTGGGCCTGTTTTCTTATTTTTCGATTTCTAATTCCTTGTTAATCTGATTAAATACCAGGTGAGAGCATTGGTTCAGAATCAACTTTGCCATACTTGAGTCCAGCGCTTACGGGTCAAAAGTTACTCGTTGGTGCAAATTTTGCTTCTGCTGGTGTTGGAGTACTTAATGATACCGGAGTCCAGTTTGTAAGTTGATTGCTCTTCAAATTAGCACAAGTGTTGCTACCATTCGGTCACGTATCATATACGTAGCATTGGTGCAGAATCAACTTTGCCATACTTGACTCCAGCGCTTAGTGTTCAAATTTTTGTATATATTCTTCGGTCAATGTAGGGTTTCAGTCAAGCAATGCGAAAAAGACTAGTCGTCAAAATGGCACCTATATAAGTTAAAAGAGTCCATGCTTATAACAACCTCCGAAACAGGAGTAATTTGGACATAATATGGGTGTTGGACAACCCTCAAAACATGTAGACGTGGATGGAAATCAAGAAACATTTTCAGTTACTTGTATCCACACGTACATACCATATATATGAATAGTTATCAGGTGTTCCTTCGTTTTTCAATTTTTGAGGTTTTTTTTCGGGAAACTCACTCTATGAAGTGTCTCTCTCTCTCTCTCTATATATATATATATAGAGAGAGAGAGAGAGAGAGAGAGGAATTTCGGTAAAGTTTCTCAAAAAATCTTGAAAATGGTGTTTTACATACATGAAATATTATTTGGCGCAGGCAAACATCATAAGGATGCCATCGCAAATGGCTTACTTGGAGCAATATAAGCAAAGGGTGAGTGAAATAATCGGCCCTCAAGAGACAGAGAGGCTTATAACCCAATCTTTAACCCTCATGACATTGGGAGGAAATGATTTTGTTAACAACTACTATTTGGTCCCTTTCTCCGCAAGATCTCGACAGTTTGCATTGCCCGATTATGTCGTATACGTAGTCTCCGAATACCGCAAAATTTTAAAGGTTAGCTCACTGTTAAATTCGGTATAACTTAATACTTCTTTATTGTACTATACAACACTAATTAGTACAAGAAATCTTGTTCAATTTAGCAAACATAAGCTATCTTATTTTTTAAGTTTATTAAAAAAACATTTTTAGTTAGCTATAACATTCACAATGTCTCTCCTCTGTACGAATTGGGTTTTTTCAAACTACCATCAATTACATCAAAATTTTGTTCAAATTTGGTGCTACTTTTGTATGTGTACGTATTTATTTATGTGGAAATTGTGTATAAAGTAAATTATTTAAATATTTACTTTATTTGTGTTAAGGGGCTTTTTTTGATAATCCATGAAATTGTGATAAACTTGAAAACTTGTCCATCATGAGTTATTTCATATGACTTTTTTCCATCTAAGACTAATATTTAAAATATTGATTAACAGATATTTGTTTCACAATGTGTTTGTTTCACATGTACTTGGTTCACAATGTGAATATGTTTAACGTGTTTGTGAAACAAGAAGTAGACGTAAAATGATTTCTTATTGTGAACCGAATATATATGAAACAAACAAATCGTGAAACAATTTTATGTTAATCAATACATTAAATATTATACTTGGATAAAAAAATCATATGAAACAAAACTTTAATGTAGAAGTTTTCACGAATCTCATAAATTTTACAATGAAATAATTAAGCTCCATTTGTGTTATTTATAACAATTATATGATATATTAAATCATCAAACAATTTTAAGACAGCTTTCAATGTTAGTCGTACCAAATGCCAGCCATTTGTCCTGTGTCTTTTCTCTTTTTCTCATGGCCTATCTACATGCGTACCAAAGGCTACCTAACCTATCTTGTTTCAATAAATTCCGAAGAATTTTGTCCTTTTTTCGGTTATACCCTAATCATTTTTCAACATGTTCATATCTTAATCTTTTTTTTTTTTTTTGCATTTCCATTTCCATCTAAATTATCACTAAGTTTTTACTGTAAATTACTTGTTTATTAGCTGTATAATTAAGCAACCTTATGAGATCCTTGTTTGAACTACCATCAGACTGACAAAAACAAAATAGAAGTACAAGGGAGGTACAGAGAAATTTATTGATCTCTAAAGAGGGAAGGTGAAGTTAGCTGGATATATTGCAGGCATACTTATTACTAAAGATAGAAAGTAGGTTTTCTGTGTAGTAAAAGCATTGAATATGAAGTTGTTACTCGATAAAGATGGTACCTACGAGTTGTCTTTATCTGTTGGACTAATTTATTTTTTGGAATTATGTCCACCAAATATTAATAAAATCACGTGTCATGACAAATTCGTCGACTTCGACATAATCGTATTAACTTGGCATCAAGTTTAGTGACATTACTACTTGTTACAACGAATGGGTCTTTTTGGACACATATGGGTCCTAATCGAGTACTTAATAGGATTTTAAATTTATAGGACATAAATTGGCCTTTTATCTAAATACATTATATATAATAAGTTGTTGGCATGAGTTTATAGAACAAAGTGTTCTATCTTTTTACTGTTACAATAAGTTTATAGAACTCTTTTAGATGCCATAATAAAGTTTTTAGAATCTTTTTAAAGTAAATGGTCGTATTAGTTATTTTATTGAACACTATTTGAAAAAGTGTTTTATAGAAAGATGAGTTTATAAGACACTTCTCAAAAATGTCATATAAAATTACTAATACGACACTTTATGTTAATAGGTCCTAAAAAACTTGTTACAATGCTTAAGTCCGTCTAATAAACTTATTGTCACATTTTTAGAGGATGCACTTCATTCGTTGGTTCTATAAACTTAGGTCCTATAAATTAAAGCACTCTATTAGAACATTTAAATATTGTAGATGTCCTACAAATCCGATTTTATTGTAGTACTTTTTGATGCTATATATTTAACTTCCATTGGTACTCTATTCGGATACAAAAGTACGGGTCCTAAAAGACCAATTTTGTTGTCTCGCGTATTATATCAAATCATAGGTCTTGTTTATGTCTCGATATATCTTTAAACCTGCAACCATGGAGCATGCAAAAACTTGTAAATCAAATGGAGTTATTTTCATCATTGAGACCAATCTATTTTTGAATGCAGAGGCTTCACGAACTGGGGTTACGTAGGGTTCTGGTCACCGGCACGGGCCCTTTAGGTTGCGTGCCAGCCGAACTCGCGCAACACAGCAGGAATGGCGAATGCTGGCCAGATTTGCAAGCAGCATCGGGTTTGTTTAATCCTCAACTTCAAAATATGCTAGACAGTCTCAACAGAGAAGTCGGGAGTACTACCTTCATTGGAGTCAATATTCGTCAATCCAGCATCGACTTCATCTCCAACCCCGCAAAATATGGTATGTCTCCTAAATCAAGCAAACTACATTACAATAAAATGAGTCTTTTATGACACACATGGATTATGATATAAAAGTTGATAGAACTCGATATTAAATACTACACTCTTCTATAAACTTAAACTTTCATATTACATACTTATTTATTAGGGCACCCAGAGAGACGGTTGGACTTCCGAAAAACCCAATTTTGATGTAGCGCTAAGTATCGTAGTTGGAAAAGTTAACAACATCTTTGATATACATTCGTGTAGGATTTGTTACGTCCAAGGTAGCATGTTGTGGGCAAGGACCGTACAATGGAATCGGACTATGTACACCTGCATCGAACTTATGCCCCAATAGAGATATATACGCGTTTTGGGATCCTTTCCATCCATCAGAAAAAGCAAACCGAATCATCGTTCAACAAATTATAATGGGCTCGACCGAATACATGTCACCCATGAACCTTAGCACCATCATGGCTTTGGACGCTGCAGAAAACGTGTAGCAGCCCCACATCGAGGATCTCTTGATGAATTCAAGCTATGCATCTAAGTAATTTCATCATTCTTCATCCAAGATTTTGAATTTTAATGTTGGATTTTGAGTTTATAGGTTATTGTGTGTCGGATATTGTAGCATGCATCATGAATATTGTGGTATCTCGTTTAGTTCTCTTTTGAAGCGAATAAAAGTTTCATGCCCAAATCTTCTTTGACTTTAATCAAATTCAATACTAATTGCAACATGAACGTGACACTACAACGAAATAGGTTAATAAGACTACAAATTTTTTGGGCAAAAAGTTGACTTGGAATTTGTAGGATTAAAACCGGGCATCTATATAGAAACGTCCAAATAAAAGGTTAGGACGAAGTTAGACGACGTAACAAAATCTATCTACCAAGTTGGGTGATCTAATATAACACATAAAATGTCTTTTTATATCACATTTGAAAAGTGTCAGGCATATGAAAAAAGATTAATAAGGTAGTTTACAAAAATGTTTTATAAAAACGTTTATAGGATGATTTACATGATGTGTTTTATTAGTTTGTCCAACCGTTCTCAATAGAAACTTGTTAAGTCATCTAAGTTCAATCGGCCTAACAACTTATAGTTATATTTGTCGTTAGATAGGGTACCAATTCACACGTCTATAAACTTAAAGCCCAATTAACTATTCTATTACAGTTGGACCTCCTAAAACCCAATTTTGTTGTGTAAGTGACTAAACTCTACAAAAACTTAGCCATCATTTAATAGACGAAGAATCGTGTGAGAATAGGAGTTAAGGAGAAAAGTATAAAAAAGGATTTGGACCTTTGATCACTTTTAATCTCAAACCACCAATGAATTACGCTTTAGAAAGTATTGATCCATTATTTCTCATTAGTTTTGATCTAGTGGAACTCTTCAATTAAGATTGATTCAAAGATGAAGATCATTTCTCATCATAGCTCTCACCAATTCTCACCGGAACCTATCCTTTTTTTTATTTCGGATCTAGATTGAGATGACTATTCAATAGTTGAAAATTACATCCAACAATAGTGAAAGAGATGATATATAGTACCTATGAACTGTTTTCAAATTCTTGCCCATAATTTCTGTTGTAAAAATGTACATGCATTTTCTCATATATGGTAATTCTGGTATTTGTCTTCAATGCAATTCCTTGTGTTCCCACTATTTTTGTTGTGAACTTAAAATTAGAGTCTGTTTGTTAGTAGCTTAATATGCTTAATTAATGAGACTCGTAATTTATTCGGTCACCTATACATGGTTGTTTGGTAGTGAATTAATAATATAGAAAGTGACTTATTCAGTAAGCTTCTAAAATGAAGTTTTATACAGAAAGTCATGTTTTTTTCAAACATACTACTCTCAATTAAAAAAACCCATATCTTCTGCCTATGAAAAAACTCTTCCAAACAAAAATATTCTCAATCCATACAGACAAATTAATCTATACAGATAGCTTTATCTATACAGATAGTTTTATCTATACTAAACTTAATGGAGTACCAACCAAAAGCCCCTTAGTATATATGTATATTTGAAACATCTATCCCAATTCTTGTTATTACAAAGTTTTCTTTTACATATATATATATATATATATATATATATATATATATATATATAGGAAGAGATATTTTGCAAACCAAGTCATTTGTACAAACTGTGAAACTGTCCATTTCATCGTTTATACTACTAAAAAAATTTCATGAAATTCTTTAATATGATTAAGTTATTTCAAATAATTATGGAAACTATCATCTTCATTCTATTAATTTTAAGCAAACAAACTTTATCAAATGAGAAATACTTGAACAACTTAATTTTTACATAGAAACAAAAATGTATGAAACATAATTATTTGAAACAATTTCATCATATAAAACAATTTAATGAAAATGTTCACTAAAATAAACAACGAAATCGACAGTTTTCATGGTTTGTACAAATAACTTAGTTTGCATTTTATCTCTCCGCTATATGTATATGTGTATGTGTATGTGTATGTGTATGTGTATGTGTATGTGTATGTGTACGTGTATGTAGACTTGAGATCATGTGAGACCAACGATTTTTCGTGAGACCTGTAAGACCAATTCTCAACCCTTAGATTAGATCTACAATCGTCAGATCTGAACATTCATAAACGCCACGAGACTTCTCAATAATTACAAAATTGCCACCGTACAATTTTAGACCATTAGATCATTAACTTATAAAGTTGATCAATGAATATAAATTGGTCTTATGGGTCTTACGAAAAACTTTGGGTTTCACGTGAACCCAACCCTGTATATGTATATGTAGATGTATATGTATATGTATATGTATATGTATATGTATATGTATATGTATATGTATATGTCAGTAAGTGAGACTCCAAAGTGTTCCTATACAAATTTGTCCGAGAAAGCATCGATCATTTGGGTGGTTGGGATATAACTGTTGGTCTGAAATTTCTGTATGTCACACCAGCTGTTTCTGCTCTGGTTGTCTCCCAGGGCAAGAAAACAACCCATAAATGAGACGCAAAATCTGCTCAACGGGTATGAGGGCCCTCCCCAAGGCCATTATTCAACAGGGAGAATATATATATATATATATATATATATATATATATATATATATATATA
>NC_037540.1:23223271-23239269 GCF_001531365.2 Cynara cardunculus var. scolymus | reverse complement strand
AAAGTTTGAGGTTATTGGGTTGTTCTTGCGTTTTGGTAGCTACTTTAGATTCTCGCTTGAACATATACCTATATATATATATATATATATATATATATATATATAGAAACATTCAAATAAAAACCACCCAATTTATACAAACCTCATTCAATCGATCATAATTTTTTATTTTGTTTATTTTTTATAATTATAAGAGGTTGATTAACCATTTTTATTGTGGAATGTGTTAATTATGGATATTATCATCTTCATTATTTTAATTTTAGAGAAATACATGAAACAATTTCATTAAAATTTCATTAAATATTATATAAAACAATTTCATAATCATATATGAAACAATTTCATAACCATATATGAAACAAATTCATCAAAAAAATATTATATGAAACAATTTCACAAGATTAAACAATTTCATGAAAAAATTTCATAAGATTAAGCAATGAAATCGACGTATGAGGGTGGTTTGTACAGTTTGTACAAATAAGAGTGGTTTTCATTTGATCGCTCATCTATATATATAGTATATAAGTGTTGGGGTCCGATGAGAAGGAGAGCTATGTTGAGAAGCATAGGAAGTGACCTCCACATATGGATACATATTAGGATGAGATTAAAGTTGATCAAGGGTCGAGATCATTTTTTAAGCTTTTCACTTTAACTCTATTTCTCACACGATCATTTGTCATACCATGTATATAACAAAGTTCAAATATTGTGAGAAGATAAAAAAGTTAAAAAGTAAGCGGGTTTAATATGTGAATCGTTAAAAGAGTCCCTGAAAAATGTATTTGAATATGCATATGTGAACCAACATCGTTACAGATTATTGATTATTCAGATGTTCACATATGTATCTTCAAATGTATTTTTGCAATGATTCACTTGTAAACATTTTCTTAACATTTATTTCTTATTTCTCACAATAGTTAGCATTCTTATTTGAATTTCCACGCGTGTGTGCGCGCACACATATATATTATCTCATAATGCATTTAAGAGGAACTTTTGAATACCATTTACGTAACTAGTGGTGTATTTCCGGCAGAAGTCAAAGGAAGTCGACTTGTTTGATGTCCGTCGGAAATCCGTCGGAAATTCCCCACTATTTTTTCCGCCGGATTTTTTTGCCGGAAATTGCGCCGGAAATAATTAGTTTTCTAGTAGTGTACAATACACAAATACCACCATTTTATGCAAAAAAAAAATCAAAAAACTATGAATTACAACCCTATATGCATACGGTACAAGTTCTTGCTGCAGCCACCACCACCACCACCGCCACCTAATTGGGTTGGTTTAGATCTCTCTATCATATGAATTCAGCGTTTCTTCCGATTGCAGCTCCCGCTGTAAAAATTCTCCAGGAAAGGTGTAGGTTTTGAATTCCAAATTCAAAATTTTAATATGGGTAAATTGCACGAAAAAAATAACGTTTTTCAATACTATTTTGGGTAATATACTTTTGAAACTTTCATTTTGATACCTAATATGTAAAATCTCAAACTTTTAAGCATCTGATTTACCTATACTACTTCATATGACATATAATTTTTAAAATTGATATGGAAAAAACATATGACATGGAAAATTAAAAAAACATTATTTTATAGAAACCTAGTTCCGAATGATAAGGATTTCAATGGAAGGCCCCAAAATTCTAATTTCCCGATCGCATCGTTCTTTATCCGCGCTTTGGTGTTGCAATCTTTCCTCGCTCATCGACACCAATCTTCTTCTGCATCAATATTATCGTGGTGTTAGGTATGTGAAATTCTCGTATTTGTTTTGCAATTTTCACTATAAACGGAAGATTTTTCCGGCCAAAAAACGAGTTTAGCATCACTGTTTTGTTTTTTTTTTCTTCAAAATTTTCGATTATCTTAAACTTAGTAATCAAAATTAAATCACCAGTGGATTTCTGGCGGATTTTCCTCATGTAATTTAATTAGTTTAAAAATATTAAAAATTATTTTCAAAAAAAAAAATAATTAAATCACCAGCGGAAAATACGTCAAAAGTTTAATTAGTTAAATTATTATTTTTCAACAAATTTTTTTAAAATTTTATCGGTGAATAAATCCACCACTAATCATTTGTAATATTATATATTTTAAGAAAAATTAAAAGTCACTACAAGAAAAACCCTAGTTAGTAAAGAAAAAATTTGTCAATAACAACCTAAAATTGGTCACTAAGATTGTTTGGTGACAAAAATTTCGATTGTCACCTTTCATCACTAAAGATCCGTCACTAATTTTAATAATGATCAAATACAAAAATAGTCATTGATCAATGACAAATTTAAAATGGTTACTATGTTTGTGACGACTAATTACCTCACTAAATATCGTCACTGAATCGCTAAAAGTCATCATTATTTGTCCAATATAACAATTTTGTTAACGTCCGTTAACTTCCATTAATGACCAAAAAAAGTGGTGTTAGTCCCAGACGATTCTACAAGAGTTTAAAGGTAACAGTTTGTAGAAGGGGGGGGGGGATGAATACAAACACAATATTTTTCACTTTTTAAAACCCTTTATTGATAAAGAAGATCAATACATAATTTACAAACTGTTTGCGGAATAAGATAAGATACAAAACTTATCTAAAACAATCTAATAAATACACAAGATATAGAAAGCAAGAAAAAAAAAGACTTGCTAATATAAGAAACAATAACTTCGCTAAATAAATAGCTTAGTTGATGTTCTTCACTTGAAGGAAATATAACTTCGCAAGGTTAAGATGTTTGTGCTTGTAAGGGTGTTTATTCTTGGTTATTTGAGATCTTGAAGACTATCTGAGAAGGAGCGACTTCTCAGCTATTTATAATTATTGCATTAAATGCAAGTCAGACAGTACAAGGCACGTGACAAGCTTATAGAGGTAAGCTTATTCTTTGTTTCCAGATATACATGTTTTTGGCCGTATGCGAATAGTGATCTTTCACAAAGTAGATAAGCATGTTTGGAGACAATAAGGTGACTTCATACGAGTGCTTTACTTTGACAGGTATGAGTTTGTCCTTTGTGTGTAGGAGGATAAGACAAAACTAATCTTGATCAACAAGATTCATTTGATCGCTGACACTGGAATAACTTTATGGTTTTCTTCAGTGAATGCTAAATCTTAAGCAGACTTCACACATTTGTAGACAGACTTGTTATAACTGAATCCACATCATATCACGAACTGCTTATCTTTATCTTCGATATCACTGAAGGATATTGTGGTGTGAGTTTTGTCTTCTTGAAGAATACTGGTATTTTGAGAGTGACAATACTTGTTCAGCGATCACTAAACAGACTCAGTGATAATCACTGAAACTGAACAAACATAACTAAATACTTTTATTTAGATAAAAGGATCATCATCAAACACTGAGAGAGGGGATCAACAATCTCCCCTTCTTCGATGATGGCAAAGCAATAGAAAAAAAATTGCTTAGATGTTACAGTAAGGAAAAGATACTAGTAAAATACATGTCCTTTTTTACTGTTTTGGGATCTTTAAAGGAAAGAATAAATTTACATAACATAAATAACTTAATACTGAGAGCATATTAATAGAACTCATAAGTACATGCCCCATTTACTATTTTGAGGGATCTCTTTCAGTGAACCAATCATTTTATTGAAATATAATTCAAAACACAATGTTCCAAATGATTACAATTGGTTTTGGATGGCTTAATACATAAAAGCTATACACTGAAAGAAAAGATAAAAGATATACAAGATTTTACAAAATTGAAAGATTTTCTAATCTAGATTGTTGAAGTTGATGTAGTCAGGGACATCTTCTCCTTGAATCTTTCTTCTGAGAATTTCCTTTCGAGTCATGCGGTTCATCATCTCTCCATAAAGATCTTCATTCAGCCAAGTTCGAACATATTCTAAGTGTCTACCGGGCAGAGATGGAGCTCAGACACTCGCTGAAACCTGTATTGACCATCATAGTCAATGAACATAAGTCCATATTTAGGTTTCACATGGATTGTATTAGGAATAAAGGGTCCATTTTTCAGGCAGTGACAGATTCAACATTGAGATGTCTGGCTTCGTCCTGTTGTTGAAGAGCTCATTCATTGAAATTTTTGTTTCATGTTCGTTTATGTGGGACGAACCTTCTCCTTGAGTAAAAAAGTTTCTTCTTCGAGAGGACTCCTATGGTAGAGGAGGAACCTCAACGATCTTTGACACTTTGTTGATTATTTCATTCAAAATTTCTTCAATGTAAGACTTATGCTTAGATTTGGACTTTGAATCACCTGCAAAATCTCGAGCCATTCATAGAAACCATACTGACTGAGAAAACAAGGATACTCGGTGACAACATCATTGTTTTCCCAGAAGATGACCAAGAAACCAGAAGGGCACCTTCTTTCACTCATCCACTGATTGTGACGTTTGAAATCATGTAGGGCTCATTCTTGTTTCGATCCTTTCTCTGCACCAATTTAGATCATGATCCTTCAGGTTCAGCACCCTTTGTCTTTTTTGTTCAGCTTCTTCCAATAGTAGGGCTTGAGCATTAAGAGGATTGTCTTGCGTTAACATCCCTTCTGCATGAGCTTGATCATCTAGAGTCTTGGCTAATGTTGATCCTATCTCTCATTGATTTGATGATAATCCCTTTTACCTATTTCGAATTATTATGTTTTTATTCTTTTAGTTCCAGCGATTATCACTGAGTCTGTTCAATGATCGCTGAAACATGAATTGTAAATCCTACAGCGACAACGATACTTTAAGAAGACAAAACTCACACCAAAGAACCTTCAGTGAAATTCGAAGACTGGAACTGAAGATTAGTGACTGGCGCGTTCGTGATCTAAAATGAGATTTAGTGATTACAATCTGGTCAACATATGTGTGAACAATGCCCAAGCCTCAGCGAATGCTGAAGAGACCTTCAGTGTTATTCTAGCATCATCGATCAAATGAAGCTTGTTGTACAAGATTGTTTTTTCTTGTCCTTCCACACAAAGGACAAACCCATACCCGTTATGGAGTATATTAAGGTATAGAGATGACTAGTTAACTCTATTACCCACCAAATCGACGAAAGGATATCTGCTTATGAATAGGAAACTGCACTATTCACTGTAGTTGACTCTGTTCCCTTGTGCAAGAAGTCAAAGGCATTTGGTATCTCGATAGTGGATGCTCAAGACATATGACTGGAGACAAATCCCTATTTATCGACTACAAGGAGGAAAGAGGTCCTTTCGTGACCTTTGGAGGAAATGGAAAAGGATATACCAAAGGTTTTGGTGTATTAAGCAATGGTGCAACCACCTTCAGGCGTGTTGCATATGTTGAAGGACTGAAGCACAACGTACTCAACATCAGTTAGCTGTGTGATAAATATTTCATAGTGAAGTTCTCTAAAAATTCATGCTATATCTACGAAAAAGATGATAAAGTTGCTCTAACCGGCTCTGTCTAGAGAATGTCTACATCATCAACATGGATTCTCCTCTCACTGAGAATAGCTGTTTTCTCTCTAAAAATTCGTCAGATATCAACTGGCTGTGACACAACCGGCTTTCTCACCTTAACTTCAAGACACTCAATGAGTTGTCTAGAAATAATCTCATCACTGGTCTTCCTCAACACACCTTTGCAAAGGAATCTCTTTGCTCAACATGTGAGAAAGGAAAACAGACAAGAGCTAGCTTTAAGTCAAAGCAAATCTCTTCAGTGACATCTCCACTTCAGCTATTGCACATGGATCTCTTTGGTCCAGTGAACGTGCATTTTATTGTTGGAAAGAAGTATACGCTCGTTGTTGTTGATGAGTACTCCAGGTACAATTGGATCTTCTTTCTCAGATCCAAAAGTGAAGCACTTGAAGAAATAATATCGTTCATTAAGAAGATAGAAGTACTTAATAATATTAAAGTACGGTGTATCAGAAGTGACCATAGAACTGAATTCAAAAACAGTACTATGAATAACTTCTTTGAGGACAAGGAAATCTCTTACAACTTCTCTTCTGTGAGAACTCCTCAGCAAAATGGGGTCGCTGAAAGGAGAAATCGAACAATCATTGAGGCTGCTCGATCAATGCTCAATGAATCTTATCTTCCTACTCATTTATGGGTTGAAGCTGTCAACACCGCTTGTTTCACTCAAAACCAGTCACTGATCGTTAAGAGGTTCAAGAAGATAGCTTACGAACTCTTCCATCAGCTTTCTACATATCTTTGGTTGCACGTGTTATATTCTCAACAACCGTGATTAACTGGGAAAGTTCGATCCCAAAACTAATGAAAGAATCTTTCTTGGATATTCTTTAGTATCCAAAGCCTTCAAAGTATTTAACAAACATCGACAAACAATAGAAGAAACTATTCATGTCACCTTTGACGAATCTCAATCAAAACCCATCCTTAATGATGATGAAAAATTAGAAAACTGGATGTTCTCTCATGTTGGACAACCTAAAGCTTCCTTCAGCAATCCATCCAATGCTGAATCTCCAGAAGTTGATGGTGATCCACTTATCATTCCAGTTGCAACTAATAACCAAAACGTGTCTTCTTCAGAGATCGTTGCAGTGCCTATTAGTTGTGTTCTTCCTTCTACTTCAAACACTAATCAATTAGTGAATGAAATGCCCTCATCTAAACCTCTATCAGTCGCTAAATCCGAGGCTTCTTTAGCAATTGTCCGTATTGCTGAAGAATCTGCAGTTGAAACCTCATCTTCTGTTCTCGAACACCTATGCTCAGATGATAATCCTTTACCAGCTCAACGATGGATAAAAGACCATCCTATTCATCAAATTCTTGGTGATCCAAGTGCAGGTATTCAGACTCATCTTGGTCTAGGTAATATTTATCTCTTTGTCAACTTCCTTTCTTTAGTTGAATCCAAGAAAATCAATGATACTATCTCAGACCCTAGTTGGGTCCTTTCCATGCAAGAGGAGCTCATTGAGTTTGATAGGAACAAAGTCTGGTATTGTTACGAGAATTATATAAAATAAATCTCTCGGACTATTAGCAAATGGAGACTAGTGCAAGTATACACTTATCAATCCACTATCGTCTTTTACAAGTAATAAAGTAGTAAAATTACCGAATATCGTCCACGGAGAAAAGGAATAAAAGTTCGTTTTAATAGTCTAAATAAAGATATAATTTCAGATGGTGAATTCGAAAAAATATTTGTGGTGAGTTGGTTAAACACTACTGTTGTGAATAAGTAATAAAAGAGAGCTTAGGGTGTAGGGATTTGTTAAGATATTAAACCGATTTTTAAGTAGACAGCATGCTACAACATGGTTCTATAACATGCTTTATAAATAACTTATCTTTACAACTAATAGCTTCTTTAGGTACTCTCTCGAGATGTAGAATGACACACAGTCATAGATTAAGCCTTCATATCTCTATGCAAGGCTGGAGTCTCGACATTGGCACACAGTCATAGATTAAGCCTTACATTGTCCAATGGGTAAAGTCATGCTACCAAAAATTAGTCAAAAATCAAATCTTAAATCTGTACCATAAGATCTTAAAGGCTGCAGGAGATGAGCTACCAAAAAGGGGGATTGGACATCAAAAGATTCCTCGTACTATTCTCAAAGTGCCACTAGAATCATCCTACAGCACACGCTATAGCATACTTCAGCCAAACACCTATTAAAATGGCTCTTTTTCCAAAAATAAGCACATATCCAAGAAGTAAACATATTTATCACATAATTTAGCTCTAATATAAAAAAGATAGAAAAATAAAACAAAAAGACTCAATTTGCGGAATTTTGAGAAAATAAAATGGATAAATAAAATAAGAAAAAGTGTCAAAGTATCAAATAAGTTGAACTTATCACACCCCCAAACTAGAATTGTTGTTTGTCCCCAAACAACATAAAAAGACAAATAAAAGACTCAAATTAGATGGAAACATTGGACACCGACACTTACGACTACAACTTTCTTGTTATAAATAACTTTTCATAAATCAAAATGGAAGTTTTTTTGTACCAATCACATTAATATACTATAGGCTAGCCTCACTTTTTCTTTGTCTGATTTTTAAAATTGCCACTTCTTGGGATCAAAACGACTTTTTGGGTATCACTCTTTGGCTTTTTCTCTCTCACATAACTTTGCTTTTTTCTTTTTATAAGCAATTATTTAATTTGCTTTTTGTAGCCATTTTCTTTATCTTTTTTGCATTTGCTTTTTGGCTATATAATGCTTTTTAAGCATTCTCTTTTTTTTTCATAATAATAATAGAGTTCTGCTCTATTCTACAAAAATTCCTCCCCAACTGAGATATGACAATGTCTCCATTGTGATATAGATATGTGGCTTAGTAGGGTGCAAAAAGGGTGTATAGGGCTTTGCCCAGTTATGGAGAAGAGATGACCTAATCATTTCCCAAAGTAGTGACAAGTGAAATCAAGTTACGTTCCAGAAAAAAGTTGGCTAGTTCTACTATTGCAATGTAAATCAGTACTCAAACTCACATCACTTTTAAGTTACTCAAGCTATAAACACAAGTTGGTGGTAGTGAAGATTGGGCCATAAAGTTTCATCTATAAAAAAAATCTAATACTAAAAAAAAACTGACACGGACCGATCCCAGACAAATGAAAAAGGGAAAAAAAGAAAAAAAGGTAAATTGGAGCTAAAGGGATGATAGATAAACCTGTCTACTCGGGTGGAGTAGGTGCCATGGATGGGTCTTCGGTGCTCCGGGACATCCCGACAATCATCTTCTTCAAATCGGCCATGAGCTGTGCATCTCTTGCTTCCATCCTTGCAAAAAGCTTCTCTTCATGTGCGTTTAAAGCTTTCTCCACAGTGGTTTGGTGGGACTGAGTGGTYTTCTCCAAGGTAGTCTCTAAGGCGGTGACCTTTTCCTTCAATCTTTGGACCTCAAGCATCAAGTCCTTGTTTGTGTGGCTGTTGTCCGGGACAATAGGGGGCTGTCCGGGATCACTTCTTGAGGTCTTGCGGATTCTGTCGACTGTCTTCCACTCAATGGGTAGTGCATTAGTGGTTAGAGCATCACCATGTGGTACTGGTACTTTGGCCTTCTTCATCAATCCATGTATCAAGGCCGGGAAGTAGAGTCGGCCGGTGGGTTTTCATGTGCAACCTTGAATGACATCAGAAATGACTGCCCCTACATCAATCGCCTTGCCTACAAGAATACAATAAAGTAAGATCATACGGTCTAATGAGGTGCTTGATACGTGTGTGGTTGGGTGAAAAGAGTATCACAAAAAGTAGTTCCAAACAGCCACATTCTTTTCAACAAATTGGTTTAGAATTTAAGCGGACTGCACTTTTGGGGTGACTTCCAAGTGGCTCCTTCTGCCACGACAGTAAGCACAATCTTCAAATATTCGTTAGTGTGATGATGTAACAACCTGCGATACTCACAAACTGGAGGTGCAATCAAATCATAGAAATTATTGATAGCATGCGAAGAGTAAGAGATCTTTTTACCTCGAATATGAACCGAGTTAATGGGGGTAGAGGAAACTGAGGCATAGAACTCTTGGACCCATTTGAGGAAGTAAGGATCTTTCACAGGAGTGAAAGCCTCCCAACCCCTTTGGATGACATTGTCATTGATGAATGGGTAGGTCTCAAGACAACAATTATCAAACCCTTTCTCTCCTAATCCCAAAAAGTCTTGCATTTTTGAAAATTCCTGGGCTTCCGGCTACTCTCACTGTGGCTGTCCAATCGTCTAGTATGGGTACTCTTTTTAGGAGCGCTTGGTGCTACATGTTGCCTTTTGGATCTCCTAAGTTGGGACAATGAGATATCCTCATCAGGAGTCCATTCAGAGTCTTCAGACTCAACCCTTCTTCTTTTGGAGAATCTCTCAATAGGGACTAACTCAGAGTCACTAGAAGTGCAGTTGCTATCCTCATTGGACTTTTGTCCAGACATTTCAGGAGAAGTATGGAAGTGGGCTGAAAGTCAGGGATGGCATCATGGGTAGTGCTCACAAAGTGGTGTGGTGTATGTGCTAGTGATGGGTGGCATGGACATAATGGCATTGTGTGCATCAAAGATCATGTGGGATGTAGGGATATAAATGGGAAAATGGAGTAGTGCATAAAATGGGTTGTTAAACCTATCAAATGCAATTGAGATGGGTGGGGGAGTGTAGTGTTGGGAAGTCAAGTCAACCATCCCCAAATCAACCATGTGAGAACCATTGAACTGGTGGTGTAATGTGTATGTATCCATGAGAGTGATAACTTCTGAAGAAGTAGTGGAATCCGGCCACTCAAGAAAGTGAGTTGGGCCAGCTTCTTCCATAAAATAGGCATTGAGGTCAATATCAAACATGGAATCCTCACCCAGCATTTCCTGACTATCATGATGCTCAATATGAACTGGATCACTTTTGATGGTGTGATCATTTTGAGCACCAATGGTATGTGTGTGCTCAGGGAAAGGAGAGTCAAAAAGACTTACAATGGGATTGCTTTGGCAAGTATCAAACTCAGTGATTTCTGTCTTCCCAATACCTTGAGAGGTTGGATCCAATGTAGGTGGCACTCCGGAATGTTGGGCATCATCCTTGATTTCATCCTTGATCTTCAGCTTTTTGGCCCTTGCCCTCTTTGGTTTTGGTTTAGGTAGACCTTTGGGAACATAGGTCTCTACATCAATGGCATCCCCTTCTTCTTTAGTCATAGGCTTAGTAACGTGACGCTCAGTTGATCTAGTGGCTGGACGACGGGCTTTTGGTTTTGGTTTAGTGGGAATAGAAGGGGGTGGTGCTGTAGTGTAAGAAGGGGTTGTTTGGGTAGGTATAACAGTAGAGGTGGGGGCTGTTTGGTTTAAGAGAGCAGGTAGAGAGGCTGTTTGTGTTGGTAGAATGGTGGGTGTAGTGGCTGGTTGAGTTGAAACAGTAGGTGTAGGGACTGTTTGAGTAGGAAGAACAATGGGTGTGGTGGCTGGTTGGGTTGAAACAGCAGGTAGAGGGGCGGTTTGGGTTAAGGGTACTGGTTGTTGGATAGGTCTAATGGTTCTAAGGGGTGTGGGGTATGGTAGGATTTATCTTTGTAACCATGGGGGTAAGTTAGCTAAGTTGGGTGGGGTAGAGATGGTGGGTTGTGAAGTGGGAGGGTTGGAGGATTGGGAGGGGTGTATGAACCCCGGTGGTGGTTGGTCATCCATTCCAGACCTTCCTGTCTATCTGCACAAAAAAAAAAAACCAAATTAGGAACTGTTGCCTACACAAAGATTACATACAACCTTTGAAACCAATCTATGGTTGCTGTTTTGAAAAGTGTTTGGACCATCATTATGACAAGCAACACACCTAGGATCTCAGGGTCTATGAGTCAATTATGCCATGAACCAAAACAAGACAAACACAAACAGGGATCCAAAATCAATTTTTGCTGTCTGTTGGCTATTTAAAATCAAGTACTAAATATATGAGACTAAAAACAAGATAAACATAGACAAGGACCAAATGGCAGGTTGTTGTTTGATCATGAACAATATGAGACTAAAATAACAACCAAAATGGTTGTTTGTGCAGTCAGTTGTTTGATCATGGGATCAAATTCATGAGAAACACACAGGTACCAGAATGCGGTTTGGAAACATATGAAATTATCCAGTTAGAGTCATGTTTCCAAACATGCAAAGCACATGAACACGGCTATGTAATTTCAAAATAAACACATAGTAAGACAATCTGCTTGCAGCTGTTTTCAAAGCTTGGGCATAGCATAACGATACTCAGACAGACATCAAATTTAAACGTGACAGAAATCAGGTTTGTGCTTTGTGTGAAAACATATGCAATCAGTATTGGACTCACATCAAACCTAATAAGCAAGTTTAAGCACAAAGTCAAATGGAACCAACAATCAAGTTAAACATAGAGTCAAATAGAACCAACATAAGTAAGGTGATAAAATCAAATCTACTTCCAGCTGTTCTAGAGAGAAACCATGCTCAAGAAGAAATTATGCTTCATTTTGGAAAAACACAGGGACTCATGTTACAGAGAGCAATATTGATCCATCTTTTGTTTAAACCAACCAAAGAGAAGTAGCCCTGTTTTCAAACCAAAGGTTTTGTAATCACCTGATCAAACAGTCATTTTGAACACAACCTTTCCCTTCTCTCAATAAGGCTATGTATCCCAAGAACAAGACTTAGGGCCCTAAAGCATGGTATGGTAACCATAGATTCTCCTTAGGACAGTTATTACCAAAACAGGCTTCACATGATCAAGACAGCCATTGTGGTCTGTTGATGGGCAAAATGCTGCTTCCTAGTTGTTCAAAAGAATTTAAAATAATTTTGCACAATAGGGCCTTGTGTGAGTGAACTGTCCATCTAGCCATAAGCACAAAAATGTTGAACCATTTTTGTTTAGGCTCTTGCTTAGATATAGCAAATACAGGACCATAGATGTTACTCCAGGCTCAATTTTCAGTGAGGAAAACACAAGGAGTAGATTGATTTTATGAATTCCACAAAAATGAATAAGTCAGTCTCTGATGTAGAGAACAAATGTATTTATCTTATTTTTTCTGTTTGATCATATATACTCTCAAAACTCAAAATCAAGGTGCTATAAGTTTGTTCAAATTCGAACCGTGGTCTTCGGTTTTAACAAGGGACCACGAAATCCTGTTGTTGTGAAAAGAACACAGATACCACAAGGCTCCATAATACCAGAGACTCATACATGATTGATCAAAAAAAACAAAGAAATAACAGGGGTTAATAGTTGAAAACAACCCACAAGGATCGAAATCAGTTCTTCAATGCACCTGGTTCATCCTAGTGGGACAAAAAATTGTAACTCTAAATCACTCATATTCCAAAATTGCACTAAAACCCATGTTGGTTCAATGTTCTTGGTTTATCTAGGGTTTATGTTTGCCAAGCAAAAATCGCACCAAAACCCCAAATTGGCATTCACGACTAACCTATCAAACACACAGGGATTGAAATCAACAATTAGGTTCGAATAAACACATACATGGTGAAGAACAACATACCTTGTGTAACCAAAATCGATTTCCTTGGCTCTTCTCTCTTCCTACTGATGTTCGAATCAAGCAACAATGCTACTGCTTAATTGGTCGATTAGGTTAAAAAGAAAGAAGAAGATGATGGTGATGGTGAGTGAAAATGATGGAGAGGAACAGTGGCGGTGATGGTGTGGTTAAGGGTGATGGTGATGGTGATGGTGATGGTGATGGTGATGGTGATGGTGATGGTGATGGTGATGGTGATGGTGATGGTGATGGTGATGGTGATGGTGTCTCTGTCTCTGTCTCGTACAAAATCAGTTTGATGGAGGAGGGCAGGGTAGTAGTGCACGGTCAAAGGGGAAAAAAGGGGGAAAAATACAAAAACGGATTATAAAAAGAAATTTAGGGTGCGTTTGGTTTGCGGGAATGGAATGGATTTGGAAGGATTTGGATTTCAAATTCATTCCAATCCCATGTTTGGTTTGCTAGGTCATCAAGATTTGAAATTCCGGGAATCCCTTAAAATCCCGTAAACAAGGGATTTGAAAATCCTTTGGAAAAAGGCTAGATTTAGAATCCTAAGGCAAACCATTTCTTCTTCGACGCTTCATGCTCTCGCCGGTGTCCCCTCCACCTCCCCACTGCCCTCGCCGCTGCCGGTGCTCTCCTCTTCTCCTCCTCGTCCGCTTCCCCAATGCTTGCACCGCTTCCCCACTGCTCGCGCCGCTTCCCCACTGCTCTCGCCTTCTCTCGTCATTGCAATCGCCGGTGTCTCCTCCACCTCCTCACTGCCTCTCGCCGCCGCTGGTGCTCTCCTCCTCTTTTCCTCTTCGTCCACTTCCCCACTGCTCGTGCCGCTTCCCCACTGCTCTCGCCTTCTCTCGTCATTGCAATCGCCGGTGCTCTCTCTCCTCTTCTCCGCCATCTCTCATCAATCAGCAGGTAAGAACGTATATCTGCCCTCGTTTGAAGATTATCTGCCCTCGTTGTGTCTGTAGATTTGCATATGTTATTTAGGAATTCCTATTAACATTTATTTAGGTTTCGTAATAGATCCGGTATTAGATTTACTTATTAGGTTTCAATCATCGTCTGTGGAGTTGCATATGTTATTAGGTTTCTATCATCGTCTCTGTAGATTTGCCTGACTGTGGAATGGATTTCAAATGCAATCCAAATCCTGCAAACCAAACATAGGAATGGATTTTAAATCCAATCCAATCCAAATCCCTCCTAGGAATCCAAATCCCTCAGAAACATTCCTGCAAACCAAACGCACCCTTATTTTTTTTTCTTGCTTATCTTTCTTTTCCTATTTTTTTTCTTTTTTTTGAATGAAATAAAAAGGAAACACGATACATATATATACACATATATCTATATAAATATTAGTACGATATTTATTCACACCTAAAAAAAACTTATGCAGGGTATTCTTGACTTTTGGGTTCATCCAGATAAAGTTTTATTCTCTGGCCATTTACTTTGAATAGACTGTTATTCTCAAGGTTTACTAAATCAATTGCTCCGTATAGGTAGATTTTGTGGATTAGAAATGGCCCTGACCACCTAGTTTTCAACTTATCTGGAAACAGTTTCAATCTAGAATTGAGCAATAGAACTTGTTGTCCTGCTTTTAATTCTCGATGTTGAATTCTTCTGTCATGCCACTACTTAGTCTTTTCTTTATAAAGCTTGGCATTTTCATAGGACATGTTCCTATGCTCTTCCATTTCACATAAATGCAACTTTCTTTTATTCCATGCATCATCTAGGCGCATATTTAATTCCTTGATTGCCCAATAGGCTTTATGTTCAATTTCCACTGGAAGAAGACATGCTTTTCTAAAAACAAGCTTGTATAGAGACATACCAATTGGAGTTTTAAATGCAGTTCTATATGCCCATAAAGCATCATGCAACTTAAAAGCCTAGTCTTTTCTGCTTGATTTAACCACCTTTTTCAAAATTCCTTTTATTTCACGGTTTGAAAGTTCCGCCAATCCATTAGTCTGTGGGTGATATGTGGTGGCAACTTTGTGGTTAATGTTGTATTTTTCAAGAACTCAGTGTAACAAATGATTCACAAAATGAGTACCCTCGTCACTGATCAATGCTCTTGGGGTACCAAACCTTGAGAATATTTGTTTGTGGAAGAACTTAACCACGGTTTTTGCATCATTTAAAACACATGCCACTGCTTCCACCCATTCTGACACATAGTCAACGGCGACTAAAATGTATTGGCAATTATTAGAGGAAGAAAATGGTCCCATGAAATCAATTCCCCAAACATCAAATAATTCAACCTCCAAAATTCCATTCAAAGGCATTTCATTCCTTTGAGAAATTGAGCCACTTCTTTGGCATTCGTCACATCTTTTGTAAAAAATTATGAGCATCCTGAAAAAGTGTTAGCCAAAAGAATCCAGATTGTAATACCTTGGCTGCTGTCCTTTGTGCACCAAAATGGCCACCATATGGTGCCTTGTGACAATCTTCCAGGATTTTTGTAGCCTCTGCTTCCGGAATGCATCTTCTCAAGACTTGATCTGCACCAATTTTAAATAAAAAAAAGATCATCCCATAGGTAAAACTTTACATCATGCAAAAACTATTTGAGCTTAGGCCAAGTGTACTCAGAAGGTTTAATGCCACAAGCCAAATAATTGGCTATATCAGCAAACCATGGTGATTCCAATTGTTTTAGCATCAAAAAAAAAATTCATCAGGGAAAGTCTCTATGATGTTTTTCAAATCAGTAGTATGCTTCTCTAATCTAGAGAGGTGATATGCTACTTGATTTTCGACTCCCTTTCTATCTTTTATTTCAAGATCAAACTCCTACAATAATAGAATCCATCTTATCAGTATGGGTTTTGCTTCCTTTTTTGAGATCAAATATTTGATGGCAGCATGATCAGTATGCACTGTTAGGATCGTAGAACTCAGTTCTTGGTACTGAATACTTACTTGATTGATTGGATTGACAGTGA
>NC_037540.1:23217960-23218678 GCF_001531365.2 Cynara cardunculus var. scolymus | reverse complement strand
GCGGATGCACTTGAAGAAGACATATTTGCAGGTGTTCTTGAGAGAGAGAGAGAGTTGCAGGTTTTCTGGGTTCGTCTGAGAGTTATGTGAGCGTAAGGTTTAAAATGGAGGGGAAAGAGGGTATTTATAGGTAGGGGATTTCAAAAATTGAACCGTYAAAGGTAATGAGTGATTTTRGGTGAAACGGTTCATAAAGTTATGACACGCCGTATTGGAAGACGTGCGATTGATGACGTGCGCTTCCGTTTTCTGACACGCGCGTGTGAGTTCTTACCCTTATCCGCAGAACCACGCGCACCATATCAATAGACAAGAACTATTGAGAGTTCTGTCAGAGGCCTAAGGGTTACAGAGCCTCTGTGATATGTGTCGGGCCTTCTTTCAAGTGTTTCACTTTTATACCTAAACGGGTTTTATAAAAAATCCACAGAGAGATCAGTATATGCTCAGCWMAACTCACAGAGCCTCTGTTGGAAGCACCAGAGGTTCTGATGAGATGACCTCTGAGAACATGATACTTAAAACGTTTTTGCACCTTCTGTGGTTTTCTCCTTTAGAAAAACTCCCCCTCTGAGCCAGCTTCCTTGGCTCCCCCTCGAATAAAAACCATTTTAAAATCCTAATAAAGAAGTGTCACAGAAGATCCGTTCAAAGAGCCTTTGTAAGCAGTCACAGAGATTCTGTGAAAAGTCTTCTGTGAGCTAAAACAATTTATTCT
>NC_037540.1:23212165-23216291 GCF_001531365.2 Cynara cardunculus var. scolymus | reverse complement strand
CCCTTCGCAACTAGCCTTGCCTTGTTGCTCACCACTATAAATAAATGATTTTTGTTCCCATCAGATATGATCTAAATATTTCAAAGGCAAAAACCACAACCAATAATTCTTTTTCTGTTGTTGTGTAGTTCACTTGTGCTTCATTCATTGTTTTACTTGCATAATAGATGGAATGAAATTTTTTCTCTTTTTTTTGTCCCAAGATGGCTCCCACAGCCCAATCACTTGCATCACACATAATCTCAAAGGGTTTACTCCAATCTGGAGTAGCAATTACGGGTGCAATAACCAAAGCCTTTTTAAAGTGTGAAATGCATTTCTACACTCCTCACTAAAATCAAACTTTTGGTCATGTTGAAGTAATGAACACAAAGGTTTTGAATATTTTGAAAAATCTTCGATAAATCTTCTGTAAAAACCAGAGTGTCCGAGAAAACTTCGTATACCCTTGACGGTCGTTGGCTCAGGCAAATTTTCAATTACTTCAAGTTTTGCCTTATCAACCTCAACTCCCCTTTTTGAAATCAAATGACCAAGGACAATACCTTTTGTGACCATAAAATGACACTTTTACCAATTTAAAACCAAATAAGTTGCTTCACACCTTTCAAGACTTTTTTCAAGATTTTTCAAACATTGTTCATATGATATACCATATATAGAAAAATCATCCATAAAAATTTCAATGGAAGTTTTAAGCATGTCTGAGAATATGGACATTATACATCATATACAGACCAAATAGCATTCGTCTAAAAGCAAAGGTGCCATAGGGACATGTAAAAGTGGTCTTTTCCTGGTCTTCCGGGGCTATTGCAATCTGATTGTAACCTGATTATCCATTTAAAAAACAATAGTACTCCTTTCCACCTAGTCTGTCTAACATCTGATCTATGAAAGGCAATGGAAAATGGTCCTTTTGGGTAGCCTTATTCAGTCTACGGTGGTCCATACAAATTCTCCAACCAGACACGAATCTTGTAGGAATAAGCTCATCTTTCTCATTTGAGATTACAGTGACACCTCCCTTTTTAGGGACACACTGTATGGGGCTTACCCATGAACTACTTGCAATTGGATAGATTATACCAGCATCCAACCATTTTAAAATCTCTTTCTTCACAACCTCTTTCATGATTGGGTTTAATCTCCTTTGGGGTTCAATGGAAGTGAAACTCTTATCTTCTAAGATGATTTTATGCTGACAAATTGAAGGACTGATACCCTTTAGGTCAGAGATGGTCCATCCAATAGCCTTGGTGTGTAGTTTCAACAAGTCTACCAACTGCTCTTCCTGATGTGTTTCTAGGGTGAATGAGATAATGATAGATAATCTCCTTTCTTTGCTTTAGTTGTAGGCGGAACCACAACAACTGACGCTGAAGACTTAGTGTCAGTGATTGTCTTTACTGAGCCTGAAGAAGAGGCTCTAGTGAATTTCTTCACCTTGGTTGCTTTAACAGCCTTAGTGGTTGATTTCTCAGCCTTAGCTAATTTCTTGCCCTTGGCTGGGAGACCAGCCTTGGCGGCAGAAGGACACTTTCTAACAATATGTTAGTTTTACCACAGTGTCTACACTTCCTATAGCTGAAGCTAGCTTTAGGGTCAGGAAGTACCAGAGTAGAAGAGGGACAAGCTCCAATGATTCCTTTCTTATTAATTCTAGGAGGAACTTTTGAGGATTTGGAGTCCTTAGGTGAATCATTCACCTTGAGCTTAGACTTAGATTTCTGAAAAATATTCAAATTTCTTAGTCCTTGAAGAAGAAGAAGGTGCACAAGCTGTAGGAATAGATTTAGATCTATCTGACTCGTTAACCTTCTTAGGAAAGAGGTGCTGTGATAATGGATTTACCTTTGTCTTTGCAACCTGAATTCGAAGTAGTTCCATCAAGATGTGTTGATCCCAGATCTCTCAATAACACTAATAATCTAGTTATGAATAACCAAATTATAGTGATTTTACGAAGAAAGTTATGAAGACTCAAAAATAAAATAAGAACATTCAAGAACAGTTTTAGGTTTTACTTTATAAATAATGAAACGTAAAACAAAGAGTAAAAACCTTTTTCTCTATCACACTTACGCTCTTTTTCAATAGACCTAATCATCTATTTATACTAGTTGGCTAATACTAAGATAACTATATATTGMTACTTTCTAGCAAATAGTCTAGCTAACAGATAAAGTTTATCTTTTACATGGATAAGCATTATTAACAAGATAAACTATAATTCCAGCTATTGATTATCAATGTGACGATTTCATCCTTATCTTCAAATMTTCATTGCACGCTTGGATGAATACTTAGAAAATCTTCTAAGTGTTTGTTTGTCCAGAGCATCGATGAGAACGCATCGTCCATTGGTCCTCTGGTTGAACTTCGTCCATTGGTCCAATGTTCATCGATCCTTTGGTTGGTCTTTCTATCGATCCAATGGTCTAACTTCGTTCATCGGTCCAATGGTTGTTCTTTCCATCGATCCTTTGGTTAGTCTGTACATCGATCCAATGGTCGAATCCAGACTTGGTCGTTTCTGCTTTGATGTCTTCATTGGTCTTCTGGTTCTTCATCACTTGTTTGTTTTTCATTACTTTTTACATTTTGCATTGTGGGTTTAACAATCTCCCCCTAAGTATTGAAATAACAAAGTCTAATCTAGATACATATGGAGAACATACACTAATCGAGAAGAAAAACATCAACTTCCAAGTTTTCATTGGATGACAAATTTTCTTTTCATTGGTGTTGTGATGGTGGTTGCGTTGGTGCAGCGGATGGAGATGTATATGCAGCCGTCGCCTCTGTCTCCCCCTCACAAGGTCCAAGACCTTGATCATCGAGGTCTTGGTCATCGTGGCGTTGTCGTTTGCTTGGGCGGCTGCTGGAGCATGAGGCGTAAAATTGTACCAACATAGGCCTGGAACTCAGCCTTGGTGACCAGATCGGCTAAGGCGGTAAACCCTGCAGCAACGGATGCTGCAGGTTGTGCCTCTGTTCCTGAGGCGCCTTCTTGGCCTTGTGTGAAGGTAGGCCGCGAAGGACTTCCATCATGTCCTTGATAGCCTTCGAGAGAAGAACTATCTCGTGATGTTTGGACATCCTCTTCCTCTTCTTCAGCTTCAGAGGCTGAGTAAGTGAATCGGATGTGTGTACCCTTTGGTAGATCAAATATCGAGGGTAGTGCTGCACGAAATGAAGATTGCTCTGAACGATCTATGGGTTTAACATCAGAAGCAACGAATGCATTTGTGTGTGTGAGAGGTTGTGACGAGTCCTGAGGCGAAGGAGCTCTTATATCTTCATCACCTCTCTGTTGAGAGAGGGGTGATGGGGTATGAGATTCCTCGGCTTGTTCATCTCTAGAGGCTCGAAGGATGGTCTCTGGATGGCTAGCTTGGGTTTGAATTGGACTGGGTCATCCTGTTTCAATATCCCTTTGGCTTTGATCGCCAGGGATAGTGGATGTGGGTGCCCTTTGGGTAGTAGGTAGGGAAATATGTTGGTGAGGGCCGGGGGAAGCACGATGGTTGTGCTCCCTCACTTGGAGGGGACGGCTCTAAGTGCTCTGGGGTAGCTGCCCTTGGTTCTTAGGACAGCATGGAACGTTCATAGGCTTGGCGTGTCTCACTTGTCGATGGAATGACAGTGAGCATAGCCCTTGACAGCGATCTGTTGATGCTGTATCCTTCCTTCGAAAGGATTGGGCGGTGTCCTTGCATTTAGTAGACCGGGGTGTATGTCTCTGTTGCGGGGATTTGTGGAAGACGTTTAAAAAAATGGAATTTAAAATCTCATCTAATTGTAAGATTAATATTAATTACGAAGTTTTGGTTGTAACACCACGGTTACATAACAAACAATTACCGAACCACCATTAAATTAATTTAGTTTAAAAAGAAACCTCAAATTATGGGATAACGATATAGAGCCCAAGACACATAATTTAATACTTAAAGTTTACATAACGTGATCATCGGGGACATGTCTACCCGGAACATACTAACTATTTACAATCCCAAAAGTTTAATATACATATTTATATATACCTAAACCAAAAGCAGCCTTCACCTGCAAATTCCTATCGATCACTCGACCTTGTTCTTACTTTTGCCCAATTTCCCTG
>NC_037540.1:23208675-23210245 GCF_001531365.2 Cynara cardunculus var. scolymus | reverse complement strand
TACTTATTCGTAACTTAGACGTTTACTTTACTTAATTCTAAGATTTGACTTTATGATCGGAATCGCGTAAAATTTCTCCAACACTTCTAACACCTTCTAAATGATTCTAAACCTAATTTCAAACCTTCAAATTGCAGAAAACATCTTTCGTTAGAACCCAACGCTCAAAACCATACCGAAACATGACCATTTTAACACTTAGAATTCTTTTCCATTACAACAACCTACTTTAAACACTTTCAACTACATAATACTCATTTTCAAGCCAATGAACATACACAATATGATAATTGAGCAAGGTTAGTCAAGGGTATGTTACAAATACCTCCTTCTTTTGAGGATTTCGTCCTCGAAATCATTGTTGCTCAAAGAGTTGTGGATACTTGACTTTCATCTCGTTTTTGTTCTCCCAAGTCCAATTTGGACCTTGGTGATGCTTCCATTTGACCAACACCCAGTCTACAATCTTATTTCGAAGGTTCACCGTTCTTTCATTTAAGATAACTTCCAGTTCCTTCGTGTATGTCAACCGTTTATCAACTTTTACCTCCGCTAAAGGAACCGCTTCAGCATGTTTACCAAGACACTTTCGTAAATAACCCACGTGAAAGACATCATGAATTCCGGCGAGTTCTTCCGGTAGCTCTAAACGATAAGCTTGCTTTCCCACTCGCTCAAGTATCTTGAAGGGTCCAACAAAACGAGGACTTAGTTTACCTTGCTTACAAAATCTCAAAACTCCCTTCCAAGGCGATACTTTCAACATGACCATATCACCCACGTTGAACTCAATTGGTCGCCTCCGTTTATCCGCATATGATTTTTGTCGATCTTGTGCCGCTTTCATTCTTTCTCGTATAACTCGGATCTTGTCATGAGTAATTTGGATCAACTCAGGACTGGCCAAAATCTTTTCACCCGTTTCTTGCGAACAAAGAGGCGTACGACACTTACGTCTGTACAAAGCCTCAAACAAGGTCCATCGTCAACTCTTCCCACTTCCATACCGAAACTTCAAGAGGCTATAAACTTCCATATGGTTTCTGGTGTTCGGCTTTCACTTGTAGACAAGTGATACACTTTTCAACATATCGGCCAATATCAACTTTCATTCCCGRCCACCAKTATTCGGCAYGCAGATCATGATACATCTTTGTACCTCCCGGATGAATAGATAACCGTGATTTATGTGCTTCCTCTAGAATAACCTCTCGCAAACCCCCAAGTCTCGGTACCCATATTCGGGTTTTAAAGACTTTGAGACCACAATTGTCTTCAGATAAGGAGTCTACATAGCCAACCATACGTTTAGACTTCACGTGGTGTGGCATTAAAGCCTCGATTTGCCACTTATGAAGATCATCAATAAGAGTAGACTTCATTGACACATGAGTGATAGCATAACAAATACTAGCTACATGTGCCTTCCGACTCAGCGCATCCGCCACTACATTGGCTTTACCTGGATGGTATAGAATTTCACAATCATAATCTTTGATCAACTCCATAGCTCTTTGTTGATGCATATTTAGAGTCTGTTGGTCGAAGATATATTTCAAGCTCTTGTGGT
>NC_037540.1:23205216-23208370 GCF_001531365.2 Cynara cardunculus var. scolymus | reverse complement strand
GAATGCATTCTCTTGAGCCTCAGTCCATACAAACTTCACATTTTTACGAGTGAGTGAAGTAAGCGGTACAACGGTCTTTGAGAAATCTCGTATGAATCGTCGGTAATAACCCGCAAGACCAAGGAAACTACGAACTTTGGAAGCATTCTTTCGTTGTTCCCACTTTTGTATAGCTTCAATCTTAGATGATTCCACAGAAAAGCCATCACCCGAAATCACATGCCCCAAGAATTGTGCTCGACGAAGCCAAAATTCAGATTTTGAGAATTTAGCATATAGTTTTTCCTCCCGCAACAGATCCAACATCTCCCGAAGATGTGAAGCATGTTCAGCCTCAGACTTAGAATATACGAGTATGTCATCGATGAAGACGATAACAKACTTATCGAGCATAGGACGACACACTCGATTCATCATATCCATAAAGGCTGCAGGGGCGTTAGTTAATCCAAACGGCATAACAAGGAATTCATAATGTCTGTATCGGGTACGAAAAGCTGTCTTTGGTACGTCCTCTTCACGTACCCTAAGTTGATGATAACCCGACCTCAAATCAATCTTTGAGAAATAACTTGCGCCCTGCAACTGATCGAATAAGTCATCTATACGCGGTAATGGATACTTGTTCTTTATCGTTACCTTATTCAATTTGTGGTAATCGATACACATACAAAATGATCCATCCTTCTTCTTCACAAACAATACCGGAGCACCCCAGGGTGAAGTGCTCGGTCGAGTAAAGCTCTTGTCTAACAACTCTTGCAATTGACTCATCATCTCTTTCATCTCGGCCGGTGCAAGACGACATGGTGTCTTTGCAATTGGTGCAGCACCCGACACTAAATCAATACGAAATTCTACTTGCCTGTCCGGCGGTAGACCAGGCAAGTCATCTGGGAAAACATCTTGGAATTCACATACTATAGGCACATCTTTCACAGTTTTCTTCACTTCTTTGGTTGCATCCAAGACATATGCCATTAAAGAAGAGCAACCCTTAGTAATATAACGTCGTGCTTTAAGTATAGATATTACCATCACGTCACCAATGCATCTTTCCCTATAAATGTACAAGTAGTCTCCGTTCTCGACTGGCAACCGAACCATCCTTTCATAACAGATGATAACCGTGCGGCTTTTCACTAACCAATCCATACCAATCATGACATCAAAGCCACATATATCTATAGGAATCAAGTCTACGGAAAAGTTATGATGGTCTAACACTAAAGTGCAGTCTCTAAATACTCTATCAACTACCAAAGGGACTCCATTAGCAGTATCAATGGTAAACGGTATAGGAAGCATAATTGGCACAGACTCCCAGTAGCGAACATAATCATGCGACACAAAAGAATTTGTAGCTCCAGAATCGAATAAAATATGAGCGGGTTGGGAGTTAACAAAGAAAATACCGGTATGACATCTGGCTCATTACGAGCCTCTTCCGCAGTAATCTGGAAAGCTCGAACTCGTGCTTTGGGTACCTCCTCCTTTTGACTTGAGGAACCTCCCACTGCCAGTCGTTGCACCGACGCCTTACTTTCTTCCCGTCTCATACGGGGGCATTCAAATTGTCGGTGACCAAATACTCCACAAGAATAACATGCTCGGTCTCTTTTTGAGCAGGTTGTACGAACATGGCCCATTTCGCCGCAACAGAAACATCTCAAGCTTGTTGATTCAGTAAGGCATCACCCTTGGTGAGTTTTTCCGCTTCTTTGACAAAGACGTGAGGCATTCGACTACCATAGAATAGTGTTAATTCCATAATCCACACTTTTATGTCTACGGTATTAAAAAGAATTATACCTAAAGTGAATAGGCTTGGGATTGAGCACGCGAAATGTTTTGAGATTGACTCTGCCTCGGAGTGAAAGATCAAGATTGTCGCTGAGTAGGTACAGAGAAGGTTCTTTCATTTCGTTGCCTTTTCGAAATTTGGTTCATCAATTATAGTTAAATCGTGTTCACGACGACGAGCGTACTCCACAGCTTTATTGAAACTTGGAATATCGCGATTAGCAACAAACTCGCGGATTTCTCGCCTCAAACCATTGACAAAATGTTCGATTCGTTCGTGTTCGGAAGATAAGAACCGTAAAGCAAAACGTGCCTTTCGGTTAAATTGAGTCTCATACTCAATCACAGACATGTTCCCTTGCTTGAGTTCTAAGAATTCTTTCTCAAGCCTCCGTTGCAAGTCGATCTGGCAGAATTGCTCAAAGAAACGAGTCTTGAAAGACTTCCAAGTCAAGCTTTTTCGTTCATCTTTAGTAAGGGATTCAAAAGTTGCATCCCACCAAGTGAGTGCACGTTTTGTCAACATTGCACTGGCAAAATTCACTTTATCCTCGTTTAACACTCGAGAAATCCGGAATACCTTTTCGGTGTTTTGGATCCATTGTACTGTGGTTACTGGATCAGAGAGTCCGGTGAATTCAGTAGCGCCGCCACTACGAAAGTTTTTAAACGAGACCCGCTCAGATTTGGCTTTTGAGGAATCACCCAAGACTTTCTATTTACCCTTTCCCGTGTCATGCTTAAACTGTTCAAAGGTTTGTTGAACGAATGTCAAGAGTCGTTTCATTAATCGTTCACCACGGGGAGACAAGGGTGTATCATCCTCATTCAAGTTGGGATCGGGATTGTTTTCTCCATCATCGGGGTTTGGTGGAGTGTGGCTAGCAGCATCACCATCAGACATTGTCCTAAAAGGTGTATACATATAGAGAGTATTAAAACATATAGAGTATTAAACAACATCCTATCCATGGTCCCTTACCTAACTTTGGTCTCTCTTAATGGTCCATATCCCGTATAAATAATTGCTTAGTTACTATATAACATCAATGCCTAGTTTAAGTCTAGATACCGATATAGATACCTAATTTACTTAAACTACTGCTCTGATACCATATTTGTAACACCACGATTACATAACAAACAATTACCGAACCACCATTAAATTAATTTAGTTTAAAAAAAACCTCAAATTACGGGATAACGATATAGAGCCCAAGACACATAATTTAATACTTAAAGTTTACATAACGTGATCATCGGGGACATGTCTACCCGGAACATACTAACTATTTACAATCCCAAAAGTTTAATATACATATTTATATATACCTAAACCAAAAGCAGCCTT
>NC_037540.1:23204604-23204856 GCF_001531365.2 Cynara cardunculus var. scolymus | reverse complement strand
TCCAAGATCTAACATGATTCATGGAAGAAAAGTAAAGCATATAAGCATATATAACCACAAAGTAACACATATCTCCATATAAACTCACAATGTTGTTCAATAAGTTCGGTTAATCAAACCGAAAGCCAAACCGAAAAGTTGAATCCCAACTCTTGTTCAATGATTCTAGAACACTTCCAAGGCCTTCAATTATGCTTAAATACCACCTGGAGTTCATATATAGATCTCCATTAGCAATGCACAACAATAACA
>NC_037540.1:23199510-23201634 GCF_001531365.2 Cynara cardunculus var. scolymus | reverse complement strand
AAAAGCGATGGATGGGGTCCAGAGGCTCTGGTCTTTAGAACCAGAGGCTCTGGTTGAAAAACAATATGAAAGGGAGTTAGAAAGGAAATGGTTAAGACTTGCTTTCAAAGAATCTTAAGCCAGAGGCTCTGGTTGTAAAGAAAATAATATATAGCAAGTAAAGGTGGGAACCAGAGGCTCTGGTTGGTTGAGAAGAAAGAAATGATGAGAGAATGCAAGAATCCAAGGATTGAGACATTGATATCTCAATATGTTGGAACCAGAGGTGCTGGTCTTTATAAACAGAGGCTCTGGGTGGGAGAAAGAAAGGACTTGGTTAAAATTACCAAGTCTTTGCTTTGAACTAGAGGGGCTCTGGTTACCAATAGAACTAGAGGGGCTCTGGTTTGAAAGATGAAATTTTGCCAATAAATCTAAGTCATCCTATATGGCCAGAGGCTCTGGTTTAAGATACTTAGAGAATTTATGGTTTTGTTATTGTATCACTTATTGGCATAACTATGAGATATTGAAGATCGCTGGTTAAAAGATAATTATTGCCTCTAAGTGGTGAGATTCAGCATACCCATCTTGCTGACTAGAAATAAAAATCGTTTTTCATCAAGAGCTTTTGTAAAAATTGTCAGCAAGTTGAATCTGACTTATGTTTAATAGATTGTGCTTTAATCCTTCGACATAAGTCACTTTGCTGAATGAGACATTTCATTTGATGAGAGTGCCGTATCCCTTGATATACCCTTGCTGTTGTCTCCAAAAGTCACAGAGCCTCCAGATTTTTTGTTGTAGGAGGATAGTTGACTTTTATCACCAGTCATGTGCCTGGAGCAACCTGAATCCATGTACCATGGTTGCACATGCTGGTACTGCAAGGCAAATTAAGGGGATTTTGGTACCCATTTCATAATGGGTCCTCGTTTGTTAGTAGAGAGTGCGGTACTCTTTTTGTTATCCTTAGCCTTTACAGGCTTGGGTTTCTTTGCCTTTTCATTGGGTCCTTTATATSGATAAACATGTTGTGTGAAGGGACAATGATGTGTCAACATATRATTCCTCAGGTTTTGTAAAAGAATTAGACATTGACAAGAATGATGCTTTGGTTGTGTTTGTCTAAACTTCTTTTTATTCGATGAAAATGAAGAAGTAAATTTAGGTAGAAATTCTGTCATAGCATCGGTTGCTTTTACAAACTTCCTATCTAGTTCAGATTTTTTATTTAAAAAAGGCTTGGTCTTTACTTCTTTTCTTTTGAGGAAGGTGGACTTTTCTTCAGCTGGATGGAAAAAAAAGTTGTGGTTAGTTTTATCAGAGGTAGACCAYTTCWGTTTTTGTTCACGAGTAAACTTGATGAACCTAAATGAAGTACTAGGTCCTTTTAAGTTATCTTTGGCAGATTCAACATCTTTCATTTTTCCCTTTCATTTATCTGAAGATTTCATTGATAAAGGAATACTAGATTTCATTGAGGACTTGAAATGTTTAGGTTTCTTGTTCCCAATGATTTTTGGTGGTTCATAACTTATTTCTCCTTCAAATTCAGAATCGAGAAAATCTCTTGCTGATTTCTCAAAATCAAATTTAACTTGAATGGGAGCAGAAGATGTAGGTTCAGAKGTTKATGCTTTAGTTTGATCTTCTTGAGGTTTCATCAATGTTGAATTCGATGAATTCTCAATTTCACTTGATTGATTCATCGGTTCATCGGTTGATGGTTCCTCATTCGGATTTTCTTTTTCATCAACTGTACTTGCTAATGAAGTAGATTTGTCAGGCAGAGATTCTTATTTGTCAATAGGGTTTGTAGCGATCTCTGGTTTGAAATGTCATTAGTACAAGTACTTTGCTTATAAACCACATTTTCAAAATCCTGTCTTGAAACGACAGTTTTTCCATCGACTTTAACTCTCTTGAAATTAGCTTTTGATTTTGGAGAGAAGTCGGGTTTTTGAATGCATCCAAGTTTRAAAGTGGATTCAAGGGTGGATTTCTTTGGGTCGATGAAAGAATTTAATTCATTGAATCCAATTCCTTGAGTATCCTTTTGGCCATTTAGTTTTTCAAAAACTTCTTGTGCATCCTTATACTTTTTCATCAGAAGTTCATTGGTCTGAAGCTTCTGATGAAGAA
>NC_037540.1:23179048-23198353 GCF_001531365.2 Cynara cardunculus var. scolymus | reverse complement strand
ACATGGATAAGCATTATTAACAAGATAAACTATAATTCCAGCTGTTGATTATCAATGTGACGATTTCATCCTTATCTTCAAATCTTCATTGCACGCTTGGATGAATACTTAGAAAATCTTCTAAGTGTTTGTTTGTCCAGAGCATCGATGAGAACGCATCGTCCATTGGTCCTCTGGTTGAACATCGTCCATCGGTCCAATGTTCATCGATTCTCTGGTTGGTCTTTCCATCGATCCAATGGTCTAACTTCGTTCATCGGTCCAATGGTTGTTCTTTCCATCGATCCTCTGGTTAGTBTSTCYAYYRATCCAATGGTCGAATCCAGACTTGGTCGTTTCTGCCTTGATGTCTTCATTGGTCTTCTGGTTCTTCATCACTTGTTTGTTTTTCATTACTTTTTACATTTTGCATTGTGGGGTTTTACAAGATGACTCTCAACAAGAGAAAACTGATAGGAAGAAGTGTCAGGAATAGAAGAGACAAATGAGCCAAATTTGAGCATGGACGTGTCAGTGACACTACCTTCCTGATCATAGGAAAAATCTAGACCCGTCTTTATCTTGACAGGGATCTGAGCGTTAATTATCTCAGAGGCTTTAACAGAGGCTTTGCACCATCCTTCAATGGTAGCCTTTTCAGCCTTGAGTTCAGCAATTGCTTGCTCACGCTCAGCGATGGCCTATTCGCGTTCAATAATGTTGGTTTGGTTCACAATGACATGATCTTTAAGATTTTCCTTGATCTTAGTTAATTCTTTGATCTTGGAATGACAAATCTTCAACTGTTCTTGAAGATCGTGAATAAGCATTTCTACTTTCGATTTTCCATTCAGGGCATTGTAAGGGTTCACCATCAACATATCTAACGCTGATAGGCTAGAAAAGGAAGAGGAAGAGGGTTCATTCAGGAGACATACCTGAGCAGGTGAGGATGGTGAGGGATCATTAGAAGTTGATGTCTTACGCTTATTCTTTGACATCCTTGGCCATCAAGCAAAGATAGGCCGTGTCTTTCTCATCAGAAGATTATTCATCAGACGAATCAACCCAGTCATGCTCTTCAGCGACAAGACCTTTGGCCTTTCAATGGGAACTCTTCATCTTCTCGAACTTCTCCTTCAGCTTCAGGTATTTGTCATCTTTAGATCTGAAAGAGGATAGGGTTTTAGAAGATGGTGTCGCAGTCTTCTTTGACCTGCACTCACCAGCAAAATGACCTTTGCGGTGACAATTGTAGCAGATTGATGAAGCCTTGTCAATATTATATGACTTTGGATTTTCCTTGATGGTTAGCGAAGGAGATCTGCGAAAGTTGCTTTTTTAGGCGAATTTTCTAAAAGATTTAGTCAAAAGTGCCATTGATTCATCAAAGTCTGCAAGATCAGACTTTGACAGATCCTCGGAGTTAGTAGAATCTAACTCAGTGATAGTAATAGGAGGAAGAACTGAAGAAGAAGAAGAAGAAGAAGATGACAGTTCAATTGAAGAATCTTCAGAGATCAAATCTAACGGGGAGCTTTTTATTTCTCTGGAATCTTTGATTAAGTTCCTCTTCAGTTGTCGAGACTGCTCATGGAACAGTATCCCATATAAGGTGCTAAGAGAGAGAGAGAGGACATGTCGTTGGACATCTTGAGTCACATGGCATAAGTATCCCATGATTCTGGTAAACATTCCAGAAACTTCATTGAAGTTTCAGAGTTAGAATATTCTCTGCCAACTGTTCTTAAATCGATAAGAAGACAATTAAACCTTTGGTGTACTTCATACACCGTCTCAGTCTTTCAATAGAGAAAGCTTTCGTATTGTCTTACTAAGTTAATCTTCCTCAATTATTGAACATGAGAGGTTCCTTCATATTGAACACTGAGAGTGTCCCACATGGATTTCAAGGTTCTAGGACTATGTGATAGACCTCGCCAGGAAGAGACATAACTATTATAGAACTCGCACGAGTATCTATAACTATATTCTTCTTGTATTCTTCACTCCATTGATGAGGGAGCTTAGGAATCTGCCATTCAGGAATCACGGCAGTCGTAGCTGTTTCGGGAACAACCAGAGAAATAGCATATGGAATATGGTCCATTTTCTATATAGTGTGAAATTTCAGGATCCACACCTTCCAAAAAGAGGGACATCCGATTCTTCCAAAGACTAAAGTTGTCTCTAATAAACCGGGGAGGTTTGGGAAGGGAGCCATTGTCGTGAAAGTTTGTGTTAGTGTTCTGTAAAGCCATTTGAAAGTAGTAAATTATCTAGAGAAAGAGAGATAATAAAATGCAGAAAAACAACTAAACAACAAGAAAAGAAAACACTGCTCTGATACCACGTGTTGGTCCCGCTAGGGTGTACAAGAGTTTTATAGAAACAATTTGTAGAAGGGGAGGGGGTGGGATGAATACAAACACAAGAAACTTTCAAATTTAAAACTATATATTGGTTAGGAAAAAGATCAATACAGATTTTTACAAGATTGTATGCGGAAATAGATAAGGTAAAGAAAGACCTATCTAAAACAATCTAAGTTTACATACAAATGATCTTAGTAAAGAGAAAAAATTTGCTGTAAGATAAAGAAGGAAATAAGTTTATTTCTAGGTAAGAACTTTTAGAATACTTGAAAGGGATTCTAACTTGCTTGAAGATAAGCGAAAGTGTTCTTAGATATGTGTGTGATCTCTTGTGTGTATGCACGTTGTTGTCTGCATGGAGAAAACACTCATCTATTTACACCCATTGCATTAAATGCACATTTCATGCAATGCAGTAGGGTATGAACACGCATCAAGATTTTAGTGAAAATCTTGTCCTTTGCTACAGTGAATAGTAGAAAGCCTATTGATGAGCAGACATCCTTTCATAGAGTTGGTGGGTAATAGAGTCAACTAATCGGCTCTGTACCGTACTACACTTTAGAAAGGGTATGGGTTTGTCCTTTGTGTGTGGAAGGACAAGACAAAAGCAATCTTGCACAACAAGCTTCATTTGAGCGCTGAATGCTGGAATAACCTTGAAGGTCTCTTCAGCATTCGCTGAGGCTTGGGCAGTCTTCATACATATGTTGACCAGGTTGTAATCACTAAATGCCGCTTTAGATCACGAAACGCTAGTCTCTAATCTTCAGTTTCAGTCTTCGACTTTCGCTGAAGATTCTTTGTTCTGAGTTTGTCTTCATGAAGTATCGCTGTTGCTGAAGGATTTACAATACATGTTTTAGCTATCATTGAACAGATTCAGTAATGATCGCTGGAACTGAAAGACAAACATAATAATTCGTAAAAGGTAAAAGAGATTATCATCAAAACAGTGAGAGAGAGGATCAACAGGCTAGCTGTTAGATACAACAAAGAGTCGATCTTTTCTCTGTAAGCGATAATTATTGATCCTCTCTCTCAATGATTTGATGATGATCCTTTTTATCTTATGATGTGTACTATCTTTGTATTCAGCTTCAATGATCCTAACTGAGTCTGTTTAGTGATCGCTGAACATGTATTGCAATTCTATCAGAGACAAGTATTCTTCAAGAAGACAAAACTCACACGATAGAACCTTTCAGTGATATCGATGATATAGCTTAAGACAAAGACAAGAAAGTTTATGATCTAATGCGGTTTTTAGTGATAACAAGCTCTTCTACATAAGTGTGAAATCTACAAACTGTTACGTATAAACTCTTGTAGATCCGGTTAGGACCAACAAGTGGTATCAGAGTAGTGTTTATTTTAGTGTTTTATTGTTGTTTTATTATCTGTTCTTTCTATATATTTTTTTACCATTTGAATGGCTTTGCAAACACGAGCACAAACTTTCACGATCATGGCTCTTTTGCCAAAGCTCCCTGGTTCATCAGAGACAATTTCATCTCTGGAAGAACCGGATGCCTCTCTTCTTGGAAGGTGTTAATCTTAAGATTCCATACTACATTGAAAATGGACCTTATGTTCTTTTTGAAATTTCTCCAACAGTTCCTGCTACTACTATGACCACCGTGATTTCTAAACAGCAGATTCTGAAGCTCCCTCATCAATGGAGTGATGAAGACAAGAAGAAAATGGCTTTAGATACTCGAGCAAAATCTATAATAGCCATGTCTCTTCCTGACGAGGTTTATCACTCTGTGATGAATCTAAAATCCTCGAAAGCCATGTGGGACACTCTTTGTGTTCAATATGAAGTTACTTCTGAAGTACAAGAATCGAGGAATATAAATTTCTTAAGACAATATGAAAGTTTTCTCTATGGAAAATTTGAATTGTTGTCTGAACTACATCAACGCTTTAATTGTTTTCTTGTTGATTTGAGGACAGTTGGAAGAGATTATTCCAACTCAGAAACCTTCACAAAGTTACTTGAATGTTTGCCAGAATCATGGGATAATTATACCATGTGTCTCAACATGTCTATAGACATGTCCTGCCTTTCCCTCAGTTCTCTTTATGGGATATTGCTTAATTATGAATAATACCATCAGTTGAAGAAGAACCCTCCTAAAAACTCCAGAAAAATGAAAAGCTCTCCTTTAGCTTTGATCTCTGAAAACCTTTTAGCTGATCCTTCTATTTCTTCTACTCCTTCCTATTCTCTTTCAATCACTGAGTTAGATCCTTCTAACTCTGAGACTTAACTGATGCTGATTTATCATAGTTTGATGAGGCACTGGACCTCCTTACAAACTCTTTCAGAAGGTTTTCTAGAAAAATCAATTTTCATAGATCTCCTTCCCTAACCATAGCTGACAAGCCAAAGTTAAATCCTATTGACAAGGTTTTGGCTAACTGTTTTAACTGTCAACGCAAAACATAGTTTGCTAGTGAATGCAGGTCAAAGAAAGCTGCAAAGCCATATTCTAACTTCAAATCATCATTCAGGCGTCAAAAGGACAAATATCTGAAACTGAAAGAGAAGTACAAGAAGATGAAGAATCTCTAGCGTAAAGGGAAAGGTTTTGTCGCTGAAGAACATGACTGAGCTAATTCATCTGAAGAATCATCCTCGAACAAGGAAGGCACAAATTATCTCTGTCTTATGGCCAAGGATGTCAAGGATGAACCATCTAAGACATCATCCTCTAGTAATCCCTCTCCACCAATCTCTACTCAGGTATGTAATCTGAATGACCATTCTTCCTGTGATAGCCCTATCTGCACTAGGTACACTGACAACAAGTCGTTACAATGCCCTGAATGGCAATTTTAAAGCTGAAAAGGTTAATCTTGATTTACAAGAAAAATTAGAGAAATGTCATTCTAAGATCAAAGAGTTGACTAAGATTGAAGAAAATCTTAAGGATCAGGTCATTATAAACCAAACTATCAGCATCGAACACGAGCATGCTATCATTGAGTGTGAGCAAGCAATTGCTGAACTCAAAGATGAAAAGGCTACCATTGAAGGATGGTATAAATCCTCTCTTAAGGCCATTGAGATCATTAACGCTCACATCCCCGCCAAGATTAAGAGCGGTCTAGGATATTCATATGATTAGGAAGATAATGTCGGTGACAAGTCCATGCTTAAGTTTGGAACTTTTGTCTTCTATTCCTGACACTGTTTCCTCTCAATATCTTCTACTAAATGTTCTATTCCTTCAACTTGTAAGCCTTCTTCCTTAGAGACAAAGGTCTATAAACGCCCTCAGAGATCTAACCCAAAGCTTGAAATGAATATTTCTCCCAAGATATCTAAATCCTCAGTTATTCCTCCTCGAACAAATGAAAAAGGTATTCTTGGAGCTAGTTCCTCTCTTCTAAGGCTCCCAAGCCTTGACTCTTCTGGCCCTAAAGCTTCTTTCAGCCTCAAAAGTGTTGTCACTATGGTGAGACTACTCATGTTGCTAGTAAGTGTCATTTAGCTACCAAATCTAGTTCGCAAACTAAGGTAAATAAAGTAACTAAGGCTGAAAAGTCAGCCAAAGTGAAATCAGCCACTATAGTTGTGAAAACAACTAAAGTGAAGAGTACCACTAACGCCTCTTCTTTAAGGTCAGTGAAGACTCTCATTGACTATGAGCCTTCAGTATCATTGAAAAAAGATGTCACATCTAACTCTGCTGGATCCATTGAGAAATGGGTACCAAAGCAATCTTAATATCTTTTCTATTGCGAGAAGTCAAAGGCATCTGATATGTAGATAGTGGATGTTCAAGATACATGACTCAAGACAAAGATGTTGGTCCTAGCCGGCTGTACAAGAGTTGTAGAGGAACAGTTTGTACAAGGGGGGATGAATACAAACACAGAAAACTTTTTTGCAGATTGTTTGCAGAAATAGAAAAGGTAAAGATAACCTATCTAAAACAATCTTAAGATTACATACAAATATACTAAGCAAAATAGAAAAGATTTGCCGAAAAGATAAAGACAGAAAGATGTTCTTCTTGGGTAAAAACTTTAGAATTCTTGAGAGAGATTCTAACTTGCTTGAAGATAAACGTATGTGTTCTCTTGATAGATGTGTCATCTCTCTTGCATGAAGAGGGCACTTAGATTTTTATACCCATTGCATTAAATGCAAATCAGAAAGGTTGGAACACACATCAAGCTTTAAAAGGAAAACTTATCCTTTGCGTCAGTGAATAGTACATTTGTCTATTCATGAGCACACATCCTTTCGTGTAGTTGGTGGGAACAAGAGTCAACTAGTCAGCTCCATGCAGTACTATGCTCTTGAAATAGTATGGGTTTGTCTTTTATGTATGGAAGGACAAGACAAAAACAATCATGCATGGCAAGCTTCATTTGATCGCTGAATGCTGGAGTAACGGTGAAGGTCTCTTCAACATTCACTGAGGCTTATGTAGTCTTCACACATATGTTGACCAGGTTGTAATCACTGAATACCACTTTAGATCACGAATGCGCCAGTCACTAATCTTCAGTTTCAGTATTTGACATTCACTGAAGGTTCTTTAGTGTGAGTTTTTTCTTCTTGAAGTATCACTGTTGCTGTAGGATTACAATGTGCGTTTCAGCAATCACTGAACAGACTCAGTGATGATCGTTGGAACTGAAAAAGACGGAAACAATAATACTTCGAAAGGTATAAGGGATTATCATCAAATTAATGAGAAAGAGGAACAACAATATCTCCCTATTTGATGATGACAAAGCAACATAAAGAAAATTGCTTTAAGGTTTAATAGTAAGGAAAAGTTACATATAAAGTACATGTCCCTTTTAATTATTTTGGGATCTTTTCAATGAAGTAGTCTTTACTTTATAAGTTTTTTTAAGTTACAAGTTTAAGAAAAAAAATAAAAGAAGGGAAACTGAAGCTGAAAGCATGTTCACTGACTAAAGATTGTTAGTGACTGTAAAAAGCATACTGGACTGGAACTCATAGACATGTGTCCCTATTACTCTTTTCAGGGATCTTTTTCAGTGAGGCTGATGAAATACTTTTATTAATCAAAGGAAAATTACAAGTGTTTCAGTCAATACATTTCTAGACTTATTACATATAAGTTGTACACCGAAAAGAAAAGACATAGAAAAATAAGACATACAATGAATGATAAATTGACAAGACAAAATTTCATAACTAATCTAGGTCGCTGAAGTCGATGTAACCAGGTACTTTTTCTCCAAGCATCTTTCGACGTAGAAATTCTCTTCTGACCTTGCGGTCTATCATTTCACCATAGATATCATTGTCCAACCAATACCTTAAATAATCTAGGTCTTCTATAGAACAAAGATTAAACTCAAACACTCTCTAGAAGCTGTGTTCACCTTCATAGTCAAGGAAAATAAATCCAAACTCAGGCTTTAGATGCACATCGTTGGGTATGTAAGGACCCTTCGCTGGCAAAGAGTGGTTAAACATTGAGATGTCTGGCTTCTTCGAATCCTTCAGGACTTCGTCCAAGGAGAACTTTGTTTCATGTTCATTCCTYAGAGTTGGTCCATCATTAGGACTTGAAGGTTTTCTTCTTCCATCTTTCTTCAGTGAGTTTGATAGAAACAAAGTCTAGTCCCTTATCATGCGTCCATCTAGAAAAACTGTGATAGGCACCAAGTGCGTTTATAGCAATAAGCTAGATAAACAAGGAACTGTAACCTGCAACAAGGCTCGACTTGTTGCTCACAAATACAATCAAGAAGAAGGCATCGATTATGATGAGACCTTCACACCAGTGGCTAGACTCGAAGATTTTTGAATCTTCCTAGCCTTTGCTACCCATAAAGACTCCAAAGTCTACCAAATGGATATAAAGACCTCTTTCCTAAATGGAAAACTTTAGGAGGAAGTTTATATTGAACAACCTCCGGGGTTTCTTGACCAAAAGTATCCAAATCATGTTTATCAATTGGATAAAGCTCTTTATGGGTTAAAACAGACCCTTGTGCCTGGTATGACACTCTTTCTTCATTTCTCATTTTTGAGAAATTTGTCTGTGGAAAAATTGACCAGAACTTATTTCTTAGGAAAGACAAGGGTCATATCATTCTAGTCCAAATTTATGTCCATGATTTATATTTGGTTCCACTAATCATTCTTTGTGTTTTCGCTTCTCTAAACGCATGAAGAAAGAATATGATATGAGCATGATGGGAGAACTGACATATTTTCTAGGTTTTTAGATTAAGCAATCTGATAACGGAATTTTTATAAATCAGATTAAGTACGTCAGGGATATGTTGAAGAAATCCGACTTAACCAACAGTTCATCTATAAAGACTCCTATGGTTCCTCCTCTCTCACTGAATTAGGATCCAAATGGAAAGCCTGTAAATGTTACCGCTTACAGAGGAATGATTTTCTTCTTGCTGTATCTTACATCTAGCTGACTTGATATCATGTATTCTACCTATCTCTCTGCACGATATCAATATGAACCCAAAGAATCCCATTTGATTGTTGTAAAACACATATTGTGATATCTGAAGGGTACTCCTGTTATAACTAGGTTTCAAACAACTTGGATTAAGGTAACCTATACGTGATTATTATTTGAAATTACATCATGGCATGCATGGTAATCAATTAATGCATGAATACTGTACATATATGTGGAAAAGATATATATGTGAATTATATGTGCATGCATGTAATGTGATGCATAGGGGAGGTTTAACTATTTTAATAAGAGAAGATGTAATATCTTCATGATGAAGCAAAGAAGGTTTTTAAAATAGTATCTTCCACCACCCAAAATTGTTTCTATTGGATAAAGATTCCACCGCCCAAGGGTATTAATCATAAAATAACCCTCACCGCCTTAATTAGAGGTATAAAAAGAAAGAGATAAGGTAAAAACCTTATCTGATCTTTCCGTTTTTGGAAAAATAAATATTTTGAGAGAGAAAAGAGCTTGAGACGGTAAAAGTGTTCTTGAAGAAGAACATGTGTGCGGTTAAATTGATGTGTGCTAAACTTGCAGGATCTGTGATTAATTAAGGTGAGTTTTTAAACTACCATTGATTATAAACTGTTGGGTTTTAATGAATATGAGAAAATACTATTTTATAAACAGTTTAAACAAAGTGTTTATGATTATGGATTTTAAAGCTGTTTTGGAAAGATGAAACAGTTACTGTGTTTTAAAATAGCTTTGGAAAATAAGATCCTGTTTTTAAGGATTTAAAGGAAGATTGATATATGGAAAATTATGAAAGAACAGATTGTTCTTGAGTGTCAAAGTTTTTATGATAAAAACTATTTTGGAAACCATTATTGGTTAAAAACTATAGAGGACATCTCATCAAGACGGTTGTGATTTTTATCTGTCTCCGTTTCGGATTAAGCTATAGATTTTGTGGATAAAACTATGAATGAGGATTCAATAAGATGGTTGTGACTGCAGTCCTTCATCCGAACTAGTTCATAGATTTTGAAGAAGGGATAAGGGTGGCACATCAAGGAGAGGTGTCTTTTGAGATAAGGGTGGCATATCAAGGAGAGGTGTACCTTTGGATATAAGGGTGGCAATTGTGTGTGGATACTAAAGCTCTTGCTATTATGTCTTTTAAGATTACAATAGATTTGAGTCCTTACTTTTTTGTGATTTGAGAACTGAAAGATGTTGTTCTTATTAGAAATGATAGTATTGATGTTATTTAGAAGGGGAAAACTTGGCCTATGGCCATCGATTTTGGTTAAAAAGTGTTTTGGAACCGAATGTTCATTTTATGAGGAATCAGAGGGGCTCTGGTTGTTCCTTGTAAAGAACCAGAGGGGCTCTAGTTGGTCCTTTCTATGGAACCAGAGGGTTCTGGATATTGATTTAATAAATGAGCAAGTTCTTACTAAATGTACTAGTTGGACCAGAGGCTCTATATCTATAGATAAGAGCTTATGTGTCAAAATCATATTTTAAGAAGTTTTTAAGAAAATGATTTTATACTTAGAATCTTTCTATGAAAAACAGACCAGAGGGGCTCTGGTCGGCTTACACGTTGAACCACAGGCTCTGGTTGGTCTTGACATTTAAACCAGAAACTCTGGTTAGTACAACCAGAAGCTCTGGTCCTACATGTACTCTTTTTAATCATTTTTAGTTATGGAAAAGGCTATTTTATTACTTACAAAGTTAGTCAAGGAACGTTATGAGAAATTACCTGAGCAAGAGGCTCTGGTCGAGGAACCAGAAGCTCTGGTAGAGGAAGCAGAGGGGCTCTGGTCCTCTTATGAGTTAAAATATTTTCTAAGTATGGTTTGGAACCAAAGGTCTGATGGACTCAAACATAATGTGATTTTTATCTTTCACTATATGAAATGATCTATTTGAATAAATGTTTTGGTAACCTTCACCCTGCAACTACATGGCAAAAGGGAATCTCACTTGACCTATAGGTCTAACCCATATTTTGTGTTTTCAAATATGTGTTGCAGGTAATGCAGACTTTAATGATAATAAGGGAAAGGGAAAATATGAATTATCTCCCTATGTGCTTAGTTGTATGAAGATCTTACTTAGTCATGTTTTGAAGTATAGATGTTAAGATACAAGAGCATTTACTTTTGGAATTTTTGAGTTGTATATTTCATAGCATAGTCTCTTGTATTATGGACCTATGTGGGGAAAACATGTATTTCTTTGTATAAGAATTCTATGTTATATATGCAATGTATGGAAGTGGGGGTGTTACAACTCCTAATCTGGGCTTTGGTATCCCAGAGACTCAGGTTTCGACCTAGTATGTTATGCAAATAGTGATTTTGTAGATTGCAACATAGATAGGAAAAGCACAACAGGAGGCTATCAGCTTCTTGGTGGAAAGTTGGTGAGCTGGACAAATAAAAAGAAAAACTCAGTGTCCACATCATCTACTGAAGCTGAATATGTAGCCGCTGGAAGCTGTTGTACCCAAATTCTTTGGATGAAAAATCAACTCAGTGATTATGATCTTCAACTCTCTAAGATCCCTATCTATTGCGATAGCACCAGTGCCATTGCAATTGCAAACAACCCTTACTTCACTCTAAGACCAAATATATTAAGATCATATATCATTTAATCAGAGATCATGTTATGAATGGTAATATTGAACTTCACTTCGTACCCACTAAGTACCAACTAGTTGATCTGTTTACAAAGCCTCTTGATGAAACAAGATTCAATATTTTATTCAGCTAACTTGGAATGCTGAACGCTAAGGATTAATTTCTTCAGCGCTAAGCAATATTCAGTGATATAAAGTGAAATGATTAAGTGTTTCTAATCTATCACTGAATTCGTAAGTAATGTATCTTTCTCTCTAAGGTATGTCTACTTATATCTTCTATTTCTCAAAACTTAAACCATCACTAGAAACTTTTTTTATTCATTGATTAAAATGTTTTAAACGAGATGTTTCAGTGCTTCCTTATCTATCACTGAACTCATGAGTAAATGTATCTTTTTCTCTAAGGTATGTATACTTCTCTTCTTTTCTAAACTTAAAACTATCATTGAATCTTCTCTTATTCAGGAATTTAAAATGTTTTAAAATAAAAAGGATAATGAACGGTCATATTTTATGACATCATTAAAAATATTATGGTATCACGTGCGTCCTTTCATTTTCTTTCTATCCAATCACCTTAAAATTACGTGCAAAGAAATTCATCATTGCTCATCTTTTTGAAGGGTCATTTTTCTCTATCCTCTTTTTCTATCATCTAACATATATATATCTCTCTTACCCTCTCATATTTCTCTTACGTAAACACAAATACTCTCTCTCTATATTTTGTGCAAGTAAGAACTCCCAGAAAACCTTCAAACCAATTTTCTTCTTCTTCTTTCAGGAAACAGGTTTGTAAATTCTTTGTTTTGGCGGTTAATCTTTTAGAAACTTGTTTGTTATTTAAAAACGTCTTTCTTCCTTTTAAATACAAACAACCGATTTTGTAAATCATTCTTCTTTTTGATTTATTTTAACGAAGTTTCTAAAACCCTAATCTTTTTGAAAACCCTAATTTCTTCTGGTTTTTAAAAGAAAGTTTATCCTTCAAACTTTATTCGTAAAGTGATTTCTAATATAAATCTTTGTACAAATCCATTTTTCTGTTCTTTTTTTTATTATAGAAATGACTGTTGCTCAAAGCGTGAACTTTGCCTTGAAAGACTGTACATTCAAACCCAACAATCACGTCGCACTTATAGATATCCCTGCAGACAAACCCCAGTTTGCAGATGTTGCTAAGTTCCTGCAGAACAATGTTCTAGGATATGCCCTCACCTTCCAACCTGTAATGGTGAAGGATTTCCTGAGGCAGTTCTGATATACTGCTGAAGCAAAGTCGGTGACTGACAAGAATAGGAACTCTATCATCCAAATCTTCTGTGTGATCAACAATATGATGGTGAGTTTTGGTTTCTCAACTGTTAGGACTGCTTTTAGACTTTTTAAGTCCGTTCCTTACGTCAGAGATCCAGACACTGAGCATATCATCAAGATTCTAGATGATATCAACTATGACTGGCCTCTGAAGAAGGACTCTGATTTTAAATTCAACAAATCGCTGACAAAGATTGATTAGAACGGGGTATCTGCGATCTGGTAGTACCTGTTTCGCACTTCATTTAGTGCATTTGTGGGAAGACTGGTGGCTAAGATCAAGCATGTCAGGTGGCGCTCAACATCAGTTGCTCATTGATCAAAGACATCAACGTCAACTATGCAAAACTCATATTTGACGATCTAGTACTGAAGCTGAACAAGCGTCAGTGAGAAAAAGGGGGTCCCCTACACTAGGTGTCTAAGTATGATTCTCTCCAGAATCTTACTAACCAGGTACCCCACTCAGAGTGACCTCCCCATCTATCATCTTGGACAAGGATTCTTAATCACAAGACCAAGCTTTCAGACGTTGGTAAATTCTTTCCAATGCTGAGGATAGCCAATGCTTCTCTTCTTCTTTCTTCTTCTTTTTCTGCTTCTTCTTCAGTAGCCATGATTGTGGCAAACCCCCCTCAGTCAATCCCAACTACTACCACCTTATCCTCTCAAAAGAGAACACAACCTGAAGCCCTTCTTATTTGCTCAAATAGGATTAAGAAAGCCACAAAAGGAAGCCATCTAATCTAGCTGACACCTCTTAACAGGTCTCAACTATTGAACTTCATCTTAGCCCTGAGGCATCTGTTATTACCCTTCCTACCTCTTCAGTAATTTATTCTCTTTCTATAGTATGTGTGGCTCCTATACCAACCACTTTAGTGACTGGGATAACCGAATGTGTGATTCCCAACATAGCCACTTCTGATCCTTCACATCTTTTCTCAACCATTCTCTCCTCCCCTCATTCTCTGGTCTCTACCATACGTGTTGATGATCCCATGGTGGTTGTCCCCACCGTTGGTGAAGACATAACCATAGGACCTGAGGATGCTCCTCTTGAAACTCCTTAGATACATGTTGCTGATCCTCAAGACAACGCATTTGAGATGCCTAACAGTAATCCTTCAGATACTGCTGATGACCCCTTAGGTATACACCAAACCTCCCTTTCTTTCTTTGTTACTAACACTGAGCTCTTGTATGCTTAATGTTCTCATATTTCTAAAGGTCCAATGAAGAATGAACCCGCAGTCCCTGAGACTGAAGCCTATGACATGGCCAGAGATGTAAAGTTGTTGCTCCCTACCGTTGCAACCGTCCTTGACAAGATGGATGAAGTGGACCAAGCAATGCCCTAAAAGGATCATCTGACTCACGACCTTTATGCTGTCCAAGTTGAGGTGCGTCAAGTCAAAGAAAAGCCGAACGCCATGAAGACAAAAGTCCAACAAAATTTTGAAGTTGTCGCTGCACTCTTCAACAAAGATGAAGATGTTCAGGCTCAAGCTTACCAAGCATGGTGAGCTCCTTGAATGGATCTTCTAACTTCTTTAGCAACCACCACCTATCCATGAACCCTCATTCAGTGTGGTTGATCGTCATCAACTGGACAGGGTCGCTGAATTCAACCTTCATCAGGCCGAAGAAATTTCCTCCATCGAGTAGAAGCTACAAGACTTGGTCTCTCGCCTCTCTCTCTCTCTCTCAACTGTTAATTTTGATGATGATAAAGAGGGGGAGGAGTCTAACAAGGACCTTGGGGAAAAGGATGCTGCTTTGGACCTTCTTGCTGAAGATGCCAGGGAGAATATCCCTGATGCCATTGATGATGATCATGTCGATGATGTCGTGGTTACTGCTGCTGACCATGAAGACCTTCATCCTTCTACCTCTACATTTCCAAATGCTGGTGATGAAGATGACGAGGATGATGATGAGGACTCTAAACCTCAAATTCCAGATGCAGCTACTGATCTTGGTGGTAATGATGATGATAATGATGACGACGATGATGATTTCTGCATTTAGATGATTACCAAGATAGACAACAAAAGGAAAATCCTTTAGGAACTTGCTTCCCAGGGGGAGAAATCATCAGGAAACCAGCACTCCTCCGGCAATAAAAACCAGTGTCTGAAGAAAATATCGTCCTAGTTCTTGGGGCAATCTGTTGGTCCCATCCGAATCTACAAGAGTTTATAGGTAATAGTTTATAGAAGAGGGATGAATACAAACACAATAGATTTAACTTTTAATACAAACTTATATTGATAAAGAAGATCAATACTGATTTATACAGATTGTTTACGGAAGAGATTGTAACACCCCATATCACACATTGCACGTGACATATACTTTGTTGATCCCAGATCTCTTAATAACACTAATAATCTAGTTATGAGTAACCAAATTATAGTGATTTAATGAAGAAAGTTATGAAGTCTCWAGAATAAAATAAGAAAGTTTAAGAACAATTTTGAGCTTCAAAGGTTTTACTTTATATATTCATAAACGTAAAACAAAGAGTAAAAGCCCTATTTTTACAATAGACCTAATCATCTATTTATACTAGTCGGCTGTTTAGAAGAATACTATCTATTGCTACTTTCTAGCAAATCTTCTAATAAACAGATAAGGTTTATCTTTTATATGGATAAGCATTATTATCAAGATAAACTCTAATTCTAGCTGTTGACTTGTCATCTCCAGCTGTCATTAACGTGTGATGAATTCATCCTTATCTTTGAATCTTCATGGCCTGCTTGAATGAACTGATAGAAAATATTCTAAGTGATGTTTGTCMAGAGTATCAATGAGAATGCTTCTTTCCATCGCATCATCCATTGATCCTCTGGTTGAACTCTTCCATTGGTCCAATGGTTGAACTTTGTCCATCGATCCTCAGGTTAGTCTGTCCATCGATCCAATAGTCGAATTCCAGACTTAGTCGTTTTTGCCTTGATGTCTTCATCGGTCTTCTGGTTCTTCATCACCTGTTTTTCATTACTTTTTACATTTTGCATTGTGGGGTTTAACAATCTCCCCCTAAGTAATGAAATAACAAAGTCTAAACTAGGCACATATATGAAGAACATACACTAGTCTAGTAAAAAACATCAAATTCCAAATTTTCATTGGATGATGAAATTTCTTTACAATACTGGAAAAAATTACATCATGGCAAAATATGAAAAATTCCATCTCATCACAGACTACCTGAGTATATTTCCCTGAAGCGCAAGAGTAGTCTTCTATAGGAAATGATCATTGAAATTTCGTGAATGAGATGGCTTCCCACTTCCCTTGGCACACGGTTTCTGCCCAGTCTTTCTCTAATGTTTTTCTGAAACCATTCAAGTGTATCTGTTGAGTACTTGAAGGCTTTAGTCAATCTGAAGAACTTTTTAACCCCAAACTCATTCTTGTAAACAAGTCCGAGTTCAGGTTGAGTAAGAACTGAAGCAGAACGTATCTCCTGCAGGCCCTGGAAATCTTCATTTGGAGGAGCGCAGGATAACCTCTCAATGCCTAGCCTAAAAGCAATTTCAWAATCGCTTTTGGCTTGATGCTTCACCAGGGACTCCATTGTCTTGATAATAGCTCTGTTCGCCATTCCAAATCGTATCCCATGATCTTGTCTTTGAGCGGTGTAGGCATATAACTCTATGAAGTCATATGGATTGAGGTTGATGAGGTCGTTCTCGTTGAATACGCTAACTACCCTATGGGCTCTTTCCATGCTGAACTCGATGTAGCGTATGGCTCTGTTGGCAAATGACTTTATTTTTAAGTCTATGACTCTTCTTATACCATCGTTCGAAAAGACAGCTTGAGGATCTTGAGTAGTCTGTCTTATGAAACGATGATGTAGAAGGTTCATAGACTCTTGCGATAGGATTGGAGGATTGGTTGACAGGCTTTCTTTGCTTTCTTGGTACAAGTATTAATGAATATTTTCCATCATTACTGGTTCCCTGGGCGGCAGTTGAGGTCTTCTCCTTATCGACTCCATGTTCTGAATTATTTCGTCCACCAGGCCTTGTAGAGGATGCCTCGAGGAAGAAGGAATGTCAGCATGCACCACAGGTTGTGTCTCGGCTAGTTGTGTATGGATAGAGGGTGAGTTTTCTTTGGTTGGTTGGGGTGATGAAGGTTGGGTTGTTATGGGTTCTGGTTGTTGGGGTGAAGAAGGTTTGGTTGTTGTGGGTTCTGGTTGTTGGGGTGAAGAAGGTTGGGTTGTAGTTGGTTCTGGTTGTGTGGAGAAGATGAAGGGTTGAGTTGTGGGAGGTGTTGGTGAAGGGGTTAAGGGTAGGTTTGTTGTGGGTGTAGAAGGAAGAGGTTGGTTTTGTTGTGTTGGTGGGGTGGTTGGTTCTTCATCGGTTGAGGAACTCAACACGATGTGGTCTGGAGTTGTGGCTAAGGGAACTTGGATATTCTGTTCTTTATCAGAGGGCAAGGCCTCTGGTTCCCTAGCTTGGGTTTGTTGGGTTGATGGTGGTTGTTGTGTTGATGGTTGTTGTTGTGATGGTTGCTGTGGTGCAGCGGATCCTGTTTGTTGAGTAGCAGCCGCCTCTGTCTCCCCCTCATGAGGTCCAAGACCTTGATCATCGGGGTCTTGGTCTTCATGCCTTGATCGCTTGTAGGGGCGGCTGGAAGAGCAGGAAACTCTTGATCTATTCTTCTTTTTCCACATGTGAATGTGGGAAGCGAGAGTGCACAATTGATCCTTTCTGCGTCGTTCTTCCATTGTGCGAAGGAGAGTGTTTGTACGTTCTTGCTGGTGTTGTAAACTCTTACTTAGCACAATGGTGGGTGCAACGGATCGAGCAACAAACTTTCCACTTATCTCATTGAATAAGGAGATAAGTGCCTTTGACAGAGCTCATAGATCTGCTCTTGTGGCAAAGTTTGTGCCTATAGAGGGAGGAGGTGGCACAGAGGTTGTTGCAGAGGATGGAGGATGGGGAAGGTTGGCAAGAAGATTCCTCACCTCTGCAGTGAAGGATGAGAAGGCTGCTTCATAGGAGGGGCCTGCAGAGGGAGGTGGGGCTTGAGTTTGTGATGGGATTTGGTGAAGTGTGGTGGCGGGTAATTGGGTGAGGGTTGTTTGGATGGTGGCCATTTTGTTGGTGAGGGTGGCAAGAGTTTCATTGATGGATGATGTGGATGAAAGTTGAGGTTGAGGTATTTGGGAGGTGATGGAGGCTGGTAGTTAATGAAGGGTGCAAAGGATGGTTTGGAGTTGCGTAATGATGTTGGTTAGGTTTTCATCGGTCTCAGTTGCCTGAGCCGTGAGGGTGGTGAGGGATTGGATAATGACTTGGTTTCTTTGGGTGGCTAAGGATGATATGGTATTGTGTTGTTGGGTTACGGTTTGTTGGAGGATTTGGAGGCGGGATGAATTRGTTTGKGTTTGGGTGTCTATTTGGTTTAGATGGCGTTGGAGGATGGCAAGGGATTGATGGAGGTCTGGGGTATCGGGTAAGGGTTGGTTCTCCATAATCCCTTGTACGAGGAGATTAAGGTCATCCAAGGACCGCATCACTATATCAACAAAGGCTTGGAACTCGGCCTTTGTGACCAGATCTGCTAGTGGGGTAACCCCTACAGCAACGGATGCTGCAGGTTGGGCCTCTGTTCCTGGGGTGCCTTCTTGGCCTTGTATGATGGTAGGCCGCGAAGGACTTCCATCATGTCCTTGATAGCCTTCTAGAGAAGAACTATCTCGTGATGTTGGAACATCCTTTTCCTCTTCTTCAGCTTCAGAGGTTGAGTAAGTGAAGCGAATGTGTGTTCCTTTTGGTAGATCAAATACCGAAGGGAGTGGTGCACGAATTGAAGATCGCTCTGAACGATCTATGGGATCAATGTCAGAAGCAACGAATGCTTCTGTGTGTGTGCGGAGTAGTGGCGAGCCCTGAGGCGAAGGGACTCTTGTTTCTTCATCACCTCTCTGTTGAGAGAGGGGTGATGGGATATGAGCTTCCTCGGCTTGTTCATCTCTAGAGGCCCGAAGAATGGCCTCTGGATGGCTGGCTTGAGTTTAGGTGGGACTGGGTCATCTTTCTTCAATATCCCTTTGGCTTTGATTGCCAGGGATAGTGGATGTGGTTGCCCTTTGGGTAGTAGGTAGGGAAATATTTTGGTGAGGGCCGGGGGAAGCATGATCATCATCATCATCATCATCATCATCATCATCTTCATCATCCGATGAAGACGATGCTTGTGCTCCCTCACTTGGAGGGGGGACAGCTCTAAGTGCTCTGGGGTAGCTACCCTCGGTTCTTGGGACAGCATGGAGCGTTCATAGGCTTGGCGTATCTCACTTGTCGATGGAATGACAGTGAGCATAGCCCGAGACAGCGGTCGCTGGATTGTGTATCCTTCATTCGAGAGTGTTGGGCGATGTCCTTGCATCTTGTAGACCGGGGTGAATGGCTCTATGGTAGGTAGATCATGTTGTCTCATTGCATCCCCAATCAAGAGTGTAAGGAAGCGGGGAAAGAGAACAGCAGAAAGTGGCTTCCCAGCG
>NC_037540.1:23177338-23178948 GCF_001531365.2 Cynara cardunculus var. scolymus | reverse complement strand
CATATTACTGGTGGCCTGGAATGAAGAAAGACATTGCACTATATGTAAGTAAGTGCTCAATTTGTGCAATAGTCAAGGCCGAACACCAAAAGCCTTCAGGTCTGCTCCAGTAGCCCAAAATTCCTCAATGGAAATGGGAGCAGATATCGATTGACTTCATAACTAAGTTACCCCGATCTGGAAAAGGGCATGATACCATTTGGGTGATTGTAGATCGATTGACAAAATCTGMKCAWTTCTTGCCAATCCGAGAAGACTATAAGATGGAGAAGTTAGCCCAGATCTATATAAATGAAATCGTCGCTAGGCATGGGGTGCCTACTTCCATTCTATCGGATAGAGACAGTCGTTTCACATCAAGGTTTTGGCAGTCGCTTCAACAAGGAATGGATACTCGTCTGGACCTAAGCACTTCTTATCACCCTCAAAYAGATGGACAAACCGAAAGAACAATCCAGACCCTGGAAGACATGTTGCGAGCCTGTGTTATAGATTTTGGTGGAAGCTGGGACACGCATCTTCCATTAGTGGAATTCGCCTACAATAACAACTACCACACCAGCATCCAATGTGCGCCCTATGGAGCTTTGTATGGGCGCAAGTGCAGATCTCCATTATGTTGGTCAAAAATTGGCGATAAACAGTTAACTGGACCCGACGTTATCCAAGAGACCACTGATAAGATTGTAGCAATCACAAATCGACTCAAGGCAGCAAGGGATCGCCAGAAAAGCTATGCCGACAATCGGAGGAGACCATTAGAATTCCAGAAAGGCGATAAATTTTCCTTAAAGGTTTCACCATGGAAAGGAGTGATGCGTTTTGGAAAGAGAGGCAAGATGGGCCCTCGTTATATTGGCCCTTTCGAAATAGCAGAAAGGATTAGACCAGTGGCTTATAAGCTAGATTTACCCCCGAAGTTAAGCACTATACATGATACATTCCATGTATCGAATCTCAAAAGATGCCTAGCAGATGAAACTTAAGTAATGCCACTAGAAGACGTGCAAGATATCGATCAACTGCATTTCGTTGAGAAACCCATAGAGATCATGGATAGAGAAGTTAAGCAGTTGAGGCGTAGCAGAATCCCCATAGTAAAAGTACATTGGGATTCCAAGCACGGACCGGAGTACACGTGGGAAAGGGAAGACTTCATGAAAAGCAAGTATCCTCACTTGTTCTCAAAGTCAACCAGGATTTAATTTTGACGATTAAATTTCGGGACGAAATTTTTCTGGCTTGGGGAGACTGTGACAGTTCGTCACTTTGACTTCAGGTTAGTACCTCATTTCAAGATTTTTATTTAGAACTAAGTCTTTCTAGGATTTAGCTTCGATGATTAGAGGTCATCCTGTTTAATTCCCAAGATTAGTTCGTTAGATCACGCCTCGACGGGTAGCTAACAAAGCTAGTTTATGCAATGCCAATTAGTCTTGAAATATTTCACATAAAATAAAGTCGAYATTTTTAAGTTCCGTCCTCTTCAAAAATTTAAAAGTTCCAAAGTCCCATTTTATATTTATTTGCCAATTAATTTAAAGAGTAGTGTTTTAAATCTTTTGTCAAAATGTTTTGTTGTATTTATTGGGGTCTTTTATTTTATTTTT
>NC_037540.1:23164245-23175648 GCF_001531365.2 Cynara cardunculus var. scolymus | reverse complement strand
GTTATTTATAAACTGTTGCTATGACCCGCTTGTCTGTTAGCATCCCGTGTCTCCGCTTTAGCGAGGTGTGACAAGAGGCGTCCAAAAGAAGAAGACTTGACGATGATGAGGACCCAGACCTGTCTGGTCCTCAAAATCGTCAAGAGGGGGAGAAGCATTCAACAGCCACTCCAAGTGTTACACATACGGCTTCCCCCTCTGCACCAACTGCCTCTGCCCTACGCCAACCAATGCAAAACTCTTCGACGCAGAGAGCACATAGTCAACCAGGGCCAGAACAAGCAGAGGCGCTCCGTAAGGGAAAGATGCCCATGGCGTCTCAAACAGAGCCGGCTGACCAACAAAAGAAGAAAGACGTAATTGATCTTCTCTCAATCTACGACACGTCTGATTCAAAACCGGCTCTGTCTTCCTCAACAAAATACGCCATGGACACAGCTGCTCCAACAAGAGGACAAGAAGAGGAGGTGATAGCAGTGAATGTAGCCGATCCATCACTCTTGCGCATTTTTGTTGCCGTTCCTATAGAAGGAGTCACTGATGTTGCTCCTCCACCAACAGAATACACACAGAGCTAGGGTCCCTGCTCAAGGGACCAGAATAGTCACTCCTGCTATGAGGCAGAGGGTCCCTGTCAGACCAATCAGAGCAGAAGAAGAAGATGCAAGCAGCAGGCCAAAAAGAAAGCATCCCTCTGATCGAGTTCAGAAGATCAAGGAGAGCATGGATGCAATGTTTATGCCTACGCCCCTAGACAAACAGATAATAGACAAAGCAGACAGCGAGGACATCTACCAATTTCTCTACAACCTACGAGAAGAGACAGCGGTCTAAAAGATCAATCTTCATCTAATGGTTCAAGAGAATATCAGGCAGAGGTTCCTAAATCGCTACACACAGCCCATCTCGGCTGCTCACTTCGTCGATGGAATCAAACAAATCCTCGACATAAAGAAACGCACCTTCGCGCATAACTAGATCGTCTTCCATGAGTATACGGTGGAGAGGACTCGCGGACAGATCTGCAGGTTCACAGATTGTGACCTTATAAATCTAAATCCATGGGATCTTCTATCTCTGTATTACTTCACATACCACAAGAAGGATAAGGAGCTTAAATATGTTGTCGCCAACTCTGCTATACGCCAAACGATGACAGACCTTTTCGACTTCATATGCAAGTTTGATTTTTAACTAGCTCTGGATCCGGAAGTGGATCAATTGACTGTCGCTACACGAAATGAAGATCTGCAGGGCATCAATAGCATCCCCTCATGGACTGTATTGGTGGAACCCGAAATGGGAGTGGTATTTCGAAATGCACAGAATAAGATCTTTTTTCGAGATATGCAAAACTACAAGTATTCAAACTCTACCCTGTGGTACATCAGAGAAAATCTAGTCAGGAGCAGAGACAACTCCCTGGGAGCAAAGAAAAGAGCGAAAATCATATTAAGGTCAATTCGCAACATGCTAGAGTTTCGTGAACTTCTTAGGAAGTTCATCAGACTTCAAAATGTTTAGACATTATCTTTTGTAATTTTTTTTTCTATCTTTAAGTCGATGTAATTTCCATTCCAATCGTAATGTACTTCTTTAGATAGTGAATGTAATTCAGAGGTTCCTTTTAACCTCTGGTTTTGATTAGACTTTCTGTTTTGTAATTCAAGTATGAGCCTACCTTATTTACACTTAGGGGGAGATTGTTAGACCTAAACCTATGAAAGTGTAAGTAAGAAGTCTCTTACTCTAGTCAAATAGGACTTAGTCTATTTTAAGCGGTCTGAACTAAGAGCTCTCATACAGTGGATCAAGAACCAGAGTTCTTATTCAAGAGTGAAGGTTCCATTCATACAGAGCCCGTGGACGATCAAGCCTTATGTGCCAAAAAGCATAAGCGTTTGACACAAAGCTGCAACTCCAAGACCCAGAGCCTCTGCATAGTACATGCAGAGAGCCTCTGCATATGCAGAACTTCTGCATAGTACATGCAAAGCTTATGTATGTTACAAGCAGAGCATCTGGTTACTTTCTCCATGGAACGTGCGTGCAAGTCCAGACATTCTCGCAAGTGTCTAACAGTTTTGAGGCGGCTTGACCAAGTCTGCTCCGCTTTTCAAGGGAAGTCAAAGATAAGGATGCAGACTAGTCAACTTAGAGTTTCAAGCCTATTTTATAGCATAGTTGTTAGACATAGGCGTATATAAGGAGGCTTCCTCCTCACTGAGTGAGCCGACTTATACTATACCGAATTATTGTGAGATTACGATTGTTGATTGTTCTTTACATTCTTCAATAAAAGCATTCGATATATTAAAGTCTTTTCATTGTTTTTACATTCACTTTGAATATTTCTTTTAATCATTCTTGATACACTGTTGGTTGTTCATTCTTATTATTTATAAACTGTGTTTTTCAACAAATTAAGAGTATCCGGGTTCCAACAGGGATTTTTATTCCTCCTTGAATTTGAACCTGGGACCTCCAGGTACTTTTGACCTTTGGAGCCAAGCTCAAACCAATTAGGCACCACCCTTGTGGTTAAGAAAAATAAATTATTAATGGTAGATGTATGTGGTAACATTATGGGAAATGTTATTTGGGTTCGAAATAATTTTAAAAAATTATTAGTGATACCACTTAAACTTTTCATAACAAAAATTGATTATAAATACGTTTCATTTTAACTTGATTTAATACTTCAAAATAATTTATAAATTAAAAAGGAAGATAATACATGTTTATGGTAACATTGTAATATTTGATTTGAATATTTGAAAATCTTGAATTTGGAATCTCACATAGGTCATGAGAAGATAAAATTGGAGAATAAATATGAGTATATCGGCTGATATTTCTTTGACAACAAGATTTATCTACATAAAAGTTAAAAAAAATTATTAAAGAACAACCAATGATGATGAGATGATTTCATTGGATTTGAGTAATTTTGCAAATCTTGAATTTTGATTTGGTTGGTTATCTTGCACATCTGATGAGACGATGACTTATAGGAAAGAGTTTGATATAAACGGAGGAGAAATGTCTTGTGTCAACTCACACATTATGACTCATTTCTGCCAACCTTTTTTTGTAAAAATTATATTTATATAAAATACTACTTAAAAAATAATCATCGATCAATATATATACTAAAAAAATTACAATTGATGATGAGATGACTTCATATCAAACTTAACATCAGTTCTTCTTAGTTTATTATTTGATACATGAACGATCAGACCACTTAACTTACTTCAAAAAAAATTCTTAAAATAAATTATCACCCCCATATGACACACGGTGCACAACACTAATTTTTATAAACTAAAGATAAGCTTGCTTAATCACCACTAAACATAATCTAAGTTCCCAACAAAACTTGATTCATAATCAAATATATAAAAACAATATTTGGTTAGAGTATACAATACCTTATGTTTGGGCACATTTATCAAAAATTTAACAACAAATAGGTTTAAAAAAATAGAATCAGTTAAGGGGTTAGTTCAACCAAGATCAATTACACATTCTCTGAAGGAAGGCTGGTTATGAGGATAAGGAAAGTTTGTCAAATGTTTATCCGAGTAAGTGTTCAGCGGTAAAATTCAACAGTGCTACTTACTTATCGGATAAGATTTTAGTCCACCAAAACGATATCGTATGCAACAATTTAGACGAGAAGCCGTAAAATTCGTCACTCTCACTTACCAGATAAGATTTTTGATCTACCAAATAAGATTATTAGTCTTTACCATATTAATCCGGTAAAGTAATTGTTGAGTTCAAGTTTATGTTTAAATGTTGTATTCAAGTTCTCTTATTGTAATGCTTTTGTAATAGTTAGTCTTTACAATTTCCTTAGTATAAATAGTTTTAGCTCTCTTAATTGTCATTAGTTCAATTCATAATTTCCAGAATAGTTGTTAATCATCTTGTACTTTCTCTCAAGAAATACAATACAATATTTGGTGAAATTCTCTTTCTACTCAATCTTGTTCTTGTTCTTGTTCTTGAAGATTAAATCTGATTTGTATGATTTTGGGAACATCAATTGGTATCAGAGCTCAGATTGCAACAATTTGATTAGAGGATTTTCAATTTTTTCGAGGATTTTGCACGGATTTAGAGGATTTAACCTGTTGTTCTTCATTTTTTTCATCATTGTTCTTGACCGAATTGCACATTTTTTGCTTGAATTGCATCAACTTTGAGTGTTAATTGATAAAATTTGCATTACTAGATTCGGATTTTCAATCTGAACATCTTTGATTCACATCATTTTTTATTTTAATCAAGTTTTGAATCATTTTTGAGTTTACGGAAAAAAAATTATGTTCTTCAAAAAACTCATCATTTTGCATGTTTTGATCCAAATTTTTGGTGAAAAGGTGTTCAAATTGTGTCTTTGGTTGAATTTTAATCCGTATAACTCTTGATCAATTTAGTGTAAATCGCTTAGTACTTTTACGATTTAAGACTTGTGATTGTGTGAATTGTGTTTGTTCGATTTAGGATAAATCGGGTAAAGCTTGATCGATATAGATTTAAATCGCTTGTTTGTGTGTGCGATTTAGTGATTAATCGGTTAAACGTTGTACGATTTGTTGATAATTCGTTTGTTACCTGAGCGATCTAGTTGTGCGATTTAGGTTGTTAATTGTGCGATTTAATTTTGATCTCAAGTTTTTGTGCAATTTAGTTTTGATCGATTTTGACTCATTGTTGAACGAATTGTTGAGCGGATTTTTGATTTTCTTTGTCAAGAGATTTGATTTTTGTTGACTTTTTGAACGGATTGAATTTGTTGACTTTGTAATGTAGCGGATTTGTTCGTATTTTGACTTGTTGACTAGTTTGACTTGACTTGTTGACTTTTTACTTCCGTATTCAATTGTGTGAATTTGACTAAGTGTTTGAATTAACCGGATTTCTCATCCGGATTTGTTGTGAATTGTGCGAGTTAGTTGTCTTTGTTGTTCGGATATCTAATCCGGATAACTTGTTTTGATTAGAAATCTTAAGACTATCTTTTTGTCCGGATATCTAATCCGGATAAGCTTGTCCGGACTTCTAATCCGGATAAGTCTGTGTGCTTAATTTTTTCTAAGTCTTGAATGAGTACAATTTCCTGTGTGCGATTTATTAAGATAAATTTTGAATCCTAATCCTTTGAATCAAATTTTGAACTGCATTATATCCGATATCATACTAATCTGATTTGTATGATTTTGGGAACATCAATTGGTTTAGAGGAGTTCAAGAGAAGCAATGGCTATCGGTACTGACACCAAGCCACCAGTATTGTTTAGAGGAGACTACAACCAGTGGAGAGACAGATTCTTGAACTTTATCGAACGAATGAAAGAAGGTGAACTGATTATGGAATCTTTGATGGAAGGACCTGCAGTTTTCTTGAGAGAAACACCTGCCATCCCTGATGAAGGCAGACCTGCTCAAAGAGTAATAAAGGAGTAGTCCAGATACACTGCGGAAGAAAAGGAGAGAGCACATGTTGATGTGTTATGCAAGTCCTACATGATGCAAGCACTGACCAATGATATCTACACAAGCATTGACAGTCACAAATCTTCTGGTCACAGCATGTGGGTACAAATAGAGAAAATGATGATGGGTTCCAAAGTGGGAACTCAGTTAAAAATCACTAACTGTATTTCTGTGTATGAAGAGTTTAAGGCTAAAGAAGAAGAGAGCCTTGACGATGTTTAGGACAGGCTTATCAGATTGCTGAATGAGCTGACCAAGAACGGAATCTCAAAAACTGTCATAGAGATAAATGTTAAATTCCTCAGCAACTTACAACCATAGTGGAAACCTTATGCTAACCATATCAGATTCAACGAATCCTTATCTGTTATAGACATACATGAGGTTTATGAAACTCTGAAACAGAACGAGGAAGAAGTTTTAGAGGTCCGAGATTCTAAGAAGAAAAAGGAAAAGGAAGTTGCTGATCCTTTTGCCTTTGTATCTGAGAAGAAGAGTAAAAGCAGATCTGGAAAGCAAGTTGTTAGGACTGAAAGTCAGTGTAAAATTGTATTCGTCTTAAAAGTTAATTTTGTCTATAATTGTGTAAAAGTCATCGTGTTTGACTTTTCTTTAAGATAGTTTGACTTCGACCTTTTTTCATGTTTGACCCTATATAAAGGGTATTTCCTTTGTATTTTTAGTGGAGCTCATTTTTTTAAAATCTGATTACGTAATAAAGTTTGACTATATTGTGAGATTTGACTTTCTCTCTTAAACTTCATCTTGAATGTTCTTAATGTTCATATCTAGATCTGCCATTGTTCTTGAAGATTTAATGAAGATTGATTGATTGTGGACTCACATTTGGTATCAGAGTAGAGTGTGCACGAAATCAACAGAAGAAATCAACGAATCTGATGAATTTGTTTTTAAATTTTCTGTGTTCTTCGTGTTCTTCATTTTCTTTGAAGTTGATCCAATTTTTTTTTAAATTCATGTGTTTTTGTGTTAAATCTGTGATCGTTGCGTGTGTTTTTGGATTGTGAATTATTGTTATTCACAAGATTTCGTATTCTAAGTTTCTGGTGAATTTTGAGTTTTTGAAATATTTTGTGTTCTTTTTTTATAAATATCAGTGTTTTGATCTATTTTTTTTTTATTTTTTTTTTTGTTTTTGTGTTTTTGGACTTACATACTGTTCAAGGCCCATCCGATTTACTCTTTTATGATCAAAGGCCCAAACTCATTTCTCTAACCCATAGTCATCGTCTGTTTCTCTTCATCGCTCAAATTGCACAGGACTCATTTTCACCGGATTAGTTTATCGCTCAACCTTTATCCGATATTTCTAAGTCTAAATCGCTCAACAGGTCTGCTGATCTAACCGATTTCATCAATTTCGCAGAATCTTTCCAAGTTTAAATCGATTGTAGCTTGATCGGAATTCTCTAAATCGCCTGGCAAATCGCACAAGGCTTGATCGGAGTTCTCTAAATCGGAAAGCAGCTTGTTTACATCGCTCAATGACTCGAATTAGACTTGACCGGATTTGCTAAATCGCTCAAAGACTTCATCAAGTTCTACCTAAATCGCTCATTCAATCGGATTCATAAATATCAATTGAAGGCAGGGTCGGCCCTGGCCCCGTGCAGCCCGTGCGGCCGCACAGGGCATCGAAGCTTAAAGGGGCATCAAGTTGTCATCTATTACTAGTTTTGATTTAATAATCTGGGAATTGGACAACTGAGTTTTAACTATAAAAACATGCCCAAGGTCTAGTAGTGATGAATACTTTATACTTAATGCATATCGTGAACCAGTTAACGCTATCATTCCAGCAACTCAATCTAATTTCTATTGTTCTTCAAATTTCGACTATTTCGATTTTCAAGGCATGAAGTTCTCTTTCCAGCCGATTATTTCAAATTTCGACTATTTCGATTAACTCAATCTAATTTCTGAATGACTGATTTCTACTGTTGATTGAACTTACCGAGTTGTTGTGTGAGTCATATTATGATTTATGAATCTTTAGATCTTTTTGCAAAAAAAAATCTAAATTTTTAACTAATTATTATAAAGATGGGTCATATGGTCGTGTGGGTTACCGACCTACTAGGCTAAGGGGCTTTTGTCATTTTGATAATGAGTTTTCCTTTTGCATATTGAAATATTTGAGAATTGAAATTTTCAATTCACATGAGCACATCACTGTATCAACATAGTTGGAGCACACTACACAACATTAACAACATATTGTGATATTGTCTTAATTATTGGGCACTTGTTCTTTGCAATGCACAATAACATAAATTATGAATTTTACAATTTATTATTGTTCTTTTGACTTTTGTTTACTTTGAGGTTTGACATTACCGCATTAGATTTATGGGGCGTTTGATTGGTTTTTTATTAAGTTCTATATGGATACAGTTGTCTGTATAAATTAATCTGTTTGTATAAGCTGAAAAGGTTTTTGTTTGAGAGAGTTTTTTCGCAGATGTAAAGAGCTTTTTTTAGTTAGAATGGACATGTTTGGAAAAAAATTGACTTTTTATATAAAGTTCTCCTTAGAAGCTTACTGGATAAGTTATTTTCTATATCATTAAGCCACTACGAAACAATCATGCGTAGTTGAGCAAATAAGTTGTTAGTTTCGTTAAGTTGTTAATAGATAGGCCCTTAGCCTTTAGTTGTTACACTTATAACTTCTGAGTTTTAATTTTTGCTTACTATGACAGTAATTTAGATGTAATTTACTATTTTAGTTAAAAACTAATGTAGTTTTGCTTGTCTGTTAAGTCTCATATATTGAAATAAAGTTTCTATTTTGCTAAGTTCATTTTGGAAAAAGGAAAACTGGAAAAGAAGGAAGCACAATCTTAGTACATGATTTATTCTTTTATCATTCTATATTTTGTATTTAGGGTTTTGGTTTTTATGTCCTCCATTGTATTTTTGTTAATTATAATTAATAAAAATCAACATGAGAATGAGACACTTAGTTTGAATATGTTCTAAACTCTTTAAAAATCGCATGTTTCGTTATTTCATTGTCTTAAAAAAATAGACTTAGGGGCATCTTTTATTATTTTCGCACAGGGCATCCAAAATCTTAGGAACGACTCTGATCGAAGGTTTGACCTAATCGATTTCTTCACTGGATGATATTTCTTGCTCCATTTTGGATTTAAATCGCACAATCAGGTTCATTTGATTTTGGGTTTAATCGATTATCCTTCTTGATCGGTTTTTGATTCATATCGTTCAAGGGTGTATGTAAATCAATTTATATTCTACCTGGTTTCATCGCCGGCTTAGTCGGATTCTGGTCTTAATCGCTTAATCGGTTGTGTCCAATTTAAGATTTCATAGCATAAAAGTTGACCGATTAAGTTTTTGACTGTTCTTCTAAGCATAAATCGCAAGGTGTTGTTCGATTTGGAGGTGTTCGATTTTGTGTTGTTTGGTTTTGAATTGTTCAACTTTTGAGTTGAATAGTAGCAATCGGTTTGATCTTCTTGCTAAATCGCACGTCACAGTTATTGAAGTTGCATCTTGAACAAATAAAGATACAATTGCAATCATAGAAATGGGGAGCAGATGAGTACAGTGTGGTAGCTGAAAGGCATGGGAGAAAAGGCTTTGCTGGCTATTTGCGATTCTGTTTTCAAGCTTTGGGTGTACTTGTTTTTTTTGTCATCCGTTTGTTGTTGCTTTTTAGTTCAAAACTTCAGCAGGAGTTTCTAAAACTTTTTGAAATACTTACTCTTGCTGGTTCTTTTAACCTGGAAAGCCTTACATCTGCAGCTTGTGTGTCTGCTGTTTTCAAGTTCTGAACATCATCTATTATGTGTATATTGGTGTTGTCAAGAAGGATAACAAGGTTTGTTGTTGGGTCACGGCAGATGAATGGTAGTGACTTGAATTGTAGTCGAGTTTATAAGATCACAAAGGCTGTTGTTAGCATATCATTGTGTTAATTTTTTGTCTTAATTGCTCAAGACAGATGTTGCATTGTTATTTGTCGTTTCATCTTTATCTCACACAGCAGTCCTGTTGATTTACTGTTTTGTGGCAAGGGAATTTTGCTTGATAGCTAGATAATTTGATAAATAGGTTACATGCATAATGGTCTTGTGTTGATGAAAGCAAATATGCTATAGGAAAGGGTGTGCAGCAGATTGCTTTCAAAGTATTTGTGGCGTCTATTAGTCTATTTTTGATGAGGTAAATGTGCAGGCTGAAACCCAAGATGATGATTCAACGCAAAGCTCACAACATATCCTGAGCTCCGGATGTTGGAAAAATGAAGATTATCACAATGAATTATTAAGAACATACGAATAAGAATACACGTACCCATCTCCATTAGTTAGGCTTGAGTATGAAACGTAGATCCGAGATTATGACTTTCCTCAACGCAAAATCCTTGATGTCCTTCCAATGGGGAGAGAATGAATGTATTGATTTTGGTGTGTGGGAACCATAACCCTAGCCGTCTTTATATAGGTTATAATTAGGGTTCCCATTAAACCCTAATTATAACCTAATGGGCTTCCTCTCATTAAGTCCATACCAAATTGGGTTATAATGGGCTCTCTTTAATTAATCACATAATTAGCCCATTATTTAAATAGCGTAATATAATTATATAATAATATGTAAGCCCTTAATTATTATTGGATTTATAAATAAATCCCAACAATCTCCCACTTGGGCTACATGTTATTCTTGATCAATTATATTTAAATTTCCTTAGTGCGCAACTTTATGCTATTTATTTAATTAGAACCCCTTTTAAGGTACAATCTTGTCCATCTTCTATGTTCGTATGAGATCATTGCGGCTTTTGTCACTTCAATAATGTAACTTAACCTTCCATGGTCACCATACCAACATATCTAATGACATAGATCAAGCATGGATGAGTGGCATGAAAATTACATGCAATGTGATTACAATCATGCCTATTTCCAACTGGTTCAACTTTAGTCCTTATGAGATCAATATTATATAATATTCCAAACATAAGACAAAAATTAGAAAATTACATATATCAGGAATGATCAAAAAATTTCCATAAACTGAAGTCTGCAGAAAGTAAACAAATTATTGTTAATAACTTAAAACATCAATACAAACTCCCACTAAACTTTAGTGTCATCCAAAACAACACCCATGCTAGCAGTATGCTCATGAAAACCTTGGGCACCAAGGCTTTGGTTAGTGGATCCGCAAGCATTGAGTTTGTCCTGATGTGTTCTATCATAATTTGACCATTCTGGATTCTTTCTTTAACAACCAGAAACTTTATATCTATATGTTTCGACTTTATAGAGCTCCTGTTGTTATTTGAATATAGCACAGCCGAATTATTKTCAMAGAATAACTTYAGAGGTCTTTCAATGCCCTCAACTATACSCATCCCCGTGACAAAATTTCGCAACCATATTCCATGATTGGATGCCTCATAACAAGCTATGAATTTCTGCTGCCATGGTTGAAGAAGCTACAAGTGTTTGTTTGACACTTTTCCAGGAAATGGCTCCTCCAGCCATCATAAAAACATAGCCCGATGTAGATCGTCCAGTGTCTTTGGCATCCACCAAAATCAGAGTCAGAAAACCCAATGATCTCTAGTTTGTCTGATTTCTTGTATGTGAGCATGTAATCTCTTGTTTTCTTTAAGTACAGCATGACCCGTTTGGCTGCTCTCCAATGATCCATTCCCGGGTTACTTAGGTATCTGCCCAAAACTCCCACTATAAAAGCTATGTCAGGACGAGTACAAACTTGAGCATACATAAGGCTTCCTACAGCCGAGGCATAAGGAATCTTTTACATTTCCTTTATTTCAAGTTCATTCTTGGGGCATTGTTTGAGACTAAACTTGTCTCCTTTTGCTATGGG
>NC_037540.1:23150105-23161045 GCF_001531365.2 Cynara cardunculus var. scolymus | reverse complement strand
AACAAATAACATGCTTAGCAACTATGTCATATCGGAGGAAAATACGTGCGTGTATGACATAAAAAAAATTCGAAACATTGGTGGGCCCATTAACAAGATACCTAACACAACATCAATATTTAGTCTTTGGACTAAAATATTAACTTGTAAGTGGTACTCTCAACGTAGTAATCAAATATTGAAAATAAATTCTGTCAAACAATACCCTTCCTTTGGGCCGGTTATTGCTCACATGGAAAACTTTACAATAACCACATGTATATTAATTATCCGGCCAAATAACAATTTTCCTTTGGGCCAATTACTATTCGCATAAATAACAAATATACTCATCTTTATACCTTAAAACAAATTAATTGTCACAACAGGGGTTACTTTGGCAACTATATTATGTCAATCAATTTATTTTAAAATACAAAACAATTAAGTGCAAACATAATAAAACAGTTTGGACCTTATAATTTTACTCCATCGAAACTAATGTTTCAGACAATCTACACTTAATCTCAATGGGAAATATTATTTATTTCTTAATAGCCCAACTAACAAACAAAATCCTCTGAAAACCATAACATAATCTTTATTGAACGAAAGAAATTATCTTAAACAAAAAAAAACTTCTTTTCCATTCACAACAACGAATAACAATAATAAAATATAACAATTGTCATGGTAGTAATCAATTTCACCCAAAAAAAAGAGGTACGTTTATATAAATATCACAAAATATATATAAACAATTTATAAAATATATGACTGTCAAACTTGAGTTCTAGATAAACGAAAAATGATAATAATCACGAATCTAAAGAACAATAAACGGCGGCAGAAATCTCAAACCATTGATATCCAAAATATATATGTATATATATATATATATATCATCCATCGAAATTGTTTCACACGATTACTCTAATCCAAAAGTTTTTTTATTATTCATTCGAATCATTGGCGACAGAATAAAAAAAAAAACTTTTTTTTAAATCCCCATAGCAAACGATTCACCTTACGAAACAATTATACCACAAAAAAAAACTAATTATTTCTAATAATTCAATGTGAAAACGTGGCTCTGATACCACTTGTTGAAAAGATGAAGATTATCACAATGAATTATTAAGAACATACGAATAAGAATACACGTACCCGTCTCCATTAGTTAGGCTTGAGTATGAAACGTAGATCCGAGATTATGGCTTTCCTCAAAGCAAAATCCTTGATGTCCTTCCAATGGGGAGAGAATGAACGTATTGATTTTGGTGTGTGGGAACCATAACCCTAGCCGTCTTTATATAAGTTATAATTAGGGTTCCCATTAAACCCTAATTATAACCTAATAGGCTTCCTCTCATTAAGTCCATACCAAATTGGGTTCTAATGGGCTCTCTTTAATTAATCACATAATTAGCTCATTACTTAAATAGCGTAATATAATTATATAATAATATGTAAGCCCTTAATTATTATTGGATTTATAAATAAATCCCAACACCGGAGGTTATCTGACTTGTTCAGAATTGAGAATTAAGAGTTAAAAAGCAAGTGGAAATCAGAGAAGTTGGTGCTAGAGGAGGTCAAACATAAAGCACACAAGAAATTTCATGAGATCATTGAAAAGAACAAGATCTTGCATGATCAGCTTGAGTTTTCTAAATCACAGGCTGTAAATCTATTTTGTTTTGAACTCAGACTGTGTAAGACTGTAAATCGAATTGAGTTTTATTTTTTTTAGATTTTTTTTTGGATTATTGTTTATCTGTTTTGAGTGTTGTTAACTGTCTGAGAAATTTTTGAACTATTTTACGTCGTATAAACTGTTTCTTATCATTTTTAACTGTTTTTAACAGTTTTTAACTATTTTCAACAATTTTTAACTATTTTCAACAGTTTTTGACTGTTTTTATTAATTTTATACAGTTTTTCGTTGTTTTTTTCTATTTTCTCATCAATTTTGTGTTTTGTGTTTTTCTGTTTGTGATTTTCAGCTTAACTGTTTTTTATTTCTTTAATTGATTTCATCGCATTTGATCTTGTATTTGATCAAAAAAAAATTAAAATGGCAGATACTCTAGAGAAGGAGAATGAAGAGATGAGAGCTCAGATTGCTGAATTGGAGAAGAGCATTATGGACTATAAAGATAAATACATAAACATTTTTTGTGAAAATCATTCAAATGTGAAATTTATTGCAAATCTACAAAAAGATCATAAAAGAGCATTGGAAAGAATTGAGAATGATTCCGAGTATCAAATTAATAAACTTGAAAATTCTTTGGATAATGTTAGAAAAGATTTTGATAATGAAGTGAAAATATGGAGTAACGCTAATAAAGATCTTTTCAACAAACTCCAAGAAGTTCAGAATGAATTAAGAACTAAAAGAGATTCTTCAGGTAGAAAGCATAATGAAACTGATGACTTAACTGATAAATCTCACAAGTCTGAAAGTTACCTGATTGAGCTAAGAAAACTTCTGAATCTAGAGAAAGAAAAGGTTTTAGAAGTGGAAAAGAATTTGAATGATGAAAGGAAAGTTTTTGAGAAAGAGAAGAAGAGGGTGGTTGAACTATAAAGAAAATTTGGAGCTGAACGCATATCTTATGAGAACAAGATAAACTCTCTAGAGCTAAATGCAAAAATGTTGTTAAAGCAAGTATCTGATTTTGAGCAGCTGATCATCTTGGAACGGGCCAAGAATGATAATGAGAAGAAAGACATCTCAGAAGACTGTCAGAGCCAAATACAGAAATTATCTGAAAGCATTGCTCTAAAGCAGAAGGCTTTAGATGATGATATGAAGCAATTTGCTCTTGATAAGAGGAATACTATAAAGAAACATACAACAATTGCTAAAGAGCTTGCTAATAAGAAAAAGTGGCTTGACATCACTTCGGAGAATGATAAGAGCAACTCAGATGAAGAAAAAAGAGAGTTAATAAATCAGAGGAAAAAGTTTGAAATGCTTCAGAAGGAGTTAGAAGGTAAAYTCCTAGATACTTCAAATAAATTGTCTGATCTGAAGATAGATCTTGAGACTGAGCTGAAGATGAGAACAGAACTTAAAATTAAGTTTGATTTAGTTACTGAGGAAAGAGACCAGCTTTTACAGAAAGTCAAAGACTTTTCTTGTGCACAAAGTTCAATTGGTTCTCCATCTCAGTGTAAAACCAGCTTTTATGACTGTTCCAAATCGAACACTTATTCAAGCAGCCCTAAATCTACTGTTTCTAAGAACTATTCTTGTTCTTCTAATCAGTATTATAAAGGGTATGTTATCAGATCACCCAAAAAAATTTCTAAGACTAAAAGCATTTGGGTTAATAAAGCTGATTCGGTTTCATCTCATACACCTGTTATTACTAACTCTATTCTTCCTTGCATGTGAGATCCACTAATGATTTGATCAATCTTAGCAAGAGAAGAATTATGTGCTCAACATGCAGAGCCAATGATTTTGTCAATAAGAAAAAGTTCAACAGGCGACATGGAGATAAAAGCTATCAGAACAGTTGGAAAGGTAAGAACATGTATGATCATAATAACTGGTATGGATCATATTCTATTTCTGATCATCCTATTCAAAGTGCTAAAAAGAATATATCTAATAGGAATAGATGATTTGGAAGTTACAACATACCCCAACCTGATACTAACAAAATATGACCCAAATTCATTTGGGTACCAAAATCTACTTAATCTGGTTTTGCAGGTGTGTCAAATTTTGTGTTGATCAGAATATCATATCAGTGATACACCAATGCAGGGGGAGTCGTAATCTATTCCAAACAAGGCTTCTGAATACATTAGTTCAGAACCCGTGCTTAAACATTTTGGTTTCTAAACACCTAGTTTAGGACCCGTGCTAATCATGTTTCCATTTTTATTCTTTTGAGCTAAACTGAAACATTACTGAAATCAACTTTCTAGAGGGAGTCTCTAGAAGTTTTTAATAAATTTTTTTTTGGAAAATGATTTGCTTTGGGAAAACGAGTACATCTTCTGAACAAATATTTCTTGAGATTTTACTTGCGTAATTTCTCATCGTACATAACTCTAATACTTGTTTCAGCTATTCTTCAAACTGTTATTATAACGTCTCTTATAAGAAAATCATTTTCGGTGATAATACGTTCATTTGTATTCAAAAGTTTGTTTTCTGATATTTTTTTACGTTGATGGATATACATTCAATATTTTTTTTAATATCATAATCTGTAAACTCGTTTTTACAGATCTTCATTTATTTCTCTCATATACCGAATAATCTGATCGTTGTAGCATCATTCTTTATTGATTGTGCTTAAAGCCAAATTTCTTGATCAATTTTTATCTGATCATTGTGATTATTTGCAATAATATTTTTGATCAATCATTGTGATCAACTGAGCTTACAGTATTTTAGGAGGGACTGAGTGCTTATTAGAAATACCTCAATGGAATGTCAGAACCGACAAACCTACCCATGAGAACAACCATATCTGAGTGAGCTTTATATACAAAAGGGTTTGTGTGTTGAGACTAAAATGAAAATGAGAGGGGTAGTTGTGGTTAGCTAAAAGAATTGACGAGAGTTGTGTCAGGATTAAAAGAAAATAAGAATCCTGTTCCAAACTTCTAAAATTCGGGCATATCACACAATCTATTAGTTTTCAATTCTTTCGAGACTAATATTGAAAAAGGTAAAGCCCAGGCCAATTCTTGTTACAACCCACCAGCTACTCATTTATCTCTCAATAGATAAGTGTTTCAATAACACTTGAGGCACGCAGCTCATCATCTATCAATTTCTCATTCGGAGAAAGTTGATATTGAATCAGAAGGATATATGTCCCCCCCTTCAAGTCTTTTTGATCACTAATTGAGTCTGATAAATTTGTGTAGTCCACACGGTTTATCTTTTTGAGCCTAAATAGAAGCATTAGTTGCTTTATCTTTCTACACTACACAAATTGCATTTTATAAGTTATTTTGCCAAAACATTCATAGATATGCTATTATCAAGCTATCGATGATTGAATGGAAGACCTGGTGAGATGAGCATCAAAAAGTCTCATATATACAGTACTTCTGTTGTACTGAGTATATCTGTTATACTCACAGGCCAATCTTTTTATAAGATTGAAAACAATTTCATTCGTTGAAATTGGTTGTTACCTTCCCATTCCCTTAATCTGAAAATATTAAATAAGTGGATTTGCAAAGATCTACTTACAATTTCATTAATTGACGGCTTATGCGGAGGATTTCATTCTTGTGTATGATGGAATGATTCCCATTTCATCATAAGGGGGAGTATCTAATAATGAATGAAATGTCCAATTCCGAACATTATAAGGGGAATCTGATGTAAAGATCAAGGGGGAGTAACTTCAATAATGACAAAAGACTCAAAAGGAGTGCGACTGGAGATAATTACAGAAAGATTATTCCTGTGCTACAACGACTAAGAGTTTTTGAATGAGAAGATCATTGTTTCAAAAGTTTACCATCAGAGTTCTCTTTTTCAAAGAGAAAATTTGTTAGAGTTTGTTGTCTGAAGATTCTTTAAAGATCATATCTGAAGATCGTTGCTGTTTTTGTTCAATATTGTCAAAAGAGAATATCATCGTTGTTCTACATTCGAGGGGAGAATGTGAGAAGATCTTTCTCAATAAATGATTGTCTGAAGTTTCATGTTGAAGATTGTTTTTGAAGAAGACATATTGTGTTTAAAGCTTCAAAGTTCAAACGAGACTCAAAGCGCGCAAATTCTTTCAAGTCTGAATACAAAGGGGGAGAATGTTAGGACTGAAAGTCAGTGTAAAATTGTATTCGTCTTGAAAGTTAATTTTGTCTATAATTGTGTAAAAGTCATCGTGTTTGACTTTTCTTTAAGATAGTTTGACTTTGACCTTTGTCATGTTTGACCCTATATAAAGGGTATTTCCTTTGTATTTTTAGTGGAGCTCATTTGTTAAAATCTGATTACGTAATAAAGTTTGACTATATTGTGAGATTTGACTTTCTCTCTCAAACTTCATCTTCAATGTTCTTAATGTTCATATCCAGATCAACCATTGTTCTTGAAGATTTAATGAAGATTGATTGATTGTGGACTCACACAAGTGAAGGAGATTAGTCAATCAAGTGAATCAGCAAGTGAAGGAAGCGACAATTATGACTCAGACTCAGAAATGACAGAATTCGAACATGCCATGGCAATGCTGACAAAAGCATTCCAAAAGAAGTTTCAAAAGAGACCGCATTCGAATAATCAAAGATTCTCTTCAGGCTCAAAATACGAATTTAAAGATAAATTCGGTGAAAAGAAGAAATATGAAGAGAAGAGATTCAAGAAGAAATACAAAAAGAAACCGGAAGAGAAGAAGAAATTTGTGAAAGGCGTAGCTGATGAGAATACAAAATGCTACAACTGTCGCAAGCTAGGTCACTTTGCAGTAAATTGCAGAAAGCCGGTAACGAGAAATACCGACTATTACAAGAACAAATTTCTTCTATCAAAACAATGAGATGCGGGCAAAGCATTAATGGCAGAGGATGACTATAGGTTAAACTTAACCGATGAGGAGGAAGAGTCAGAAGCTGTGGCTCACATCTGCTTGATGGCGAAAACTGAAAATGGTTCTTCAGATGGATGAGAAGAAGAGAATGTTGAGATGGAAGAAGATGTATTAGAAAAATCAAGCATTAATCAGATGCAAAAGATGATGCTTAAACTCCAATCTTTTCAGCAACAATTAAAAACTGAAAAATTGCATTCAAATCAATTTCAAAAAGAATTAGAAACACAAAAAGAAAAATACATCAAAATCTTTGATGAAAATGCTAGAAATTTGGATTGGGAAAAATCTTTACTATTTGAATCTAAATCATTTAAAGAAAAATCCAACATCTTAAAAACCGAGTTATCTGACTCAAATGAACGATATAAGTCGTTAGAGTTAGTGAATGAAGATCTAATTGTTAAGATTAGTAAACTTGAATTACATATTATTGATTTAAATGATAAACTGAAAGCTAAGGAAGAGAAGTTATATAAGAGATGACAGACTGATCAAACAATTTTTCTAAACAAACCCTCTAAAACAAGATTCTTTAACCCTCGGGAAGAGTGGGAATATGAAAATCCGAAATTTTTAGGAAAAGCTTTATACTATACCCCGACTTTATATAAATTTGAATATCTTGATTGCGGACCCAAGTTTCAAATTAAATATACTAAATCTTCTGATGAAGTAGAACAACAAGAAGATATTAACCGAAAAAGAAAAGACAAGATGCAAGTTCCGTTTGATTATAAAAACTTAAATGATAGCTACAAAACACAAGTCTCTGCACTTTCAACTGATTAGTTTCACAGTTATTCAAAAGCAGAGCTTGAATCTAAACCAGCTGAACCAAAGCTTTATACTCCAACTTTAATTTTAGAAAAACAAGTGGTTCAACTAGAAAAAATTTTAAATGAAGAAAGGTTGTCTTTCAATAAACAAAAGCAAGAGTTTTTAAATAAAATTGAGGATTTAGAAAATTCTAAAGCTAAAACGGAACGAATTGAGTCGGAATATTTTTCGTGTGCTAAATCTTCGAGTGACGCTTCTGATTCAGAAGAAATAAATATTTTAAATGAAGAAATGAATTTTTCAGATATCTTGAATTCAGAAACTTGTTTGGATAATGAGATTGATCAGTTCGACTTTTCTAAGAAACTTCTCAGTCATGAAGATTTCCTTGTTAAAAATGAAATGACTGAGGATTATGACTTAGCTTCAGATTTGGAAAAGAATTTTAATGCAAAACCTGTTTCCGAGAATTGGTATTATAAAAAGAATAAAACTAAAAAGAATTCGAAGAAACAAAATAAGCTTGCTAATAAGAAAAATAAACATAAAGTTCATCATTCAATTAAAGCTGATGATTTTATTTTTCTTGTTTCAGATAACTCGTTGAAGTTTAAGAAGGTTTTGAGAGTAAAAGAAGAAAAATCTTCAACTCGACAGAAGAAGAATAATTTTATTGATTATGTATTAAATAATTCGACATTGAATAATTTTGTAAAAGGATATTCAGTAGATGAATTGTTTGAGATTAGAAATAGTAAAAATAATTGTTCTCCGTGTGGATTGAATGAGTTGCTTAAGTCTTTTACTTCTTTTAAGCCTTATCATATCATGCATTCTGCTTTATCTAAGAAAATTCATTTTAAAGAATGTTGGTTTGGTACATACAGTATACCACCAACAAGATCTGATCTCAAAGAACCCAATCTAAAATGGGTACCAAAACCCAATTGATTCACTTTTACAGGTTAACCGGCATGTGTGGTTCTTAGACTCAGGATGTTCTAAGCACATGACTGGTAGAAAAGAATTATTATCTAACTATGTTGAATCATTTGGAGGTACGGTAAGATTCGGAAACGATCAATACGCGCCTATCCTTGGATATGGTAACGTAATATCTGAAAATTTAATGATAAAGAAAGTGTCGTATGTCGAAGGACTTGGACATAATCTTTTCAGTATAGGTCAGTTTTGTAATAAAAATTTTGAAGTATGTTTTAAAGCTAACCAGTGCATCATCCGTACTACTGATGGTTAGGAGCTTCTAGTTGGAATAAGAAGATCAAACCTCTACACAATGGACCTATCCAACACACAAGTAGATACTGATGTCTGCTTGATATCCAAAGCATCCTTGAATCGTAATCTGTTGTGGCATCGACGTCTTTCTCACCTTAACGTCAAATATCTGAACAAGTTGGTTTGTGACAACTTGGTTAAGGCATCCCGGACTTAAATTTTCATAAAGACCATGTGTACAGTGCATGTGAGATGAGTAAGCTGAAGAAAGCTTCACATAAGACGAAGACAGAGTTCAATAACGAACGTCCTCTGCATCTACTCCATACGGATCTCTGAGGTCCTATGCGAGTCCAAAGCATAAACGGAAAGAAGTATGTGTTGGTCATAGTCGACGACTACTCGATATATACCTGGGTTCATTTTCTGAGGTCAAAGGATGAAGCAGCTGAGACAATCATTTCTTTCTTGAAGACAGTTCAAAATAATCTACAACTGCCAGTTCAGAAAATCAGAACTGACAACGGAACTGAATTCAAGAACAATACTCTCGACTCATTTCTAGAATCCATCGGTATCACACATACATTCTTAGCAGCCCGGACACCGCAAGAGAATGGTGTCGTTGACCGTAAAAACAGAACGTTGGTGGAAGCGGCGTACACTACTTACCTGCTTAAAGCTTCCATTATTCCTATGGGCTGAAGCAGTGGCAACTGCATGTTTTACCCAAACCGATCTCTCGTTCACAAAAGGTTTGGTAAAATTCACTATGAAATAATAAATAAAAGAATACCTAATATCAAATTCTTTCGAGTGTTTGATTGCAGGTGTTTTATCTTAAATGACAAAGAGGATAGAGGGAAGTTCGCTGCAAAGGCTGATGAAGCTGTCTTCGTAGGCTATTCGAAAACATCTGCTGCATATAGGGTCTACAACAAAAGGACAAAAATAATCAATGAGAGCGTCAACATGTCATTTGATGAAGTTATTGAAGTGGCTTCTGAACAACACGGTTCAGGACCCGGGCTGATAATTAATACCATGCAGAAAGCTGATAAACCTGAATCTTCAAATACTGATAATTCTGACTTAGATTCTTTGTTTGAAAACTTTTATGATGAATATTTCAAAAATAAATCTAATCAGTCCAATGATTTGTCCAAGACTATACAAGTCGAACAACAGTTATCTGATCCATCTCCTGATGTATCAGTAACTAAAACTGAAGAAGAAACTGAAGAAGTAGATGAAGAAATTGAGATGGAAACTCTTGATGGTCCAGTTCAGCGTGAAGAGGGTGTAAGTACTGACGTGCCAGAGGTGTCGGTCGTTGAAGATGAAAATACCTTACCTCAGTCAGATATTCAGCCTACCTCAGTTCCAAATATTGAGCCTTCATCTGAACCTGTTCCGATTAACTCCCGAAATGCTTACACTGATCAAAACTCAGATCAAAGTTCTTATATTCCCCTACCTCATAGCAAAAAGTGGACCAGGAATCATCCAATACATCAAATTATTGGTGATCCATCAGCACCTATTCGTACTCGGTCTGCTACAGCTAATGAGTGTCTATATTCCACGTTTCTAAGTAATATTGAACCAACTAAGGTGTCTGAAGCCTTAGCAGATCTGGATTGGATACTCGCGATGCAAGAGGAGCTGAACCAGTTTGAAGCACTAAAAGTCTGGAGATTGGTACCCCGTCCCAATAATAAGACGATTATCGGTACAAAATGGGGTTTCAAGAATAAAAAGGATGAAGACTGTGTTGTTGTCATAAATAAGGCCCGGCTCGTCGCTAAAGGATGCAATCAACAAGAAGGTGTTGACTACGATGAAACATTTGCCCCGGTAGCAAGGATCGAAGCTATAAGGATGTTTCTGGCGTACGCTGCACACAAGAACTTCACGGTGTATCAGATGGACGTCAAGACGACATTCCTTTACGGTATTCTCAAAGAAGAAGTCTATGTTGCTCAACTGGAGCGTTTTGTGGATCAGTCAAAGCCGGATCATGTTTACATCCTTGACGGAGCCCTATATGGTCTTAAACAAGCACCAAGAACCTGGTATGACATTTTATCAGAATTTCTGGTAAAGTCAGGTTTCTCGAAAGGTAATATTGACACGGCCTTCTTTATTAGAAAGGAGAAGTCGGATATTGTAACACCCCAAAAATACATATACCAAAAAAATCATGAGAGAGAGAGAGCCCAAAGCATAAAATAAAATTTAACCAATAAGAGAAATAGAATGGCGATTACAATCCGGCTAATCRAGATGATAAATAACGACTTATTAATCTACATCCTAAATCTAGATTAAAGACGGGGGTTTCTAACATTCTTCAAAAGT
>NC_037540.1:23106625-23148090 GCF_001531365.2 Cynara cardunculus var. scolymus | reverse complement strand
TATATATATATATATATACACTTAAAATATTCAAGAATAAGAGAAAACATAAGAATACCTCGTAGCGGAACGAAAGAGAATTTCGGGGTGTTACAGATATTATTTTGATACAAATTTATGTAGACGACATAATATTTGGATCTACGAACCCAAAATACTGCAAAAACTTTTCTGCCTTAATAGTTTCGCGTTCTAAAATGAGTATGATGGGTGAGATGAACTTCTTTTTAGGTCTTCAAGTAAAACAATTATCTTCGGGAATTTTTATTTGTCAAACAAAATATATTTTTGATATCCTGAAGAAATTTAATTTGGAAAGCTGTTCGTCTATCAAAACACCTATGGCTCATGGAACGAAAATACATGCTGATCCACCTGGAAAAGCTGTTGATCAGAAAACATATAGAGGCATGATTGGTTCTTTAATGTATTTGACGTCTTCTAGACTGGATATTATGTTTTCAATGCATCTTTGTGCCAGATATCAGGCTAATCAAAAGGACTCCCATTTAAGTGTCTTTAAGCGCATTTTTCGTTATCTAAAAGGGACTGCTAATCTTGGACTCTGGTATCCCAAGGGTACTAGTTTTGAACTAACAGCTTACTCAGATACAGACAACGCAGGTTGTATGTTGGATAGGAAAAGTACTTCGGGACATCTATAATTTCTGGGAGACAAATTAGTCAGATGGGCATCAAAGAAACAAAACTGTGTGTCCATATCTACTGCTGAAGCAGAATACGTAGCTGCTGCTAGCTGCTGTTCTCAATTATTGTGGATGCAGACACAGTTCAGAGACTACGGGTTTTATTTTAATAAAATTCTTATTTATTGTGATTCCAAAAGTGCAATTGCCATATCCTGTAATCCTATTCAACATACTAAGACCAAACATATAAATATTCGGTATCATTTTATTAAAAATCATGTAGAAAAAGGAATCATTGAGCTGTAATTTGTAAATACAGAATTTCAGTTAGCCGACTTATTTACGAAAGCTTTAGACGAAAAACGCTTCAGCTTTCTCGTATCTAAGTTAGGCATGCTGAATTTGAAAATTTGATTTTTTATTAAAAACAGTTCAATTTCTTGAACTGTATTTAATTCAAATTCATTTGGTCAAAATATCTGTATTTTTTAATACAAATCAGTGTTTCATTTTTTTATCTGATTTTAAATTCTTTGATCGTGGAAATCTATATTTGAGGGGGAGTGTGAAATTTTATCTGTTTATCTGATTCATATTTTGAGGGGGAGTGAATTTATCTGTATGAACTAACTGGTTTAAATTTTTCTTACAGGTTATTAAACAATATCTAATTTTTGAAAGATTTAGAGTTTAAAAATATAAGTGTTTGGCCTATTTAGACTAATCCGGACAACACTTTGTCCGATTTATTGCATATCCAGACAAAGCAGTGTCCGATTTAGCCTAATCCGGACAAAAGGCTATATGATAAACTCTTATCCGGATAAGATTAAATATGTTTCCAAAGGAGTTGTGCGATGTTCTAAATCGCTTAGTGATATTGAGGGGATTCCTAAATTGTTTGATTTCTTTGTATGTTTCAAGTGTTTAAATCGCTCGTTCCTTGAGCAATTTAAGTCTTATATCGCTTATCATTTGAACGATTTATTGTAAATCGAATGACTCTTGAGCGGTTTATTTTTAAATCGATCGACCCTCGAGTGGTGTTCATCTAAATCGCTTGTGCGTTGAATGATTTATTGTCCAGATTAACTCTTAGTCTTTGTGCGTATTCTCTAAATCAGACACCTCTTGTCCGATTTATCCTAATCCGGATAAGCCTTGAGCGGTTTAGAATTTGAACGGTTTTTTACTTTGACTATAAATACTCGATCATTTTTTACACTTCATTTTTACTTTCACCATATATCGCTTGTTACTGTTCAATCGTCGTCTCCGGTCATCTTTATCGACTGTTAAATCACTCAAGTTCTTCAAAGTTTGTTCAATCGATTCCTGTTTCATCCCTATTCTTCATCAAAGGTTTAAACCTAATCTTTTTTGGACTCGATATGTTCTTGGACTGAGACAAATTTGGATTATATCTTAATCGAACATTAATAAGACAATAATTTGTCAAAAGTCGATTTTGGGTTTAATGGTCATAACAGATAACTATATGAATAATTAAATCGGATATAATAAATCTGTTTTTGATCTAATAAGATTTGTTAATCGGTGTTTAGAATAGATTTTTTTAGGTTTGTTTTGTTTTTTGATCGATTTAAGATTTTTTTTAAGGTTTTAGTTGTTGACCGGATTGTTCACTGAAGAAGGTGACTGGAGTTTACTCCGATCAACCTTAATCCGGTTGAGTTGTCTGGATTATTTTGTTTAGACTTGGTATTTTTTTGTTTCTTTTTCATCCGGATATCAAATCCCGGTGGAATTCTTTTATTTTTTTTTAGTTTCAAATATTTTTTTAAGATTTTTTTTGTGTTTTTAGTCTTAATTTTTTTTAGAATATTTTTTTAGTATTAATTTTTTTTAGAATTATTTTTTTTACGTAAATTTTTGTTTAGATTTTTTTTAAGTGTTTAATTAATTTTTAGTGAATTTTCTTTAAAAAAATTAGTGTTATTTTCTTTAATTTTTTTTAAGTTTTTCAATTTCCTTTTCAAATTTTTTTAACTTTTATTTTGAGATATTAGCATTGTTTCATTATTCAAGATCTAATTTTCTGGAAATTTTACAGGTATAAATGGCAGATCAACATAATCAGTCTGACGAGGAATCCCATATTCCTTCAGTCAGGTCTGATAACATTAATAACACACCCCAGCCATTAAACCAACCAATCCCAGAAGAAATCATCCCACCTCAAAGCCAATTTCTCGAAATTAAACCCAATAACCATTCTTTTAACTTTGATATGCCCTCTGAATACCAGATAATTCCAGAAATTCTTCGCGGACATCCAATATCACATGCCCTTTATGCCCATTCTCCAGTCACAATGATTTATCTCCAACAATTTTGGAACACATTAATTCTTGCCAAAGACGGTGAAACTTATTATTTCGAAAGAAGCGTAGACGAACATGTCAGTCATTTGACTCTAAAACGACTCCGAAGAATACTACACCTTCCGGGACCAGGCTCCACAGGATTTGAATCCTTGGTTACAGACGACGAACTCTGCCGTAATATCAAACGATTAGGATACTCGCAAGAGTTGACTAATCCGTCGCAGTTCAAACGGCGATTCCTTCCGTCAATATGGCATCTACTTTTCTCAATCCTCAACCGATGCCTAACATCAAAGACTGCCAGAATCGATACCTGTAGCAGTTCATTTTTGAAGTTCTTTCACGTGATCGTATTTACGCGCAAGTACGATTATGCATTGATAATATGGAACGAACTAGTCGAGCTCGTCAACGCTAAACGGTTTCCGTCTAAAGCAAGGAAGTTTGTGTCATTTCAAAGATTTCTTCAATTATTCATTAAAGTCATGATGAACTCCAACGATGGCATTCGGGTCAGGGCAAACAGTGAAGTTGGGCCATCGTTCGTCATGACGCGTATTTGGCAACACACCGAAGTTGAAGATTTGGACTCTATAATGGAAATTCCACCCGAGCTTTTTGCCTTCGCTGATCAAAGGGCTCAGTACGTAATAGACTATATGAGAGGGATAGATCCTATATTTTCAACCAGAATCAGTTGAACTTGCCCCAGGATCACCTCATGCCTTAGCTGAGGGAGAGGGAATGGCTATAGGTGAGAGTGTTCAGGAACAAGGGTTACCTAAACTGGCATCTGAGCAGAGAGAAAATGAAAATGAGAAGGGTGATGAGGAGCGGGGAGCCTCTGATCAACATAGTACTTCAACAGAAAGTACTTCCATAACTTCTTCAAGTTCGGAAGATACTATTTCCGATATCGAGGCAGCTCAGGGTGATGATCATGATGATGATGATAATGATGATGCTGACAATCCTGCTCAACTGATGCTTTCTCAGAATATTCAACTTGGAGCAGTGATTGAGAACATTGACGATATTTTTCCAGAATTTGAAGCTCCACAGACTTGCCCAAGTCTACAATCTTTATTGTTCAATGTTGATGACTTTGGTGACAGATTTGAAGAATATGATCGTATGCTGGAAGATGTTTTCAGATATTCCAGTAGAAGAAGGTGATGAGGGAGCTCAAGTCGAAAATGTTGAGAGGTTGAGTGTAAGGGACGGAGAAAAAGATGGTGAGTGTGAGAGTGGAGCACAAAATGAAGAACAAGCTCCTATCCCAGCCGAATCAGATAGCCGGGGCACCCACATCTGCTATCGACATTCATCCGTTGAATGTTGGTATTGAAGAAGACATAGCTAGCCCATCTATGCATTTGCACACCCATCCTAGCCACTCAACTGGTTCTCAACAACCAGTTGTTTCAATTCATCACGGGGATATAGCACATACTCTATCTACTTCTCATTCGAAGAATGTAGATATTGAAACAAGTAGGTCACTGCCCCAGCCTACGACTTCGATTCAGTGCACCTCGAGTTTAGAGCCTATACACTTAGGTACACAAGAGTCTAGAGCATCTGTTGCTCCCATTGCGGTTCTTAGTGAACCTGCTGGAACGACCAGAGTGGTGTCAATTGACCTACCACAAGGACCGGTCGGAAGTCCTACCAGTGGTACCATTTTGCCAACACTGAACGTAGGCACAACAGTTTATTCAACTGTTGTCTCAGCTGGTAATCTAAGTGATCCAGGAGTGATCTTACCTGACTTCGTGTCAAGGGAATATTTGGACGGCGCCCTAAAGGCTGTTCAAGATCATATGAAAGAACAAATTTCAAGTCTCAAAAGGATAATGAAAGGGAAGGAGCCAGTAGTAGAAGATCAACCGTCTGTGTCGTCACCACCGCCTGTACCTGAGCCTCCGACGGTACAAGAGCAATCGGAGAGCCTCAGAGTTTTTGGCCTTTCAGGATGTGGTTGCTTCTAACTTCTCAAAAGTTAGTAAGTTAATTACATATAACACTCAAGCCCTGAAAAGTTCAATTGATGCCCTCTTTGAACGGGTATCTATCTTAGAAGAGACGTGCCGAGCTCAAGCCACCTTACTGAAACGAAGACATGATGATCTGGACGATCCTGATCATCATGAGGGGGAGAGAAAGAGACAGAGGCTGGCTGAGTCATCTGCTCGTGCTCAAAGTGTTGAAAGAGAGTCAACTTCTCAAGCAGTTAACGTCGAAAGTCCTGTTTCTGAATCTACAAGGGAAAAGGACTACTGAGCCAATAATTGTGGAAGATGAGACAGCTCCGGAGACAAACCCAGCGATCGAGCCAATGGTTGAAAAGCCGACGGACTCCATTGTAGGAACAAAGCTGCTACTGGATTTGTCGGCCAATGTTGGATTTAATGAAGCGTTTGCTAGAGAACTGGGTGGAGAGCAGGATTTTGGTGAAGACATTGACAACATTGATGAATCAACTGGAGTGTATTTTGACTTTGAAGCAGATATTAATGAAGAAGATCTTGTCTTCCCATTCCAGGGTGATCATCAGACTTTGCCTGAACCCTCCATTGTAGTTCATCTTGGTGCGTTCGAAACTCCGAGAGCGGCATTTGATCCGACTGAAATATTTTCAAAGAACTATGTGTCGTTTGCAATTCGCGCCAATGTTCCAGGTTATGATCGTGCAAGGATCAGGGAAACTTATCTGGAGGACATCTACTTTGGTATCTTCCTCGGGCACCGCAAAGCTCTCAGTGCTGACAAGATTCTTGGTATTCATAAAGAATCTCGAGACTATCGTATGGAGTACAAGCACTTTCTCAAGGCAAAGCGTCTCCCAATCAGCCAAGTTCGGACCAAACATCGAGTCGTCTCAATCAAACAAGTTGATGCCCAAAGACTTCTTAGAGTGTGGTATCCGGTGTTCACTGTTACTCGACAAGATGGGAAGGTCTGGGTATTTAGCAAAGCTGATTTCTCTAACCTATATTTAGAAGACTTGGAGCATATGTACCACGAACTGCGGAACAAGACGGTCAGAAGAGAAGGAGCACTTGTTGGTCTTAGTGCTATCAAAAGATTTATGCGAAGTCATGTCAAAGTGTCTATGGGTCTTGATGTCCAAATGGGTCTTGAAGACAGTCAGAGAATCATTAACTTGAAGAGACCTGATCAAGAGCTAGAAGATATTGAAGGCTATCCGTTGTATATAATTTTTGAAGAACCAGAGTTCAAGGTGGTATACAGTGCCGAGGGTCGAATAAAGAAGTTCATGAGATTCAGTGAGCTGAATAAATATTCTGATGGCACTATACGGATGGTGAGACGAGCGCTTGAAACGAGAAGAGCTGATAACGATAGAGCTACGGAGTCGGAGAGGATGAGTCCAAAGGATAGGTATTTGTTGATTAATGCCTTGGATTTGCTTGATGATAAATTGCAGTATCGGAATGCACTAAAGATGCTAGAGATACTGCTCGGACTTAGAAAGAACAGATTTACAATGTCTCGACCTTGAATTCAAAGGGGGAGATTGTTAGGTTCAAGTTTATGCTTAAATGTTGTATTCAAGTTCTCTCATTGTAATGCTTTTGTAATAGTTAGTCTTTAGAATTTCCTTAGCATAAATAGTTTTAGCTCTCTTAATTGTCATTGGTTCAATTCATAATTTCCAGATTAGTTGTAAATCATCTTGTACCTTCTCTCAAGAAATACAATACAATATTTGGTGAAATTCTCTTTCTACTCAATCTTGTTCTTGTTCTTGAAGATTAACTCTGATTTGTATGATTTTGGGAACATCAGTAATGTAACTTGGTAGCACTTACATGGGTAAGCGTTTAGTAAACGGCCCCTAAGACCAACTATAGAGTAAAGTCAACAAAGAACGAGACCAATTAAAATCGAGCAAAAGAGCCACACATCTATGTACGGATTATGGTACTAGGAACCTTAGAGTGCAACAACTACACCTCAAGTTGTTGTAGAACAACCTTCAGATTGTTTATTGGACTTATATAAATCACATTAATTAAGAAACAGCCACTGGTAATAGACAATACAAATCTGACCATTGGACCAAACTCAAGTCGTTTGCATCTTCAATAAACCTATCTTCAACAACTATCACAACACAAGTCTGCTGAACACTCGCTACATATATCAAAATGACCACACTAAACTAACCCAATATTCCCACTCTGAGATTGGATATGAGGGGTAAGATATGCAGACCTGACCTCCAATCCAAAAAAAGGCAGAAACGCATATCAACATCCTTCTACCAAATAAGTAACCACATATACAATACAAATAGATGCAGCATCCAAATCCAAGACCATTATGAGGTTGGATTGTATGTCTTCTAGGAACATTTTTGTGGCAATGTTTCAAAGGCAGATACCGTGTTTTCAAATTTGATGCGATGAAGAGGGGCTCCACTTTGCTTGATGGCACATGCTTGCTTGTCTTCAAGAGGGCACCGTGCCTTTAACATTGAAAATACGTGATTGTTCAATCGCCGTGCTTTCTTCATAGCCTCTAATAGCACTTCCCATCCCTGTCAAAATTAAGCCACAAAGAAAGAAAGAATGAATATGATTTCATCAATGTATCTTTCCTTTCTAATTTTTTTACATACATTATAAATACTAGGAAGATCGCCACAATTACCAAAAACCACCACCAACCCTTGATGAAAGGCATAAAAATAAAAGCAAGGGCATAATAATCTTAAGTGAATCATAACAATCCTAAGGTAGTTCAAGAGCATATTCTCCTTTTTCAGCAATAACTTATACTTGTATTGATTCCTCTGTTTAGGGTACTACATCCTCACAATTTAATTATGAAATCAAGATCTTTGATAGGAGTTGTTTTAGAAAGAATATCTGGAGAAGGTTATTATGGGTTGCAACAAGTTCTTGCAATTTTCTGACTAAGGGGTTGTTTACCAAACGCTTACCTGGTAAGCACTTAGCAAGTCACATATCTCACCGGATGAACATGGCAAGGACCGAGAATCTTACCCGCTAAGAGCGATGGCAAGGACCTAATAAGTGAGGGTGACAACTCGTACCCGGTTAGCGCTTACCGGGAAAGTGTTTGGGTAAACAGCCCCTCAATTTCGTTAGTGTTGTGTGTATATAATTGGTGGATCTGATTTGGGTTCTTGAACCATGGCAATTAAATGGATAAATCTGGCCTTAAGGTTGATCATGTTGGTGCTTTTCAAATCTCTTACATGATTGGAAAAAGTATAGACAGCATCAGTGTAGAACACGAGTGTATCAAAAATGAGTTTTCCCATTGTTAATAAACTGGGAAGATGCATATAATTTGGCAACATATATAGAAATCAATGATCCAGAACTTTTGAAAAAATAATTTAGTTGACAATGATTGGACCTGAGCAAAGTGAGGAGTCTTATTTGATGGTGCAGTATCAACTTCTGCAATGTTGAGGACTTGATAGGAGAAATCAAAGAGCTCAAAGTGAAGTTGTTGACCAAGCAAGTATATTATTGTGCAACCACCCCATGCAACTGAATCACCCAACATTTCATGGTTGTTTGGGGGTACCTGCATACATTCTTCCAAGTATTCCTGCAAATAAAATCATATTAAAAAGTGTAATAGTTATATATTTCTAAAACTCTGTGTTCTTTTATCTTAGACATTTATTTTGGAACGGATGGAGTATTCCATATGATATGACAGTCAACTAAAACCTAGTAGCAGAAGATATAATCAAGCCTAATACAAGTACTATAAACATATAGAAAAATAACATTAAGGAATATCGAATATCTCAAGGAGAGGTGAAATAATGAAAGCATCACTTACTATTTGGAGACCACTAAATATACGGTAAAAGTCCTTTGATGTGGTAATGTCAATGAACCCAGTCTTTGGTGCAGCACTCCATTTGGTGCAATATTTATCCAGTGCAGCACTGGTGAAAGCAAGGGCATACTCAAGCACACTTCCAGTATTTAAGTTAGCCTTGTACAATAAATCTGAAACAAACAAAATTTTGATCCATTAAAAGGTCTCAATGACTGATAAACAAACCCCACAAAATGGTATGCCTTTGTTAGTATAGGAATAGCAAAAAGGAAGTCCAGATCATTGGCAAAGTAAGCAAGGTAAGTCTGCAAGTTGAGAATGGAACATAATGGCACTTTGACAAAATTAATTTAATGCGCAAATATCTTATACACTCACTACTTAATTCATAACACCTTAACTTTAGCTATGTGCAAATTATTCTACAAGCCTAAGACACTATATAAGGAATTATTTAATACGTTGCCACTTTTTTCATTTTACCATCATCATGAGTAGCTGAGAGCAACAAATGGTGAAGTTACTAGGTCACTATAACAAATGAACAGTTTTCATTTTGTTAAATTAAACCAAGTACACCTGTTTCAGTAGCATGTAAGATGAACCCAAGGAGAAGAATGTACAGATTATCTACCAACAGGAATGACAAAGTATACCCACCAGCAGCTTCGGCCTGTTTTGACATTGTGTAGAAGGGTGTGGGATTTAAAGGGTTGCTTGATACAATAGCAGCAGTGGCTGACTTGAAGAGAGTGACAACAGGGCTACTTCCCTCTTCCTGTGACTGTAGTATTTGACCATCTGCACCAGGTATCAAGCCTAACCATGAGGCCACTTGCATGAACTGTGTTGTGTCAACTTCTCTCTGTTGAACATCAGTATTGAAAGAGTAAGAAGCAGCTATTTATTATGTCATATAATTCTGAGAAATTAGTTGTTAAGTTTTTTATGGCATATAAGGTTTCCATGAAGTAGGTATCTAAAATTATAAGAAAAAGCTCCACAAAAATGTCAGAGAAAGCTATTGAAAATCTTTTACAAGTACTTTTTTCTTTCAGGAGATTAATGACTATCTAGTAAGATACTTGTGATATTACTTTTTACTTGATCCATTTCAATGAAATTGAGAATAAGCTAGAGCTGTGCGGGAGCTTCACATATTCATGTCCCTGAGATTTGTAAACTAAAATTAAAAAGGTTATATCCCTCTCTTCTTCTTCTTTCCCTTTGATTTGTTAAGTTTTTGATATCAAGAAACTTGTTTGTATGTGATACCAGCCAACAATGATGGTTAGCACCAAGTCTACAATATTTAATTTCTGCATATTGTGGATGCCAGTTCCATCTTAACCGCTCACCACTTGTTCCGCTTACGTTTATATGGTCACTCATCATAATTAATACCTTTTCCTTTCACGTTTACCAGCATATTCATATTTTCAACAAGTGTTTGGAAAATGTAATTTAGGACCAAATGTAGTAGTTGTGCAGTCATAAGCTCCATTAATGTACAAGACATGAACAAACTGAGAACTCACCAAAACAATATCAAGCAGCCCCATCCAATATAAGGCACTTCCAACCTCCTTAATCCCATGTAGAATCTCTGTTTTAAGTTCCGTTTTTGACTGCCACTTAAGAAGTTCTTTGACAAGCCGCATACAGCCTAAACAAAGAATAGTTCAGATAGGTACCACAAAGAAACTAAACATATTCTTGTAACAGATTCAGGAAATGGTCAACACTTGAGTATATAAACATAATAGGATTCAGTATCAGTGTGAGTGTGGGTGTGCTTGTGATATGCGGGTTAGGCATACGTTATGTACATAACTCGCTGCATCTTCCCAATTAGCCTGTTTTGCACTTTCACCAGGGATAGCAATATGATCATTAGTATCAGATGAAGTTACAAATCGGTCCCTGGGGAGTATATGTGGTTTTAACCTTAACTTGAGGGAATATTTTCTAAGGTTTTCATCTACACATGAACCTGTTCCACTGTTGATTCTATATGTTTTGCTGTGTTTGCATTAGATTTGGATCCAGCACAACGGTCGATTGCTGGAAGGTCTACTTCAGTTGATGTAAAGTTTATGAAGTCAAAATGCTCTTACCTACATGTTTTAGAAGTATGTGTTCCATGGACACTAGGCTTTTCTAATGTAGGTGCATTATGGGAGTTCAGAGTTTAGTAACCTTAACAAAAATATGAATGTTGGTTCTCTTCATGCACACTAACACTGCAAGGTTGCAAATCATGGAAGTGATACACTTGCCAAAAGTGGTGGGGAGGTGGAAGTCAGGAAGAATAATTATCAAATAGGACTTCAGGGAAATCGGAAGAAGTGGGAATATCCTGCCATTTTAAAATTTTTGTTGTTTGACAAGAGCATAGAATTAAGAGAAAGAAGTCGGATTGATAAAAGAAGTGCTAAGCGTAAAGAAGAATCACGCTTGTTGCCTCAGCTTTATTACGAAAGTTCCACCATAGTGCAGTGAGTCAATGACTTCAGAAGACTCCATTCTACTAATTTTAAAAATAAAAAAAAAACCCAGCTTTTAGTTATATTCTTTCAAGAGCATATAATTGTGTCAATACGAGCATATTCTCACGGGCCAAAAGCTATTCATTAGGTGAAGCCACATCCGTGCCTTGCATGGCCCTACCAAACTGTCATCAACGCATCCACCAAGGAAGGCTACTTAATTGCACTAAAAAACTCTAGGGACTTGTATTGTTACAAAAAATGTTCTAGTGTTTCTCGTATCTTACTAGTATAGACTAAGGCCATATGGAGTATGCTTGATACTTTTGAGAAGTTAGAAATTTTGTAAGAGGAATCAAGAAGTCTCCTATATCTAAAGAATTCCTAAGGGGTGGAGGCCCCTATAAACAGGTAGGGCTCCTTTTAGAATAATACAAAGAAGCATTTCTTTCACTAACTCTCTGCAAAAACCTTTCAGGATGATACATCCAAGTCCTTTGAGCATCTTCAGGGTGATACATCCAAAACGCCAAAGTACCCAGGGAAAATGGGTGGTTAGGACATAAGGAGTGGAAGTAGATGTGTCACAACAACCTAAGGCCGCCGGGGTGAATGACACAAATGCTTCTGCAACCAATCCCTAATGGTTCAAGTTAAAGGTTATGGCTGCTACAAGCAGACCTGGAAGCAATTTGCAATGCATCATCTAAGTATTTGAGTTTAAAGAATTATTGGATCATAATACATAGATATGACCATGAAAACATGTGTAGCATAATTCGAAAATATTACATGAATATTGGTTTATCACAGCAGAATTGGTAGCATAATATTATTTAATTAAGCTAGTGAAATTGGTTAACAGATATCATCAATAAAGTTCACTACATCAACAATTGGTAAAACTATGGTATGCTACTATAAACCAACACCCTAGAAGACTATGTCAACAGCCTAAATCACTTTTTGCAGGTACTGCACATCAATGCTTTTATTCCAATTCAACATATCCATGCAATTGGGAGAGAATACAATTGTCATACATGAATACTATAACACACATGCATACAGGGCGAAAGATAAAGATAGATCTTGATCACATACCTGTTACACCACCATCAAAAGGGAGCAAACCAATAGACTTTGGCAATGCCTCTTGCAATCCAGTTATCATCGGTTCGAGGGTTGTTATCTGAATCAGTTGAGGCAAACCATTGGACTATGGCAATGATATCAAGAACAAGAATATTTGAACAAACAGTTAAATCCCGGAAGTGAATTTCAAAATGATGTGCTACATTGCAGAGGATGATGATTTGAGCAATGGTTAGCACACTGTAGTAATAAACAATAACACTCCAAAGACATAGTTCTCACTTGCAGAGGCCTTAGGGGCCTTCGAGCCACAAGTTTAGTCCTATATGCACCTTGTAGTTAAAATTTATATAGAAGAAAAATATAATCACCTCCTCTAAATTCTTAAACATAACCTGCTAAACAGTGACTGATGTACATACATGCAGAAACAAGCTGAGAGCAACTCCAGATGCCAGCAACACTCCCCGAAAGCTAACAGCTATACCTAAGAGTTCCTGATTGCAAACCCCAACCTCGAGTTGGGTTTGTCTGAAGCATTGTAAAAGTAAAACCAAACGCACCCAATGAAGCCCACACAGAGTAGGGCCTGGGGAGGATAGGATATATGTAGATCTTATCTCTACCCTGAGGGATAGAGAGAATGTTTCTGTGAATAACCCCCACTACTAAAACGGCAAGTATAAGCTCAAAAAATTGCATTGAAAGACAAAATGGTGAACAACCAGCTCTGTACCAACTTCAGAGTAGATAAGCTCTACATCTTGTAAAGTAATCATTTTAATGTCGATTAATCATAAAAATTTGAACTCAGGTATGATATTCCAAAATGGAATAATGAGAAAGTAACCTAAACAGCTAGAGCTGCTTTCAGACAGCATTGGCCAAAACTCGGAACAAGTATCAGAGCCATCAAAGATTGTTGAAATCACAGGTGGTTCAGATCCCCAGAACACTCAGAGAGTGTTGCACCAAGAAAAAAGAATAATATTTCATTTAGTTTAACATGACCACCATAATGTCAGTACACTTGTTTCAGCTTCAACACATACGTATCTATGTTGCAGGATATAGTTGCTTGACAAATTTATGTGTCTAAATATATATATATATACACACACAATAATCTAAAGCCAAACTAATAGGTGAAAAAGTTATCTCCTAATTTGTTTGTATAATATCTAAGATAGATACACACTAACACCTTCTTAAGTGTGTATTTTAGTTCAGCCTTTATTTCTAATTGTGCAGATTGTAAATTTTCATTTCTTTTCAGTAAAACGAAGACCCAAAGTGCCGCTTTGGCATCCCCATGAATTCATGGTCAATAATTTCTGGATATGGTAAACCCCGGACAGCGAGGGGGCCCCGCCACACCCACAAAGAACTGTGCTGCAAAAGCCTGATACGTGGAATGGGCAAGGTGCAGAAGCACCCCTGCTTCTTAGGTCCTCATGATGCTACAATATCACAGCTTCCACTATGTTTTTTAATCTTTTCTGATGTACAGTACAACGGAGCGTTAAATCTCCATTTTGTATTTTTATATCTATTTTTACAACGATTAATGTCGATTCTACCTGTTAAAAAACTGGAAAACAGAGTAAAGGGAACGTCTAAGAGTAAGAATGAAGAGCCACTAAATGATAGGACAACTGGTTCGAGAAACAAAAATTACAAGACAGCACTATCAGCAGTATGAAGACAAACTCTACAAATAGGTCATTCACACATAACTACAACTGTGTACATACCTTAGTTGATATATGATCCAGTAGTGCTCGGATAAGCCAAGGTAATGATCTAGAGCCCAGAAGCCGTACGATGGAGAACATGTGAGGTAACCCAAAGAACCCACTATGCAATCGAGCAAAGCTTTGGTGAGCAGAGTTTAATTCCTAAAATCCCCAATGTAATAATATAATTGTAAGTAACATGAAAAAGATAAAAAAGACAAAAAACATAAATATTGAGAACCACATAGATTAACCAAGTGCGCATGAAATACACACCAATACTATCCACTAAAAGAGTTGGATAAATCTGAGATGTTTTAGCAGGGTAAGTTTCAGAGAAAAGAAGACGAAGAAAGAAATCAAAGAAGTACAAAGAGATATAAAGCACACAAACATGAGAGGTGGAAACAGAAGTACGTTTTAGCGTCGATGTACAAAAAATAGAACAAGCACGAAAGGCAAAGTGTTACGAAGTAGGGGGATTGAGGAATAGATGAGGATATGAAGGTTTTAGATTAAGCCAAAATAAATGAGTATAGAAGGCAAAACATTAGTGGTGTTCACAGGAAGAGCAAGATGTTGCAAGCATAGCTGGAGAAGTAGCCAAGAAGGATGTCCGACCACACAATGAGGGATAGGATGCAGATTTACAAGAGAAGGCTGGGAGATGATGAGAGAAGTAGTTAGGTTGGCCAAGATTGACATTGGGGCAATAGAAAAGAAAACTTAGCAAGTGTGGTATGCAGTGGGAGATGGCATATAAAATTTATGTCCAGGAACCCTAGGGTAGTTTTCTCCTCTTTATGTTCTTGTTGGCTTGCATCAACTTGATAATATCTTCTGGTTGTTTTTATAAACTACACGTTAAGATAAAATATTAGTTGTGCTTTGACCTATTTATTACAAAGCCAAAGGTGTTATTTAGAAGTATAACTGTCCTTTAGATGGCCATACTGATGGAAAATTGCACCATTTTAATATAGAGATGGATGAAGTTGGCCGTCTGTAGGGTACGATGAGTAAGTGCTACTAACATCTTAAGTGGACAACATATGTTTAACGTAATAAACATTATCATGATAATGATTCATAAGGTTATTGTTGAAACCAATATTGCAAGGATGACAAAGTGTGTACTAACATCATGTAGCTAACAAAGTAATCAAATAATGCCATGGAAATTTAATTTATTAGGGAAAACCTTCCATGCAGATTCTTTTGAGGCTATATATTAACATATACAAATAATTATATCCTTTATAATGCTTTTTGAAGGATGATAAAGTGTTTTCCCAATTTCATCAAGAATGACAAACATGTAACAAATGACATACAATAAACACAGTTCAAAAAGCATTCAGAGAATCTAAATCAAATCAATATACTGATGACTTTTCCTAATAATATTTTACTTGAGTTCCACAATAGAAGTTTGGCTTGGCATATGGAACTGATGGTTTCTGAACAGGAGCTGATGGCACTTTTGATGATCGAACAAAGCGTTGAGTTGTATTACATAGGATGAAGTTGGGCAAAAAATCGTTCTGCATCTCCGTCCAAATCTAGGATGATGAAAAAATCATTATGTTATACAAGAAAATACCAGCAAGAAACAAATAGGATTTTTCCAAGAGTCAAACCACTTTATGATGTAGATGTTGTATGACATCTTCTGTGTTAATTTCCATGTAATATATAAGTATTTAATTTCTTTTCACAGTATGTTTACACAATTATAATGTAAATTATGATCATCCCTTAAGAAAATAGTGTCAAATACACAGAACAGTACACCCAGATAAATATATTATGGACATTGACCACTGAGGATGATAATTACTTGTGGTCATCCTGATTGATAATTTCTTCCGAAAGTAACAACCATCCGAACATGTATACAGGCATTTAACATTACCACCTAAAAGTTACAACTGATCTTTACAGTTGGAATACAAGTTGGAGATCTCAATCTGAAATTTGGTTCATAATACTTTTTTTTCTGGAAAAAAAGGATGGAACCCCTAGGAATATTTTATAAGTTCATGATACTTTTAAGGATGCCAGGAACATAAAAGCATGAGCAAGTTCGTTAAAGAGGATTTACAGCACAGCAAACTCCAATCTTCTACAAATTCTTAGAATTTACATGCATTGGATATACTAGAATGCATAATTGACACATCATATAACTTTATGATGTCTAATAATAAGATATATCAACACTAATAGTACAATAAACTACATTATGTAAGGTATACTATTCACTTAAAGAGCACAAGAACAAGAATCTTAAAATATTGTATGATACTTTAATGTATCTATAACTGAGGCATTGTCTTACTTCTGGAACAACACATAAAGTTAGGTCAATAGTTAAGATATCAGTGGAAGTCTCTAACAGTTACAAGCTTAATTCTTCCAGACAACATTTGAATTAACAAAAAGTGCATCAAATAACTTAGGGAAAATTAAAAGAAAAAAAGGAAAATGAATCTTATTGTACAATAGGTAATGCAAAAAAAAAAGTGCATACCATATACTTGAAAAAGCACAATACTGAAACTTTTAAGCATACTTGTAGCATACCACACCTTGATGCACAGGAAAGCATTGTATTACATTTGGAACAAAGAATTCACACCTTCTCTTTTCAAAATCCCAGTAAACAAATAAAGGATCAACTAATAATAAAGTACTATAACAACAAAAATGAAAATCTAATTTAATCATATAATACTTTAAATGCCCAAAAAAGTATCATAACTAAATAAAGCAACAAGAGCGGGAAAAGAGATTAAGCATATCTTGTATCATATGACACATTAATACATACAAAAAGAAAACAAAAAGAAGCCAGTGCATTACATATAAAACGAGAAAAAAGAAAATTGAAATAAGAAAAAGACGCATCAACTTTACTTGTAGTACATACAAAAAGAAAATGGAATCGACAAACTAATTGTAGTACAAGGTACATGAAATTTTCTGAGAGGGAATAGAGGAGCATGCAATAAAGCCTTTTCCATAGGCGCTAACTCTTACTTAAATAGCTTTGCTTCCTTTCCCAGATGCATGAGATGAAGGAAACCGAGGGCAAAACGAAAGCTTGAGCATGTGACCATTAGAAAGTGATAATTCGTGACACATCTTTTGTTTTTGTCTAATTCTGCTTACAAGGGTTATTTAGGTTTTATTGCACCAAGACCCAACCCATATATTATTTGAACCCCACTTGAAAAACAGACCAGAGGTACTGATTGGATCAGAAGATTATTTTAGTTGACTTAATATATTATTTGAATTCAATATAAAAAACCTAATACAAACCATATTAGTAAATTCTGAAATCGAATTTGTTTAAATTGCTTGAATTAGGTTGTATGGGCGGTCCAAACGCTACCCCAGCCCAAGTTACACCCTTAAGAAAAAGATCGTAATTAGATGGGTCTATTGACCGAAGTTACAGCCTAGTGCTTATCGCAAAACGGCTATAAATATGACATTGCTTTTCGTCATATCAACATGTATACAAACATTCTCCTCTTCAATTTTCTTTTTGGGGAATAAAAGGCGGATGATGATGATACCTATAGATATCCACTTCTATGTCCTAATCTTTTTTGTTTACGAGAAAATAAATAGTAGAAAGAGAAAACGTATTACACTACAGCTTCCTTTTTAATGCATTGGGAGCATGAAACACACAATTACACAAATGGGACTACCTATATTAATACGAAGTAACAAGTTTGACGATCTAAATATCTGATGATATGATCCCTATAAGGGACCCTTTAAACGAATCTCCTCATTTTCAAATATCTAAATGAATATAACATCAAACCACTTCTTTTAGTAAAACATAGATATATCTTGAGAAATTGTGCCTTAGCAATTTAGCAGTAAGCATTCAAATACCCAACTAACGTGCTAGAAAGAGAACATGACCGAGGTAGAGAAGAGAAAATCTTTAAACCTGAGAAGCAAGTCGACTTGAGTAAGAAACAAGAGAGATGTTTTCCATCATCTCACTCAGCATGATACTGAAAGAATCTATAGTGAGATCCCGAGACAAGAATTCATGAGTCATTTGTAAGATTTCCAAAAGCTTTTCCAACTCCTGGATTAATTAAAAATCAAAAACATCAAATCACCACAAAAACAAATTATAGAACCATCTATCTACAGAGAATTTGGTGAAGACATGGCTAAGTGGTAATGATCAAGTGCATCAAAAGATAAAGTTACAGTTGCTTACAACAATAGCACACAAGTCCTGGGACTCAAAGCGATCGAACAAAAATTCAAGGTTCTCTCTAAATAATTTGTTCATCCTCTCAGCAATCAAACTCCTCAAGTTGATTGTTCTTCCAAGTAACTGTAGATTATAAATATGTGTGAGAAAAATAATGAAATGCAGCCCTGCTTACGAACTCTGAACCATGAGCATAAAGACTATTTGTACACATCTTCTAATTTTTATTTTTTATCAGCGTTTTCCAGAGTTCAATTAAGTAGGTGGGCTGCTGGACCTTTTTCCAGAATAAAAAGGCCCTTACCCACTATACGAAAAAAGAAAAAAATGAAAATTGTATAAAGAAATAGAGCCTAATTTCATCTGGAAGCCAGGTAACATCAGTTAGGCAGAAATAGATATCTTGCTGACCTTCACTCTTTTCATGTTCAGCAGGGCAGTGAATCTCATTGGGCGGACAGAGAACTTTTCACCATTATCCAATGTGAAAAGGAACGAAGGATCAAGCAGCTCACTGGAGAATTTGGCAACACATTTGTAACAACTGGATTTCTTTAGTTAATCCTGATAGGCCAAACGCAAAGTAAAGGGAAGGGAATACCTAGCAGCCCAACTTTTGTAGTGTGTGAATATAACCTCACACAACCTCGAGACAAATATATCAAAACAATTATCCACCTACAAAAGGATCAAGACGATATATGCAGCCATTTAGCAAGTATTCAGAAAGTCAAACAGAAGCAAAGCATAATTTACTTTCTGTTGAATCCAAACAGATTAAAAAACAGAAGTTCTAATAAGAGATACCGATACAAAAGGATCAAGATGATATATGCAGCCACACTTAAATCCATCATCTCAAAAAGTTAAGTCAGTCGCCATTATTCCAAGCACGACTGACTCAAGTTGATATCATCACCATGTGCCTTGTAATCTTAAATGTTAAACCTTGAATAGACTATAATATTGGCATATTATGGCGAAGAAAGTTCTCACAGCCTCTCTACCCCCTCAAGATGATACAATCATCATGTGACTTAAAATCTTAAACCTTGAATAATCTATTGCAATGGTCCACCACTTAGTAAGGGTGGCCCTAGGATTCTGCACCACTTAGCAAACTGTAGGGTTCAGCGATACCAGAAATACATGAAAAAATTCCTGGTTAGAAGTAGAAGAAGCAGAAGCCTGAGGTGGTTCTGCTTTGACGGCAAAGATATATTTCACCTTTCTTAGTGGTCTATGCATCATTTCTGATAAAGAAATATGTTGTAATTTCTAAGTAAAACTTTCAGGTCAGAAATGCAGCTCAATTTATTTAGAAAGTGAATATTGTCCCAATAGGACATCACTTATTTGTTTCTTTGTTATAAATATCTAATAAGCGAGTGGAGAAGGCAGCTTAGATTCCACAAAAGTTATAATCAAGAAATTATGTGGGACATGATAAACTTCATCAATATGCATGTCTTCTTTTCTAATATCACTATGTAACTTGTAAATGTAACAGTAAAAATAAAATGGTCAACAGGCAAATTATAGAACCCATTTGGGGTAAGTTACCTCAGCTTCAATCTCATCATAGAGAAAACGTTGCTTGAGCACAACCAGGGCATGCTGAGCAGAGTCATTGTATATGTCAAATGGCATCAAAACACTTTCAAGAAGACCACCATTTTGTGACTCCAGTACATGATCCACCAGCATCCAAGGAAGAGAGCAATCTATAGGAAACTGCAATGAGCAAACTACATAAGATTCAAACCGATATAATGTGAAGGATAAAGCATAGTAATAAAGGACACAGCATGTGCTGATTAACATTTCACATATTCTTTAGGTTTAGATAAAATTCTACTTATGAAACAGACTACAGGGTGGCAGACTAAAGAAGGAAATTACCGAGAAAGATAAAAATTTAGTTAAAGGGTTGGTCTGACAAGTTGACACAAAAACTCTAAATTAATGCAAGACAACCTAAACTAAGCTCAAATAAGCTCTTTCCCTTCCCATTTTCAGTCGCACAGGAAACAAAAGTACAGAATAGCTAGAACCTCCATTTCGATTTAACAGAAACTGAGTAAACAGACTACAAACAGGTTCCAAATACAGATGGAACAGAGGGGAACGGAAACAATATGAAGCAAAATATTAAATAGAGTAGAAAAGCAGATTCGCCCATGTAAAAACGAAAATCCAACATTTCCTAAGCAAATCGAGTCCAAGTGAACCTAGATGAAGACGACTCTCAAACAAGTCTAAATGAACACGTAGAAATCAAAACAACCACTCATCCAGGATAAGTGCCATCTAGGTAGAAAGCCAAACAGTGGACTAACTAATGACTAACTTACAAGAAAGGTGAGGCAGTGCAATCAGCAGAACCAGGCAAACCTGATGGACTTCAGGGAATGCCTCAACACCAACACAACACAGATAGGTTAGTCAAACTTGTTGGACTTCTGAAGAGGAATCCTCTTGTCGCTTCTACTTCTATATCTTGACTTCTCACCCAAGAAGGAAACCTGGTTTGTGCCTCCACGTAGCAAGACTACTGTTCAAGAAAAGCCAAGCAAGCAACAAAGTGATTGGAGGGTAGCTCATCCTCAAGAACAATAACAGAGTGACCTCATGAACAGGTCAAGATGGTAGCTCAACATAGACACCCTGCTGAATTAGGTTTAGTAATAGCATTCTTAACCTGCAAGAGATGGGGTGACCAAAAGTATATAAACAAGGATATCTCTTAAGTGGCATTCTTAACATTCAATTTTTGGCCTGACTGAATTCCCTAGTAATTCAATCTTAGAACCCTACAATATTAGAACTGCTACCATAGGAACACCAGAACAGGTTAGATAGGTAGTTGCTTGCTCTGTCGTAAAGGTTAGTTGCAAATTAAGGTTGTGCTATTTTTGACTTGCCATAAGAGGCTCAAACCGCCTGCAGGAAAACAGCTTGCATGCGTGAAACACCATTTACACTATTGGCCTAGACAATTAAAATACCCGCCCCTTTTCAATCTACCAGAAGTATGCAATCAACACTTCAAAATGTTGGATCAATTCCAGTACGTACAAGGTATGCCAATGTCCAAGGAGATAGAAAAACTATTCCTTTGTCAAGCCATACTCACATCAACTAGATAAACTTGTTTCCTGCTTCTCACAAGCATGTTCACAATAACAGATACAGCCAGAAACTCCCCCTCTTAAATTATTAACAAATATATCTATGCATGATGAAGTTAGTTTTCTTCACCAATAAGATAAGGAATGAATGGCTAGATTGAAAACATACAGGCTCTGATTAAGATCCAATAACAGGAGGCCTTCTGTTCCAAACTAGTTGGAAGTATAAAGATGAAATTAAAAGAAACTATAAAGCTGTGAATACAATAACAAACATAAGGAGTAAACAACCAGAGTTTGTGGAAATGACTTCTATCAACGCACTCCTAACCAAGACCAACTCGCTTTGCATGCATCTGCAAATTCTTTGTCATGACTCGCTCTTGTTATCATTTCATCCACTCCACTCATATCCCATGCAGCATCTTCAACAATCTCTCTATTCATCTTTAAAACCGATCTGATACAACATGCATGTAGTCATTAACTATTTCCCACCACATTTCCCCCTTCCCTATCAATATAGCTAAAACTGCACTTCGTGTGTTTCTCCAAGCCTCCAACTTCACATTAACACCATTCTCTCATCAATCAACACGATATCACCTCCAAATTATACACATACATGTAGCTTTATGTCTTTAAGCGCTCATCTATCACTAATCTAAAAGGAAGAGGAATCATGGCCAACTCTTGGTGTACCCTATTGTAATAGGGAACGCATGCACGTCAATGTCACATACTTACATGCTCGTTATTGTGTATTCATACATATCTTTCTTAGATTTGTCTAATTACTTTTTGATGATCGTAATTCAATGGTAAAACTAATTGTACTTAATTAACACTATTTATTTACAGGTATAACGAATTCTACATAGAGAGATAACATAAATTTGTGGCCATCCGAAAAAGAAATTGTCTTGAAAAGATAAAAGGGAGAAATTGCAGGATTCATCATTACATACTCCAGCATCATCAATTATTTTTCTTTTTGACCGACTGAAAATATATGAGGAATTATCTTATCTTCAGCATTGATCAAATGCATTAGCTAACCAACAAATTTAGTACTTGAAGTTTCATCCCATATAATCAGTAATTGGACACTTGTTCGCATTTTTTCGGCTATGATTATGGATCCATCTTCAACCACATTTGAACACTTATATTGTTATTTCATTACAATTTGCATTCTCCTATCAAGGACAACAGCCGTACTAGAACAAAACCTTCCACCGCTAGCCAGTAGGACAGCAATAGTTCCTCAAACAATAAATTGGCATGACCGGATGCGCAGATAATGAAGGCCTCTGCATAACATGAGATGTCATAATTGCAGGCACCAAATCCAGGGTGTTTCAAGATTAGCGTTTCCACCACAAACAATAACTGCGGTTTACGAATTCCAATTCGGCAGCCATGTAAAACATTGATGCACCAACTTTGGAGGGGTTTTGTTAGTTCTTTTTGTAACAGCATAGTTTTAGAGTAGTGATTTAACCTTTATTAGTTCTCATTAATTTTCTATCCATGTTCCTTTTAAGATTATTTTGTTAATGATTATTAAACCTACAACTGTTGGAATCTCTTTCACAATTTACAACCAATGAAATAAGAGAATGATATGAACAGTTTTACACAAGGATATATTGCTGAACTTTCAGCCATGCTTACCTGGATGACACGTGAAGATTCCAAATAAAATTCTCTAAACCATAAGAAACCCAGATCTGTCAGCGTTGCAACTGTAACTGAATAGTTAAAAAGAACAAAAGTTAGTATTAGCTATAAATGAATAACTGAAAAAACAAAAAGTTCACTAAAAGATTTTAGACTTGGTTGTTGGTGGTATTTTTCTGTATAATTAACATGGTAGACGAATTTTCCACCAGAGTTGTATCATGTATCTTTTGCCTTCCAAACTTGACATCTATTGCTAACATTAGAATGGACTGAGTACATGCAATTATCATCTCCTCACTAAATAGATGTGGTGCTGCTCATTCCGAACTGCCAAAATAAATTTTACAATTACTCGGAAGATAAACACGAAAATCAAAGCAATATGATTTAAGTCCTGACTATCATCATCACTTTTAGCCACCATCTTATCCTTTTACTGCCTGAATCACTATAGGCATGCGATTGTGGTTGACTAATATTAAGGATTTGAGATATTTCTACTTTTGACTAGTGTGGAAGGAGTTTGTTGCAACATCAATTCTGGGAGAGAATTGATTCGTTTATTAAATTGTGGACCACTTTCTTTTTAAAAGCAAGTCATACATTAGGATGTAACATACTAGGATATTGTCATAAAACAGATGAAGGGTTTGGGACAAACCTGAATAGTCTAGTATGTGTAGAAAAAAACTAAGCTTGTAGAAAAAGGTTTCCAGTTGTTTCAAATCATTTGCGGGAATCTCAGAGCTGCTATTCCCAAAGAGACCACCCGGCTTCCTCATATTACCACCAGATACCACCTCATATATCAAAAATTGTAAGCAATGTACCTGAAAGAAAGGAGAAGAGAGCGTAGAAGTTGATGCTGATTAGCACAAACAGAAGAAGCACACAAATAAAATTGTTTAATGGTTATAAAAATTTGACCTGTGCAGCAGTAGGTGCAACTGCCCTTGGATAAAAGAAGTTCCCTTTGCTTTCTTCGCCTCCATGTTGTGATGTTTGTAACTCAGATTCAGGCTTGCTAGTGTTAGCCATCCAATCAGCTGAAAGGGTCCGCATATCAGAGAGTATCCTGAAAAGCAATAATGAGCAAATTAGAGCATCACAACAATATAAAAGCATAAAAGAAAAGAAAGAAAAGGATAGCGAAGGAAGGCTATCAATCTCTCTTCAGGCTACTGGGAGTATTAAGATGCAAGTATGCATAAGTCCAGAAGGAAAACCTTCACAACTTTATACTTCAACTATATTATACAAACTTAGAAAGTCATGGATTCATTTCTAGCATGGAAATTAAACAACTGAGACTCTGTTACGAAATCAAAAGTCATGCAGTCCAATATGAATAAACCAGTAGAGTGGAAAGTTTATTCTAGAAGGGATAAAAGGGTAACTATGGAAAGTGGCTAGAAAGTTAGTTATTTTGTTTCTTTTTAAGGGGAGGAGGGGATACGTATCTTTTCATGTCATTTAGTGCTTTCTGTTGTATTGGCTCTTTGCATGTGCATTGAGAGAGGGAATTCTCCCTGGATCGTTCTGTATTTTCTGTTTACTCATAATTCCACCAGCCTCCTTTCCCTTGAGTTCTCTCTATTTTCTTCTTCTTCTTTTCTCATCTCTATCATTGGTCCGACCTACCCTGTGACCTGCCGGACTCATGGAGACGCATTCTGTTCAAAGCCGTTTTGAACAGTAGGACGAGCAGATTCAGCGCTTACAAGCTGATTTGTTGGAGATCAAATCGGCGATTTCAGTATTAGATTCGGATCGTGCTGAGACAAGTGAGTTTCGTCAAATGATGTTAGGTTGGATGAAACGGCAATCCCACATTCCGCGGGGTGATCCCGGTTCGTTTTCTGGTGATTCTCCTCCGTCACCAAAAGGAGGTATGTCCTCGGGATTGTTTTCTAATTCAGGACCGGCTTCTTTGTCTCCTACGGGAGGCCTTCCTTGGGCAGTAAAGAAGATTAAACTCCCAGAGTTTTATGGCCTTGATCCTCAAGGATGGATCCAGAAGGCGTCACTATATTTCGATATCAATAATATCTCTCCTCATCTGCGAGTTCGTTACGCAGATGAGGAGAGATATTATTGATATCTCTCCTGGTTTACCATCGTTACGCAGGTTCACGATTCCCTTACCTGGGATCAATTACAAGTTGAATTACTGCAGCGATTTAGCGGCCTTGAAATCCAAAACCCTTTTGAGCAATTAGCCACAATTATACAGACCGCTTCAATTCATGATTACATTGATGATTTCGAATACCTCTTGTCGTTGGTTCCTAAAAATTACTTGAGTCTCAGGCAATAGGTTATTTTATAGCGGGTTTACGTGAGGACGTCAAACGTTGGGTTCGTTTACATTGACCTCAATCTCGGTTGGATGCGATGTACCTGGCGAAAGATGTAGAAGAAATGCTCCGTCCATCATCGACTGCTGTTTCTCATTCCCGTTATCGATATTCTCATGGGGGAGGGCCGAATGAAGGGGGTCATGGGCAGTGCTATTCTCAGTTGGGCCAGCCCAATGTTCGTGGGCCTCAAATTGTACCTCACAGTGATAAGCCTCCTTATGTAAAAAATGATACGACTCGTTCCCCACCGTATCGTCCATCGGCATCATCCCTATCGGAGCTCTCTCAGGTTTGGCATCGTGACCGTGGAGTTCGCTCTCTTACGCGAGCGGAGTGGGAGGATCGTCGTAAGAGGGGTTTGTGTTTTCGTTGCGGCCAACAATTCGGCCCCGCACACAAGTGTCCAGAAGGGAAATTGCGTGTTCTGCTATTAGRAGATGATGAATACGAGGCCRATGAAGGGGAATTAGGTACCGAGGAGGAAGAGCTGCCGTCTCGTTGTTCCCCAAATGAAGTTCCAGAGCAGGGTTTATGTGCTTCATTAGAATTGTTTGGTGCCTGTTCCACAATAGCGGGAGGAAAAACGTTAAAATTAGAAGGTACTATCTCTGATATACCTTTGCTGATTTTGGTAGACAGCGGGGCAACTCATAACTTCATCTCTCAACGGTTGGTAACGTCTCTGCGTCTCTCTTCAACGCCGTTTGATGGTCTCAATATTCAGCTGGGTGATGGCCATAGAGTATTCATAGATCACAGGTGTTGTCAACTCTCAATTATGTTGGGCACTTGTTCTTTTTTGGTGGATGTTTTAGTTTTCGATACGGGAAGTTTGGATATGGTATTGGGAATGGAGTGGCTACGGTCTTTGGGTGAGGTCACCCATAATTGGGACAAGGCTTGGATGCGTTTTACGCATCAGGGAACCCCTGTTCACCTTAAAGGATTAACCTCAGCCCACTCAACTGCAGAATCACTTCAGACTTGCATAACGGTTCCGTCAGCAGTACAGTCTCCTACCGGGTTTTCCTTGTTCGCAATCTCGACCGACACTCCAGGTCTATCTTCTGTTCAAACTATTGAATTACAGCAACTTTTAGACATATCTTAAGCTATTTTTAAAGCCCTATCGGGTCTTCCTCCGTCCCGAGTTCATGACCATGCTATTGTGTTGATGTCTCCACAACCCATTAGTGTACGTCCTTATCGTTATCCCCACATTCAAAAAGCCGAAATTGAGCGACAAGTCCGTGAGTTGCTATCCTTGGGAATGATCCGCCAAGTAAAAGCGCTTTCTCAAGCCCGGTAATTCTAGTTCGTAAAAAAGATAATACTTGGTGTATGTGTGTGGATTATCGCGCTCTAAATAAGGCTACCATTCCGGATAAGTTCCCGATTCCCATGGTCGAGGAACTTATGGATGAGTTATATGGTGCTYGTTATTTTTCCAAATTGGACTTAAAGTCTGGCTATAATCAGATTCGTATGAGGCCCGATAGTATTGAGAAAACAGCCTTTCGAACTCATGACGGCCACTATGAGTACCTAGTCATGCCGTTTGGCTTAATGAACGCCCCTTCGACATTTCAAGCAGTAATGAATAATGTATTTCGGTCTTTATTACGTAAATCGGTCGTCGTATTTTTCGATGATATATTAATATACAGTCCAAGTTGGGAAACCCATGTAAATGATTTGAAGGCTGTTTTGGCTTTGTTACTACATAACCATTTTGTAGTAAATCAGAATAAGTGTTCTTTTGGACAGTCATCGGTGGAGTATTTGGGACACGTCATTTCTCGCACCGGTGTGGCCATGGATCCTAAAAAGGTGGAAGCAGTCGTTGATTGGCCAGTTCCTAAAAGTATTAAAGGATTACGGGGATTTTTGGGGCTTACCGGATATTATCGGAAATTCGTTAAACATTATGGAAGCATCGCTCGCCCTCTAACCGATCTCACAAAGGACGCCTTTCTTTGGACTTCGGTTGCTCAAAGCGCTTTTGAGGCTTTGAAAGATGCTTTGGTACACGCTCTGGTACACGCTCTGGTTTTGGCTCTTCCCAACTTCAGCCTCCCTTTCGTTGTCGAATGTGATGCTTCGGGGCGGGGCATCGAGGCTGTTCTCATGCAACAAGGACAGCCCATCGCTTACTTCAGCAAAGCCTTGAGTGACCGTAACTTGGCAAAATCGGCGTATGAACGGGAAATAATGGCTTTAGTCTTATCAGTACAACATTGGCGTTCTTACTTGTTGGGTACTACTTTCATCGTCAACACTGACCAAAAGAGCCTCAAGTTTTTATTACAGCGGCGTATCACTACTCCTGATCAACAGAATTGGGTGGCTAAACTCCTTGGCTATAATTTTGATATTCAATACAAACCGGGTCGAGAAAATCGAGCTGCTGATGCGCTTTCTCGACGTGTTGATTCTGGAGACTTTCTCCAATTATCCTCTTCTCCACTATGGCTTCAAGGGGCTGAGTTATTGAAGGAAGCGTGTAGTGACCCAGAAATACAGCAGATCACTTCGAGTTGGTTAAACAACCCAAGTTTGCATCCGAGGTATGGGGTCCGACAAGGGGTTTTGTTTTATAAGGATCGTTTGGCTATTCCTCTTACTTCCACGATGATTCCATCCTTATTACAGGAATTCCACCAATCTGCGTCTGGTGGGCATTCCGGTTATTATCGTACTTACCGGAGGTTAGCGGCTAATCTCTATTGGCCGGGAATGGTGGAGAAAGTTAAAAAGTTTATTCGTGAATGTGATACTTGTGAACGATGTAAGGCCAGTGCCACCTTACCTGGGGGTTTGTTACAACCATTAGACATTCCGGAAGCTATTTGGGAACATCTTTCGATGGATTTCATCGTGGGGCTGCCTAAATCAAAAGGGTTCGATGCTGTCTTAGTAGTGGTCGATCGACTGTCAAAGTACAACCATTTCATTCTTCTTAAGCACACATATACGGCCAAAAGTATTGCGGAACTCTTTATTCGTGAAGTTGTGAGACACCATGGCATTCCCAAGTCTATCATCAGTGATCGAGATTCGTTATTTCTTAGCCGTTTTTGGCAAGAAATCTTCCGTTCTCAAGGTACGAAGTTGCTTATGAGTTCCGCGTATCATCCTGAGACAGACGGTCAAACGGAAGTAATTAATCGATGTCTCGAGGCTTATTTACGCTGTTTTGCTACTGACCAACCCCGTAATTGGTCCATGTGGCTACCTTGGGCGGAGTTATGGTATAACTAAACCTTCCATAGTTCAACGGGTAAGTCACCTTTTGAAGTGGTCTACGGTCGCAAACCGCCTTCTGTTATTCAATTTATTCCCGGAGAGATACGGGTGCAAGCCGTCAGTCAAGAACTTCATGATCGTGATAAGGCTTTGAAACAACTTAAACTCCACTTATCCCAGGCTCAAGCAGCAATGAAGGTCCAGGCAGACAAAAAACACAGAGAGGTGAACTTTATGGCAGGAGAATGGGTATATGTTAAGTTGAGGCCATATCGCCAAATGTCAGTAACATCGCGTATTCATCAAAAACTTGCTGCTCGTTTTTTTGGGCCTTTTCAAATCTTGGAAAAGATGGGACCAGTGGCATATCGTCTGGATTTGCCTCCCACTTCGAAGATCCACTCCGTCTTTCATGTCTCGTTACTCAAGAAAGCAGTGCGGTCGGAAAGTGAACAAATGTTACCTCCAGAACTGGAAATAGGCGGTGCTAATCAGCTTATTCCAGTGGCAATCTTGGCTTCTCGGACAGTCAATGTTTTCCACGATTCCGTTTATCAATGGCTCATTCAATGGAAGGGTTTGCCAGTAGAAGAGGCTACATGGGAGGATGTCGTAGCAATGAGGAGTCAATTTCCAGATACAAGTCTTTGAGGACAAGACTTTATTCGATGGCGGGAGTAGTGTTACGAAATCAAAAGTCATGCAGTCCAATATGAATAAACCAGTAGAATGGAAAGTTTATTCTAGAAGGGCTAAAAGGGTAACTATGGAAAGTGGCTAGAAAGTTAGTTATTTTGTTTCTTTTTAAGGGGAGGAGGGGATACGTATCTTTTCATGTCATTTAGTGCTTTYTGTTGTATTGGCTCTTTGCATGTGCATTGAGAGAGGGAATTCTCCCTGGATCGTTCTATATTTTCTGTTTACTCATAATTCCACCAGCCTCCTTTCCCTTGAGTTCTCTCTATTTTCTTCTTCTTCTTTTCTCATCTCTATCAGACTCCTTGTGGTATTGGCACTGCCAAAGGGGTCAAGCAAATAAGTGTTTCTTGTCAAGTTTGAAAGTGAAGCCATCTTAACATGTCATCAAGGCATGCTCATCATAATATATGCTCGAATTTATCATCTATGTTAGTAATTACAAATATGATACTGCAAATGAGATATTTACTGCAACATATATTTCACTTTGCTGATATAGCATGTTAGTAGATCGTCTCCATTCAGATCCAATAGAAAATTACTGCAACATATATTTCACTTTCACGAACACTAGTTGTGTGTGTTTAATAAAAAGAAGTCCGCATTTGGCTGCACCATGTTCATATAGACTTTTTTCGCTTTATGCAGTAAACAAAGATGCTCAAAGAAGAAAACCCCTGGGTACCCCTCGATCTCAATATTGAAGCTAAAAAGGGTGATGCCAACCTGCAAAGATCCTTTTTCTTTCGGAATGTGGTACGCAACATGGCTGCCAAAGTGTTCTGCACAAAATCCTGAATCTCAGCATGAACAGTTTCCCACAAGGCATCTGCTACTAATGTGTCACACCGCTGCATCATTGATCCAATGCTTTTAATGTAGCTAACAATTTCAACTAAAGCCTTCCTTTCATCAGCGCTATAATTAAAGCGTACCACCTGCAACAAATATAACGTTTCACGTTTATTTGGCAGAAGAAAGAAGAGAGAGAGAATCAGAACACCATCCACAAGTTTCATAGTTCTTATATCATATCATCTAAGACCATAAGAAAAGGTAAATGCCTCTTTTTCTCCTGAAGTTGTCGGCAAAAAAGAATTAGAGCAATCAGAATTCAGAGGGACGCATGCCCAAATAAAAAATAACCAACATCTAAAGATAAACAAAACCTTCTCAAACAGAGAAACCGTGATAATATCTCTATCATATAACATACATGTAAGATGATCCACAAATAATTCAGTCAATAACCACCCAAAGTGTGCACTTCACCATTTCATATTTCATGATGAAAGAAAATTACTTTCATGTACAATTGTTCCCAGAAATAAATAAATAAAAGCTCCAAGACAACATCATTAAGAGCATAGATCTTTGGTTCAGACATAAAAGCGTCTTAACATAAAGCTTACACTGTTACAGCGATTAAAATATGAAATCGCACTCAGGACCGTGATTTGACATAGCGGTTATTGCGATGGTAAGGCGGTGGTATAGCAGTCCAAAAATAGCGGTTCATATAATAATTAGAATTATATATATGCATACATAACTCAACATATTCTATGTATTCAATAAAAATATATAAGAATAATGATGTCTAAGTCCAAATAAAAATAATTGAACAATGTGAATACTTTTATTTTAACAAGAAGTCAAAGTGATGGTGTCCAAATCCAAAAAATAAGAATAATGGTTTCCAAGTTCAAAAAAATAAGAATAATGGTGTCCTAGTCCAAAAAAATAAGAATAATGGTGTCCTAGTCCAAAAAAATAAGAATAATGAAGCCTGGATATTGTTCGACTAAAAAAAACGAATGCAAGTCCTAAATAGCAGCCCACAAAATTACTTTTTAACACACAAATAGCATATCTACAAATAGCGGTTATGTGGCTGCTTTCTTGCGTTCAAAATGCAGTCATTTAGCAGTCAATAGCGCTGCTAGTCGCCAAATCGCTGTTTGACCACCGATATTTGTCCCATGACCGCTAACCACGATAGCATCGGTATAGCAGTGCGATTAACAGCATAGCATAAAACCAAACACTACACCTCCAGAAAAATTGAGAGCTTGATGAACCAGGTGGGACACAGGCATGTGAACATTTTCACACTCAGGAGTCCCAACAGACAATCTACTTTATACCTAAAGCTAAACATAAAAAATGACAAATGAGAAATGCAAATGATGTAGACCGATAGACATTGAAACACTCAATCAGCAGGTCAGATTCAAGTCACCTAGGTTGCAACAAGGTAAGAAGTTGACACATCAACAAACTCAACCAGGGTCAAGTGGGCTCAAGATGCTGACAGAGAGACTCAAGCAAAGGCCAGGGACGACACACAAAGGCTACAGCAGGTCCGGAAACTCTAAACAGGTCCTTATGAGGTGGAAAGGTGCCGCGAAACTGCAAGGGATAGAGAAGCTCTGGCAGGTGATAGTATAAAGAAAGTTGTGACGGATGGATCAAGGTTGAAACAAGTCGGATTAACTTCAGACATCGAGGAGCTCACATGTAAGGAATGTAGAAGCCCTGGCAGGTGACAGCGTAGCTGAGAATTTTTTGGTTGAAAGAATCAAACTTCATTCCCATATTGCAAATTAAACTCACAAGATCCTAGGATGAGATACAAACTATTGTCACAAACAAACCCTAACATTATCCCCAAACCTATCTTCGTACATTTCCTCTTTAAAATGTTAGGTACATTTACTTTTAGACATAAAACATATACAAAAGATAATAAAATAATAACAATAGCAATTACAACTTGAAAGTGAATCGAACATATTGACACATCTTAGTAGGAAATTATGTACTTACTAAACATGCAGGATTTTTATAGCATAAATTTATAATTAAATGATGCAAGGATAAGTAATATGAACTCCTCCTAAAGCAACAACAAGCAATTGATACTCGAAATATTCTAGCATTAACAGGGAAGTTTTAATCACCTTGTTGAATATTGCAGCAGAATAACTAGTTTGGATGAATTTACATCCTTAATAGTGGCAAAAGAAAGAAAGATGAAAAGCAACTAGGCAGATTTACGTTGTTATGAGAAAATAGGAAAAAACAAGACAACATATATAGAGACCTTTTCATAATCAGAAATTGGTGTTGTCATTTCAATTGACTCTGAAGGGACGATGTCCTTGCAGGGGCGTGAGAATTTCCATGCACATTGCTCCCATATGCGAGCACTCCATCGGCTCAAAAGCTGAAAACCTTCAACAACCATATCGTACATACTACCTTTGACTTCCTTAGACCATTCAATATCTGCACCATCTATTGATTTCAATAATGCTAGCTGTCAAAGTAAGGAGGAAGAAAGATGCAATTGTTAACTAATTTAGCAGTCATAAGATTATCAAAATAGAGCAGAAAATTTGTGATTGTTGAAACTATTCTATATATAGGGAAAGTAACAGTTGGTGACTAACAATGTCAATATTTACAAATAGAATAAATAGATTACCACATCCAGAAGCACAAACATATAATAAAGCATTCACATTCAAATACGAAAAGTCAAAAAAGTTGCATACAAACAGAGAGTTAATGAAATGAACACCTGGTTCATAGCAGAAGCAAAACGGATAGTAAAGTCATCATGCTCAGCACGAATTCCTCCAATGTGATTAACAATCAAATAATGTCGCTGATAAGTGAATCAAGTCAAGGCAAACAAATATGAGACAACCAAATTCAAAGTCTTCTAAACACATAGCTATGACAGAATCTCAGCTAACAACCAATATTATTGATAGTATCAAGTACTGAATCAACGACAGAATGGATGTGTTATAGATACTTCTGCCACCTCTGGATTGGCAGCAGAATCCTTATCAATCTATCTTACATTTTGGATATAGTGCACTATAAAAGAAGAGTCACACAACAAAAAATGGGTCCTTAATAATATCAATATATTTGTAATTTTTCATATGCCGATAGATGATCAGCCCAGCTCTACTTAATATTCATGTAGTCTCTTAGACGCCACACAATGAAGATTAATGTACCACGCAAGTGAGTAATATGGTACCACGAATAGTAGATGTGCTAGGTTTCCTCTCTTCTTCCCAAAACCTTTTGAAAACTTGACAACAAATGCAGTTCAAGAATTTATGATTATAACTATAAACAGTCACAATGATGATTTAAAGCGTGGCAACGAAAGAACACATCAATGGTAGAGTCCCAAAGTAATGATAGAGGGTCAGCAGAATATATTGGATGTTGTATTTATAAATTCTCTGCTAGACAGCTGAAAATATTTGTGACAACTGATATCTAAAACGGAATGGAAAACAATTATTTAGAAACAGGGTGTGTGATACTTATAGATTGCCCTTGACATTCATTGATATTACAACTAATATTTGTTAGTATCATCCATTAGTCACGGTCACCAAGGAGAGTGCAGATGTTTGTTCCATCAATAGAAAAAGTAAGAAAACATGATCTTTTTTCCTATCAACATAAATATATCTCTAGAATCAAATAAAAAACTTGACATGGAGGATATTCTTGTACTTCACGAGGTGGAAGCTCATGAGGAGCCGGTAGACTTAGCAGGCGGGTTTGAGCAGAGAACTTGGGGAAGTACATAGAGAGCTCCTTCAAAATTGCAGCTGGTGAAAGATGAAGATCTGGGAATGCAGGTATCACTGGATCATTCTACAACAAATAAATGTAAATTTCTAAGCTTCTTTCAATTATGTCGCAACACCTGGATCAATGAACAAACCATTGACAGTGCAAATAATAATACATGATAAATTATCAACTACATACTGGAGAGCATCAAAGCCAAAAATTATGATACATTCGGGGAAAATCAATACATTTTGTCATATGGATGGATAAAATCGCACAACACATTTTTAGCATCCATCCACGACCCGACGGTCCCATGAGGGTTCTTTAACCAAATAGAATTTATTCTACAAAAATTAAAACAAGGCCCCCATTGTTAAATGATCATTGGCATTGTTTTTCTTTTATTAATTAGTGTCAATTTAGTGGGTGCAAATGGTACAAAGCATGAATTTGAAAAAAAAAAACAAATTAAGAGATCTAGAAATTTGGAAAAAGTACAAGTTGAAGGCGATTGCATGAGCAACTATGCTGTTACTTGCGGCGCAATAGCGGTGCAACAGAGGTTATCGGTCATAAGCAAAAATAGCGGTGGTAAAATTGCGGTGGAAATTGCAGTTTCGATAATCACAACGCAATTTACCACTATTCACCGATATTAAGTTAAATAGCAGTCGCAATACCGATATTCTCAGTTGGGCCTCTTTTGTATCTAGTGCTCACATCTTTGTCCTTTTTTGGGCTTTTATTTTGACTTGGGCTCTTATTTTTATTTGAGCCCTTGTTTTACTTTAATCCATTAACAGTCAACGAATATCATCCAGCATCCGGGTTTAGAAATTCTTAGAATCTTAGGTTTTCAATTCCTTTCTATCAAAAACGACAGTCAACCTCTTCGACACTGTTCAGAGTTCTCTATCAACGTTAATGAACATTTTTCTTATGGTGACGACAATTTCCATCCATTGATTGCAAACAATCTTCATATCTATAAAACTTCTGATACATTCTTGCTATGATTTCCGTCCCTTGCAGTTGCATTCGTCTAAAATTTTGTTTAAGAGGAAGAATTAATCAGATAAATAAATTAATCAGTGAAGGAGATAGATAACTTGGGGTCAAAATATACATTTTGGGTTAGGAAACATAAGCAGGTTTACTTACCCAGCATACGAATACCATGGGCTGAACATTAAATTTAGCAATTGTACTAGGGTGATACTCCTATGAAGAGTTTAAAATTACTTCTGACATATTGAGAATTTAACCTCATATGTACCATTTATATTAACTTCATTATTTTGTTAATATATGCGGGTAAGAATCCCACATGGTTGAAGAATTAATTTTTTCAGAAACCAATGATGCAAGGCTAGTCTCGCCATTGCACTGCTCCAAAATTAAATGTGGTTTACTATTTCTCACATATCATGTTCCTATTAGCCATCAGATCAAGAATGGAAGATGAAAGATTGGCCAGAAGAAAAGGTGGCACCCTCTAACATTATCCATGGATGTGCTCCTTGTATGTATGCACACAAACATACATACATGTATATATGAATACATAGATAGATAGATGGACATATAATATACTAGTGTTGTACTCGCGCGATGCAGTGCGAGTGAATCACAATTTTGAAACATTAGTTTAGCCTTGAATCATGAGTTTATGTGGTTATTTTACAAGTCAACTAATATATAAAGTTGAAGGTTAATATGGTGTATGTATTAGCAAGATCGATTGGAAAATAATTGCACACATGTTGAGTTTCTAAACCCATATAAAGTTGAAGGGTTGGGGTGGGGTACATGCAGGATCTGAAACCCTTTCTGATATTGTTGCTTCAAATTTCAGTTTACTTCAAGAGAAAGAAGAACTTTATATTTGAATTTGGGTTCAAAATAGGAAACAAACAAAGTGTCAAACAACTTTGGGAAGACCAAACGTATCTTTTTCATGTAAATATGGTACTTAAATATGAAACTTTGACCAAACAAATGGTATGTTTTAAGCATTTGTACATTATGCATAATAGTTTGTACTTAAGAGATTTTTGAATCTCTTGCATAAATTGATAGTACTTTAGACTTGTAATTAAGACTTTTGGTCTAAATGCTTATTAATGTAGTATAGATGAGTGTGTGAATAATGCATATTTGGCATTTACAGTCACAATGGGGTTTCAGAAAAGGAAAAAAGATCGGGTATACCTTAAAAATAGTGATGAGTCTGTTCATCTTCACCCTCTTGTTAAGTGATTCGCTGTCTTTTTCTGATGATGTTGCTAAGACAACAAGAACAGGCAGAACACGAAGAAGTACATGTCTTTCAGGAAAAAGTAGTGCAAAATCCAACTCTAGGCACTCCGCCGCATAGACAATCAGAACTTGTAGGATGTCTTCCACACTATCATCGGTTAGGGAACTCAACAAAAAAACAGCCATCCATATATAGAAACCAACTAGCTCTAAGAATCTTTATTGTATTATAAGAAGCATTCCAGGCACCAAAGGGCCTTAGGCCTAGCAATACACGGTAACCCAACCTTCCTAGAGGTTAAGGGTTCCAACCTCACCAAAGTTGGCGAGTGTGTGTGAGTTTCATTTATCGTATATAAATATTATATACTTCAAAAAAAAACAATCCATGCATTACTATGTGTATGTACACTTATATACTATTTACAACATCAAGTTTAATATATCACTTACATAACCCAAAAATGTATCAGTAAACCTAAACTAATAGGTTCTGATAAAGCCTTGGTTTTCAGCCTCGATCTGGAGCAAGCATGATACACTAAGAATATGTAATTCTGTTGAATTATAAGTGTACACATGTGTAAAAATCCAGCATCTAATAACTATGCAAGTATAAACAGTATAAAGTACAAACCTCCAATTTAGAAATGATAATAGCAACTTGAATGGGAAAGTAGTGAAGTGCTCATCAAATTTTATTGGTTTTTCCACTTGCATGGCCCAACAAACAAGATTTATCAATAATAGATTTTAATTTCCATCCAATTAATATGGGATCTCACAAATCTATGTGCCCAATAGTTGATGATAATACCCTTTAATTAACAATGGCCAATTAGCCATCAAATTTATTGGTTGATTAAGCACCCCCAATCTTGATGATAGAATGAGGTGATTGATAGGGTTGCAACAACTTAAGTATGTTATCCATTTATCTTTTTGTTGAGGCACTCAGGTAAGTTAAACAAACCATCAAGTTCTGTGATCCTTTCATCTGTTTTGCCCAACTTAAATTAGTTTAACTTCAGAAAAATCATAACCCCTTGTAGATCATGTACTAGGTTCTAGCAAACTAAGATCAAAATAATTAGCAATGTTTCTAGAGATCTTGGGGAGAGCTCCTACATACAAAGACCAAAAAGAAGACATCAATTGCCTATAGACAACACAATTAAAATCAATGTTGAAAGATCTTATAGAGAAAAATCATGCAGAAGTCTAGATAAACTCTATCTAACCAATGAAGGTAAGATTAATAGAAGAAAATGTGCACTAAAATGAAAACAAGATGATGCTTAAATAAAAAATAGTTTAACATTTAACACTCAACAAAAGACCAAAAGAGCTTCATGTGCCATCTAAATAGGCTTGCTTATTAATTATTAAATGTAGTTAATCAAATTTTCTTCTTTATTTTAAAACAGCACACATTCTTAGATGGTACCACATCTAATGTACACACACACACACACACACACACATATATATATATATATATATATTGTGACTGTATCTGAGAGCTACCCACAACAACAGCTTGCTAGAGGGGCTCCCACATAAACACATGGTTGGTGCAATAATAATATAGCATTGATAGGATACTTGTTCACCCGAAACATCTCAACATGCAAGTTCAACAAAATAGCCCACCTTGTGCTCAAGAAAATCTGCAAGCAACTCCATAAACATGAAAGTGACCTAAATCGGTTTATCATATCCCTTGACTGTTGAATGATGACATCACATAAACATGAATACCTGTAAATCATCCAACTCCTCTCTCATTGAATCCGTGTCTTGCCACTGAATACTGACTTGAGTAAATGTCCTGACAATGGAAAGAGAGATCTGATAAGATGAAGCAATGCAATTTAGACTCGTGAAAGTGGCAGAAAGTCATCACATTCTACTTATTTTCTATCACAATTGACATCTTTTTTAGCTCATTCATAAAAAAAAATATGTGCCACACATCCACACCCAAAAGTTTAGCTATGATCCTATAGTAATCTAACATTAGAAAAAATCTTCTCATAGAATACCTGAAGGAATCGCTGATTAGTTTTTGGAGAACATATTGTACGTGTTGTGAAGAAGAATGTGAGTGCGACAATAATTCGGTGAAATGTATGTGATTGACCAATAGTAAGAGATTGCAGGTTCTTCCGGTGGAATATGTTAGAAACTTTTCAACCAGCCAATGCAGTTTGTAAGATTTTCTTTTTTGATGTTATTATCCATGCATCACTCATGTTGGTGATTTTAGTATCATCAAGCATTTTGGTGTAATAGATTATGCAAATTGTAGCATGCCTGCAAGTCATCACTAGTTTTAGAACTATGCCCATAACGTCACTGCCATATATGTGACGGGTATTATTTATATTGATAATATAATATAATTTTCCCACTTTTCTCTTGTGTTTTACATCCTTAAATGGATTACTTGAGTCTTTTCTGTTATTATTTTATATCTTTCTTGTTTATGGAGGTTGGAAATAGAAACAATCTAGTTTGGTGACTTTTGGGTTAAAAGTCAAGGTTTTGGAAAGGCGTGTTGGAAGCATACTACAGCATGGGCTGCAGGAACCGAGGGCCTTTTTGGCAAAAGTACGGTGGATGTTTTGTGATCTTGTCCACCTCATTTACAGCCGGTCTACTGCATGAGTGGACCGGACAAAACTGGATATGACTGGACAAGACAAGAGAGCAGAACTGGACAAAACAGGAGAGCATCGACAAAATGCTCAGAAAATCTATTTATTGATATATATATATATATATATGACGGGACAAGTGTGTCTGTCTGGTGTTTGGTACGACTAGGATTGGATAGGACAGAACTAGACAAGTTTCCCCTAAAGTTATTCGTTGATTTTATATATCATATAATAGTTATAAATAACACAAATAAAGTAAATATTTAAATAATTTAATTTATGAACATTTTTACACAATTTTCATATAAAAAAATATATAATAGTACCAAATTTGAATGAAAATTTTGATATAATTGATGGTAGTTCGAAAAAACCTGATTCGCAAATAGGAAAAACTATGTTTTATTCGGTTTAGAAGATCCTTATCAATTGGCGAAGGCATGGTGAAGATTGTTGCAGCAACAATGGTTGTAGAGGTAAAGGCAATGGTGGTTGGTGGATGACGGTGGTTGTGGAGGACGTGAAGATGGTGGATAATGGTGGTGGTGGTGGCGATTGTGGAGGAGGTAGTTGTGGCTATTAGACAATTAAGTGTGATATATAATTATATATATATATATATAATTATATTAGAGGGTCTAGAGTGTAAATGTATCTCTTATATATATCCCTGATTGTAATCGGTATACACACACAATTACCAAGTTTATCTTGGTATCAGAGCCGGCCCTAAACGCCCTACGGCTGCTGCCCTACCGCTGCCGCCCTACCGCAGCCGGCCCTAAACGCCCTACAGCTGCTGCCCAGCCGGCCCTAAAGGCCCTACAGCTGCTGCCCTACCGCTGCCGCCCTACCGCAGCCGGCCCTAAACGCCCTACAGCTGCTGCCCTACGGCTGCTGCCCTACCGCTGCCATCACAAGGCAACCCTAAAGCTACCGCACCCGTCTTCTACACTACGGCTGCCTCACCTTCTGTCCAATGACAACTGTTGCAGCTTTCACTCCAACCGAGAAAACCACCCATAACTCCCACAAGTTTGGCTTCACTTTATCACCAAACAACTATTGCTATTGAAGACAATGGTTCAACCGTTCCTTGTCACAAACAACTTGTTCGGCTATGTTGATGGCACCACTCCTTGTCCACCGATGACTATCTCATCATCATCATCATCTGGAAAATCATCATCATCTGGAAAAGATGCCGACAGCACCACAGTGCCCCCACCACAACCGAATCCTAACTACACAGCATGGGTTTCCAATGATGCTCATGTACGGATGCTGATTATTTCTACAATCTCTGAGGCGTCGTTCCAACACGTTCAAGGACTTACCTCCCGTGATCTTTGGCTGTCTCTTGAACATGCTTACGCTCCTCACACATCATCTAGGGAATACACCCTAAAAACTCAGCTTCTTAAACTAGAGATGAAGCCTGCTGAAACCTCCTCCGCATACCTGACCAGGGCTCAAGAATATGCTGATGCTCTCGCCAATATAGGCGAACCAATGAAAGAAAAAGATTTGGTGATGTTGGTTATCTCGGGTCTTAGACAAGAATACAACGGGCTGAAGTCAACACTCCTTGGTCGCCAATTCCCAACTGCCTTTGCAAAACTTCATGGCCTGCTATCAGACCATGACTACATGATCAAGAAATCTGCAACTGACATCTCTCCGCCTCAAGCATTCTCGACTGTCACGAACAACCGCAACTCAGCGGTTCCTGGTGCCACCTCGTCTACTCCTCAACCGGATCAACTTCAAGCTATTCAACAGCTTCTGTCACAACTTGGTCTTCAAGTTCAGCTTGTTAATGCACAGCCTGCACATGCCTTTTACACCAACAGATCTGGGAATAACCATGGCCGTGGACGTGATTCTAGACGCGGACGAGGAAACTACAACAACAGAAGTCAAAGAGGAGGTAACCGTAATCAATTTAGTTGGGCTTCTAATCAGAACACTGTTTTGGGCACATGCAATAGGTGTGGGATTGGTCATATCCCGTCTCATTGAGACCCTGCTCCTATGAGGACGAGACAACTACCTTCTGCCAACGTTACAAATTACCAGTCACAAGCTTGGCTTCCGGATACAGGCTCTAGCCATCATGTTGCACCGGACCTATCTAGCTTCGATAACTCTGAGGCCTACTACGGTGAGGACAACCTTCACGTTGGCAATGGTAAGGGTTTACCCATTCTACACATTGGTTCCTCACAACTTCATTCACCAAACAAAACATTTTCCTTTAAAGACATACTACACGTACCTGACATAAAACAGAACTTACTTTATGTTCAAAAATTTTGTTTTGATAACCATGTGTACTTTGAATTTCACTCTACTTTCTTTGCTGTGAAGGACAA
>NC_037540.1:23089501-23106485 GCF_001531365.2 Cynara cardunculus var. scolymus | reverse complement strand
ACAACTTTTGAAGTCCATGTTATCTAAATATCATTTACCTTTACAAAACAAGTGTGCTAGTACTTTTTGTGATTCATGTTCTGTTGGCAAATCGTCTAAACTTCATTTGTTACCATCTACTTATAAAAGTTCGCACATTTTGGATTTCGTTTTCTGTGATGTATGGGGGTCCGCTCCTGTTCCTTCTTTTGATGGTCACAATTATTTTCTGTTGTGTGTTGATCATTACTCCAGATTTATGTGGATCTTTCCATTAAAACTAAAATCTGATGTTTATGCCACTTTTAAACGATTCCTTGCGATGGTTGAAAGGCATTTTCAAACCAAACTGAAATCTGTCCAAACCGATTGGGGAAAATGTTTTGTTTGGTGAATGTCCAAACCTACTCGGCATCACCCATCGCCTCTCATGTCCCCATACAAGCGAACAAAATGGCTTTGTTGAACGACGACATCGACATGTTGTTGAAACCGGTCTTACTTTACTTACTCAATCCTATGTTCCACAACGGTTTTGGCATTGTGCTTTTGACACTACAGTCTATCTTATTAATCGAATGCCATCCAGAACCAACTCAAACACCTCACCATTTGAACATGTGTTCAAACACAAACCCGATTTTTCCTTTCTTCGGGTTTTTGGATGCCAATGCTACCCTCATCTCCGTCCATGCAATAAACATAAAATTGACTTCCGCTCTACATCTTGTGTGTTCCTTGGTTACAGCAACGCTCATCATGGCTATCGGTGTTACGACCCACAGTCTGATCGTCTTTACGTAGCCCGTCATGTTCGATTTAATGAACAATCATTTTCTTTCCAAACATCTCCTCCAACCACTCCAAATCCTTATGTCTCCACCTATCCCAAATCTGACCTCCCACCCACCTCTTCATCCTCCACAGGACCTAATGAACATTCTGCTCCACCAGAACCGACACCCTCCACCGCACCTACAGTGCAAACTGTCCCACAAGAAACAACACCTACCACCACCCCTCCTAATGACCACCCTACGGCCCAACCACCCCTTATCCATACCTATCACCGCCGTTCCATAGTCACCGAACCACCACCGCAGCCTACCCCTACCCCTAACCCCCCCTCCTCTACCACCGAACAACCCACCCGTACTCGACCACCCAACCTACGCCCCAATCCCAAACAAACCAAACCTTACAATGCCTCCTCATACCATACCCATCATTCTTCACCTGACACCGAACCGACCACCTTTACTATTGCTAACGGGTACCCTCAGTGGCATACCGCCATGGCTGACGAGTATTCGACGCTGATGCGGAATGGTACTTGGACATTAGTACCACGCGTTCCAAATTCCAACGTAATTGATTGCAAGTGGGTATACAAATTAAAAAGGGACCAAACAGGGGCAATAAAACGTTACAAGGCACGACTAGTAGCCAAAGGGTTTCGGCAGCAACCAGGCATTGATTATTAGGAGACGTTCAGTCCCGTGGTCAAATCGACCACCATACATATTGTTCTATCTTTGGCCGCAACACAGAAATGGTCTCTAAGGCAACTTGATGTGAAAAATGCCTTCCTACATGGTGATCTCAACGAGACAGTTTATTTGCAACAGCCACCAGGGTTCGTTGACCCGGACAAACCCGATCATGTTTGCCTACGTCACAAATCCTTATATGGATTAAAGCAGGCCCCTAGAGCGTGGTTTCATCGACTTTCTACGGTCCTTCATTCTCTTGGCTTTCAGGGCTCCAAAACGGACCCTTCCTTGTTCATTTACTCCCACAGGGGCACCATTTTGTACATGCTAGTCTATGTTGATGACATTCTTTTGACAGGAAACAACCCGRAGGCTATTGACAAAGTGGTACAACATCTTAGCCAATCTTTTGCTGTTCAGGATATGGGTCGCTTGTCTTATTTTCTCGGTATTGAAGTGACCAGTCAGGGTCATGATATGATTCTATCACAACGGAAATACATCCTTGAACTCTTGCAACGCGCAGGCCTGTCTAATGCTAAACCGACTTCATCTCCTATGACCACTAATGCTAATCTTGCTCTTGGTGATAGCGTTACGTTTGCTGATCCGGTCAAGTACCGCCAAATTGTGGGTGCCCTTCAGTATGTGACATTGTCTCGTCCGGATATTACTTTCGCGGTCAACAAAGTCTGCTAATTTATGCAGTCCCCCACTGAAAATCATTGGACGGCAGTCAAACGAATTTTTCGTTACTTGCAAGGCACTGCCGACTATGGTTTACGAATCATGCATGATTCAGGCATAATCCTTCATGCCTACACTGATTCTGCTTACAACTCCCTAACTGGCTTCTCCGATGCTGACTGGGCTGGTTGCCCTGACGACCGTCGATYCACTGGGGGATATGCTATCTATCTTGGTTCAAACCTAGTATCATGGTCTGCACGAAAACAAAGGACTATCTCTCGATCATCAACAGAGTCTGAATACAAAGCTCTAGCCGATACTGTTGCTGAGCTCGCATGGCTTCAAACACTACTGCGCGAACTCTGGGTTCCTGTGAAGTCGGTTCCTACCTTATGGTGTGATAATCTTGGTGCTACGTATCTTTCAGCTAATCCTGTCTTTTATGCCCGTACCAAGCATGTAGAAGTTGACTTTCACTTTGTTCGAGAAATGGTTGCGCAACGGAAGCATTCAGTTCAGTTTATATCTACAGATGATCAGATTGCAGACGTGTTTACCAAGCCGCTACCTTCACAACGGTTTCTCCTATTACGGTCCAAGCTACAGGTCGCTCCCCGGCCTTAGCTTGCGGGGGAATATTAGACAATTAAGTGTGATATATATATATATATATATATATAATTATATTAGAGGGTCTAGAGTGTAAATGTATCTCTTATATATATCCCTGATTGTAATCGGTATACACACAACACAATTACCAAGTTTATCTGTGGCCAATGTGGTGGAGGTAGAGGTGGTAATGGGCAGCGATAGTGGTAGACGATGGTGGTGATGATGGTTATGGTGGAGGAGGAGGTGGCTAACGTTACTAATGGTGGTGGCGATGGGCAGTGGTGGTCATATGGTCGTATAGGTAGAGGCAGTAGTGGTTGGTGGACAACAGTCCTTGTGGAGGACGTGAAGATGGTGGATAGTGGTGGTGATGGTAGTCGACAGTGGTGGAACAGATAGTTCTGCCCGACGTGGTGGAGGTAGTAGTGGTGGTGGCCTAGTAGGCAGTGGTAGCGGTAGCCAAAGATGGTGGTGGTGGTGGTGGTTATGGTGGAGGTGGCCCACGGTGGTAGTTGTGGTGGAGGTGGCCCACGGTGGTAGTTGTGGTGGCGATGAACTGTGGTAATGGATGGCCGACGGTGGTTGTGGAGGTGGTGGAGGGGTTGCTGTAATGGAGAAGGAGGTGGAGGTGGCCGACGATGGTAGTGGTGATGGCGATGGATGGTGGTGGTCGGTGGTCGACAATGGCCGTAGAGGTGGTGTAGGACGTTGTAGTGGATGAGAAGGTGGAGATGGACAACGATGGCTACTGGTGGCCGTCGGTGGTGGTAGCAGTTGCGACTAGCGGTCGTAACCATTAAAACAAATACCATAATAAGGTTATATATCAAGCGAACACTTTTTCTAAGCAATTTAGGATTTACATAACTAGATTTAACTTCACATTGAAATTTTCTTTTCTTAATCTAAGTTCAATGAAGTTTTAAGTATTAAATTTTCTTATTTATTTCTATTTCCATTATTGTCTTTTACGTTCTTGTACTTTAATTTTCTTTAAGGCTTTTTATCTTTTATGCAATTAATTTTCTCATTCCAAGTATGGTAGGCTAAACACCTAGCTTGGGTGTGGGGTAAACTTAAGATTAAAAATCAATTTTTGGTGGTGGAAGTTGTTAATTAAATAGCAAATCTTTCCAACCAATCTTTCAAGTATATATTGCAAAATAACATCCATGGATAAGCTAACTACTTGTTTATAAGTGTGTTGGACATAGAGATAAGCCAACAAGCACACGTCAACTTGAATGATATGGAGGTAGACTCGAGAGAGCTACTTAGAATCTAGGAGACTCATTTTCGTTCCATTTAGCTTATATAAGGAAATGTTTAACCATTATATAGACTCTAGCCTTATTAGGTCTGTGGATTTGTGTCAATCTAAATCTCGAGAGAGTACCTTAAAGAAGTATTGGTTGGATAAGACGAGTTATTTGTCGGACATGCTACAGTACTATGATATAGCATCCTGCCAACCTTATTTGGTTAAATATCTTTACGGACCCCCATACCCTAAGCTCTATTTTAGTTACTTACACATCGGTAGTTATAAAACACCTCATAAAAAATATTTCCTCGAATTCACCATCTGAAGTTAGCCTTTCATCTTGAGATCTACGATACTTGGTCTTACCATTTTATTACTTGAGAAGGCGATAGTGTTGACACATGTATACTTGCATGAGTTACCACTTAGTGTTGTAGGAATACAATATCTAGCACATCAATAAGGTATCATGTCATCTCCCTCGTAGAGGGTTTGGAACAAACTTTTAAAATCCTAATGCTTAACCATGTTTTGCAATTTCCATTTATGTTAACGTGTTAAGGTAGCAATAAAATTGGCAACGCACTTTTTGTCCCTTTGTTTATGACAAGTTACAAATCAAATTATGAAATTGAGATATTCTAAATCAAGTTAATGCAAGCCTTTTTCCAATCACTATGGGAGTCTGTTGGAGACTGAACGTGGAACCAGGGCATTAGAGCAGAAAATATTGGCTTAGGGAACACTAAAAGTGCATTTGTATCTGAGATTGGATTCTAAAGACGCTTGTTAGTTGTAACAAATTGCAATATAAACTAGTCCCCAATTCTAAAGTTACCTTTACAACTTTACAAGCATCATGAGCATGTTCATTCACTTTCATGTTATTCCACTTGGTATACCATCCGTCAGATAAATATTACCGTAGCTATAGGTTATTTTGAGAAGTGATAAATATTTGAGAAGTAAATAAGTGATCCTAGCCCTTCATACGGTATTGGATTTGACTGGTCAAGAATTGCAGCTTTGACTGGTCAAAATTTGCAGCTATGCAAAAAATAGAGGCGGTAGCTTCGTAACTTTAACAAATAGGCGGAAAACGGGTTAATATGTGAACCCGTTGGATTCATATATGAACTATTTTAACTGATTCACATATGAACCCGTGTGATTCACATATGAACTAATCAACTGATTCACATATGAACCCTTGTGATTCACATATGAACCCTTGTGATTCACATATGAACTAATTAACTGATTTACATATGAACTTGTGTGATTCACATATGAACTAATTAACTGATTCACATATGAACATATAGTTCATATGTGAATCACACGGTTCATATATGAACCTGTTTGCCGCCTATTTGTAGAAGTGATGGAACTACCCCTCTATCTTCAGCATACCCATATGAGGAATGCGATTCACAGTCAAAGCCACAAATGTCAACCAAATGAAGGACTAGGATCACTTCTTTACTTCTCAAATACTTACCACTTCTCAAATGAACCTTTCCTTATTACTGTATTTGTATTTGATAAAATTATGTAAATTCACATTCGCAAATAGTAAATTTATCAAGACCAACTATAATCATTGTAAAAATATCAGGACATATTCTTTGACCTTTTCCTGCATAGTGATACTTCAAGAATTCAAAGAAATAAGTGGCCGTTCAGATTTTTCCCAGAAAAATTAAGAAAAAAAAGCGGCCATTTAGGTCATATGTCAAACTTGGAAGTTGTTGAATAAGTGTTGCCTATAAACATTTGGACTCGAACCGACACTTCTCAAAAAAGAAGGAAAAGAAGGGCTAGTATAATATTTATAGAAACACAATTAAAATCAATTATATTCATAGAGACAACCAGATGGGACAGCATGATAAACCCCAAGCATACCTTTTATACCACGAGAAATCATTAGGTATACTAGCTTTTGCATTTTTCAGATGATCAAGTTGAATCAAAACATCAAGCAACTTCAACATGGACCTGCATAAGAAGAAAAAGAATGGCTCACAAATGGTTTTGGATCAACCAACAACTATGTCACATTTGGTAGTATAGAATGTGAACTGAAAGCACATACACCAATAATTGTAGACATGTTTCCTTTCAAATTTCAAATATAAGAAAGTAATTTTAAGTAGATCAACACCAGCATAGAAAACTTTGTTACACCTGTATGAACATGTATTATTGATAATTCCTCATAAGTAACAAATGTTAGATGAAGATTACCATGCTGAATGACACCTCAACTAGCAAAAGCAGATAGAGAAGCTAGCACTAGACATAAAATACTGGAAGGCACATTAGTATAGCTAACAGCTGCTTACACTAGATTACAGAATATAAAAAACGCATTCTTTTACTTTACTATCACAAAAATATGTTCATTATACCATACTCGAAAAGCAGATATCATACTCGGTATTTTTGGCAAATTGTTGGGTCAGAAAAATCGGTTCCTTTGTGAGGTTATTCTCAAAGTTCAAGGAAGAAAGCATGCCAGTCTTTTTATGTTTCCTATTAAACCAATAAGTTTGTAGGCTGATACCGTTTAAGAAATGAGACACGAATAATATAAAAGATATAAAATATAACTTCGTTTTACCCGTCACATATACGTATCAATTTACCACATAAGCTTTTGCTTAGATTCCACTAAGAGGGGGAGAAAATCAGAACACAACTAATACTTTTTATAACGAACTACTAGAAGGATCATGTAGCAGGTTAAAAAAACTCGCATATAGATCACCAAACACTTGCTAAACGAGGTAGGTAAAGTCATTTTCATTTTTTAACTGTTAAGGAACTAAAGATTAAAATAAAACCAAGAGAGATCAACAATGCACCAGAGATGAGTTACAGTGGGACCATTGATGCGTCTCTCCGGCCTCGAAAACCGCTGCATATCCGCTGCTAACTACATTAGTTAGAAGAGTGGTTAGATGACAACTTGGAAGAAAAGTTGAATTAAAGTGCAAGACTGGAAGATGATTAAACCAAGGCGCATACTTTAGATGCAGCAGATGCTTGCCATCTTTGTATCTCACGAAGCCGACTCATTTCCAAGTCCAACACTTGATAAGTTTCTAGATACAAATCAGCCTGACTTTGCTTCATGGAATCTGGAAGCTGGCAATTAATTACAGATTCCACTTATATACAAATTCAGAGAGCAACAAGTGAACAGAATATAAGCACAACTTAAAAGAAAATCAATAAGCTGATACATTGATGAACTTAAATTACTTGTAAATGCCGCTATGAATGTGTTATGATAAAAGTGTAATATATTACTAAGGTCTAAGGTGCTGTTTGTTTTTTGGAAAATACCTCTTATTGACCATTTATGTCTTACCGGATAAGAGGTTAGATTTATAAGACTGTTTATTTATATCTTTTGTGATAAGAGATTCAAACCTCTCACCATCCTCTTATTGGACAAGAGGCTAACCAACATTCTACCGTCCTCTTATTAACCTAATTGATCCCTCTTTCACCATTCCTATAATCTGCTCTTTGTAACTGCATTTAATTCTCTCTACCCGAAACAGCGTTTAACCCCATTTGATCTATCTACATAAAGATTCAATTTTCATGTACTCACTGTGATCATCCAACCATTCATTCCTTGAATCGTTACCAATGGCAGAGCAGAAACAACAGCTCTTTGAACTCACAATGGAAAATTGAAGGTTATGGTCTCCAACTATAGTTGCATCATTACCTCCTTGTTCTTTCCCAATAAAGATGTTATTTTCTGTTCATAGATGGTATTTTTCTCCCCTTCTCACTTTTTGTTTGCAGTTATGTAATTATAGATAATGTATGGGATTTTGATTTCTGAAGGAAAATTGGATGATATTGTTCTTGCATTTGACTCTTTGAACCCTATGTAGTTAGTTCCATGAGAATTGACTGCAAAAGCAACGTGATCTTCTTGTTTATCCCAAAGAAATGCACTATTTCTTTTTTCAGAATTAGGGTTTAACAAAGCACTCACTCCTTATCATAAAAGTATATGATTCACTTTGAGATAAAAGAACAAATTATTTACTTCAAAACTTATATAAATTCATTTAGTATTAGGGTAAATTTTGATAGCTGCATCGGGGTTTTAATTAAACTACAAATTGGAAAAGGTTGTTTCATGATTGTGACAAGATCCGTATCTATTCAAGCTTCAAGGCTCTGGATTTGAACCCAAATGTTCAATTCTAGCCCCATTTCTGGGAGCTGGAACGGTGGCAAATGATATTTGGACATGTTTTATTTAGTATTTTATTAATTTAGGGGGTGCTTGGATGTGCCTTTATGTTGATTATGGCAAAGCCGAAATAATCAATTTAGACTTGACAAAAACTGATTATGATTGTGATTTTTGAGACTTTAGAGTCAATAATCAAACTGTTATTAGAGAAAGGATTATTGAGATGAATGTAAAAGCGGATTTCTTTTTATATAAATTCAACATTATAATATTCTAGGGGTAAAAAGACAATTACACACATTCAGCCATTTATAAGTTTACAAAAACAGTCTTATTGATTCCGCTTTCATACTTCAACACCACCTCTTATCAATAAGTGAAATAAGACTTCAGAGTTTATCACCTCTTAAAAAAACAAACAGCAGCTAAGTGAATAAAATTGAACATGTAATAAATAAGATGGATCCGTGGGCCTCGAAAATGAATGTCAGAAAACCCATCAAAATACTAATCCTAACGTAAGTCTAATTCTAGCTCCTAATACTCCTCAAGTAAAAGAATAGATACCAACCATCCCCAATTTGACAATCAAAATAGAGAGAATTTCAAACAGAAAATACCAAGAAAAGTAAAAACAAAGCAGAAAGAAAGCAAGCAAAATAGAAATGTGATCAGAACTCGAACAAGCTCATTTTCTTCCCATGTTGGGATCATGTGAAGAACCCAAGTGCGGAACAGCAAATAACTCATTTGGCATTAGCAAAATTGAGGAAACAATTGGGAACTCATGGAAGGTCCACAGGAGGAAGAAACAGAAGCCGAATCAACCAATCTAAACAAAATCCAAGCAAAGTAAAATGTTTTCAAGCAACTCCAAAGAGCAGAATCAAGTCCGGAACAAACAAAACAAACTATATAGTGACAGTCAGGAAAATCTAAAGACAGTTGAGCAAGCAAATTCATATATGAAGACACAGCAGGCTAGCACACACAACATTAGAACAACAAGCAGAAATGGGTTGTAGAACCAGGAGAGAACCAGGCAAAGAGATTACCAGAAAAGAGAACTTGACTGATGAAAAAACTAAATAGCAAGGCCAAACCAGGCGGATTAGCTGGATGAAAAACTGGACAAAAACATGACTCAGTTGGCAATTAGGTAATAGCTCCTGAAGCCTTTGGATGCCCCAAGTCAGTCCCTGAACTTTCAGAGAATCACAAAACTGACCCTAGACTCTTTGGAAAGAAAAACAATCCATAACTACGTGAATTGCAAACAATTTGGTGGACCTACAGAAAACTACAAGGCAAACACTCGGCCACTAGGGGGGTGCTTGGTTGAGGTGATAGACGATAGGGGGTGGCCGGCAGGCTGGGTGGGGAATGGAAATAGAAATCATTAATGGTGCCTAATTTGTTATAACGAAATGAGCCAAGCATTTCTTAACAAATTTAGGGGAATGAATCCCATTCCCATTTCCATTCCCTAAAATGAATGAAGCTCCCCTAAGTTTTCAAATATTGTACAATTCCCACCCCTGAAATTTTTGGCACTCCCTAATAGCTATAAAACTTTTAAAACATCAGATCTAGAAACAAAACTTCCAGGTGCCAACAAAGAAGACTTTGAACATCCTAAACCAGACAAAAAGGACACTAAAAGGTGGTGCAAGACTGGTGAGGCAGTCAGAGGATACAAACTGCATGACTGAACAGGGCTCTTTGAAAGTTGTTATAATTCAAATGGTGTTGGTTCTCGGGCCTATTCTATTTTTACAAGAGGAAGTCACTATCCTCAGTTGCCTTGTCTCTGCATTTGAAATCCCCCCCCCCCCTTGTTTTTCAGCCCTAGACTGTGTTGTATTTCTTTTGTTTGGCAAGCCTATCCTTACTAGACTCATGACCTTTCTCTATTTGAGTTTGTTCTTTAGGATTCCTTTGCAGGGCTTGTCGAGTAACGGTTTGGAAGCCACTCTTTAGAAGTTCATATGCACTCATGCATGAGTAATCACCTCATTGGTCAGGATAAGGAGGAAAAGGTTCAGACTGACTTTGCTAGGAGTTAAGACCCGTGAATTTATATTTTCATGAAACCTAGCCTGAGAAAAACTCACATCAGAATTATAATAATGAATGTGACAGGGAAGAAGGGTTCCTTGGTTTTAGTGGTCAGATTGGAGGTCAAAGAGCCTTGTTGAAACTTACAAACCTCAAAGCTTCAAGTAAAGATGCTTGATGGAGGAGAGAGACATTGTCGGAGGCGTGCTGAGACGATGGTGAATAGAACAGTAATCGGGAAAGATTAAGAGCCTTTGACAAGGACGTATATTAGTCTAACAAGCATTATTGGCACTGGCCTGGAAGACAAATGGCTAAGCCTTGGTGGTGGAGCTAACTACGATACCCCAAGTCTTCTATGGAAAGAGTGACATTAACAATATTCTCACCATCTCTTCATTATTGGCCATCCTCTGAACACCATTAGGGCCATATTTTTCTGTATGTGGTTCAGTTATTTTGGCTATTATACTGAGTAATTTGATTTCAAATGAGTGTTCATTGAGACTGCATTTATGAGACTTAAAAATGATAATAAATTAACAACTGAAGGACAATAAGGCAGACATAACATATACATTATGTAGAACAGTTCCAATCACCATGAGAACAGTGGCCCAAGAGCACCAACCCACCCAAGTAACCCAGATGTACTCCACTTCTTCAGTAACTTCATGCTGACAGTACAACATGTCTTTTCTGGCTTCAGGTCAAAAGGGATTTTTTTTTGCACACTTAGCACTAGACCAATCAGCAACCTTAACAAACAAAGACTTATACTTCCACTCTGCTAAATTGCGGAATGTCTGGGAAAATAAAATATTGTGTAAATGATATTTACATAGAACAAGAAAAGAAAAGGATTTGTTATTGAATTTCCAAAAGTCAGCAATGAAAACTTAGGCTGGGAATCTGGGACAAATGTGATTCTCTCTGATGCAGACAGATTAACTTCATAAAGCTTACTTGGTAGGATTTAGGAATTGTCCACAAATGTTTTTGCATTACATCATGTCATCATAAAAAAGGAATTATTTTTATGAATTTTCTTCTTCAAACCTGAGGAAGTGCTTTGACACAACTCCGGTATGCATAGAGTACTGATACCATCTCCTTGCCTTCTTGTACAAGAGTATTCTACAAAATATGTAAGAAATTATTTTAGAGGTATTAACCATAAAATGTACAGAAAGTACTAGTGAACATAGGTCCAGAATTTCAAGATATAAAATGAAATGATAGAAGAGCAAGATACCAGTTGATTTAGTGCTTTTGTGTCCTCTGATAAAGATAGCCGATATGCATGGACATCACTATACTCTGCAATATCAAAGAAAAAATTGGTAACATGAAAATTTTGTTGTTATTTTAGCAAACTGCAAAATACAAAGAATATGCATCTCAAAAAGGGGAAAACTGAAATCAACATCCATAATTCACTAAATTTTAATCGTACGAGAGTTTTCCTTCCTTCTATATGGTGATAATCCTGTTATATTAACAGGGCACAAAAAAATTTATCCATTACTGAGGGAAGAGACTATATATCTATACTACCTTATAAAGCATATTTGTCAAAGTATTAAAAACAACTCATAATGCATTGATTTTATCTCTTAATTACAAAATTATAAGTTCAATGTACAACTTGTCAAAGCTAAACTTAGGGCTTCTCTCCCAAGACTGGCCGCTTTCAAGCGTTCCCTGCTATTTTACGTTCCCAAGGTGATGATTCAGAATTCATCTTCCCCAGAAGACTATTCGAGCTCCCAACGTGATTATTCGTGATTCAAATTATCTTCCCCATATAATAATTGGTTAGGGTTCTTTTAATTATTCAATTTTTGCTTTCATCTCAGACACGCTAGCTTCCCTCCCCACATAACGATTCACATATTGATTTCCCCAATATGTCGATCCATTGCTCTTTATTCCATACAGTTAGGGTTTTTTTCATTTCAAGGGTCAATTTTTATTTTTGTTTGTTATGGTAGTGCATTTTCTTCCTGTTTTCTACATGTTCCGATTTAACATGTGCATATTAGGTGTTTGGTGAAATGCATCAATAAAAACCATTACTCAAAGTGGTCATCAACTATGCCTTTTTAAACTGCCCCGATAGGAGCTGAAGATAGCCAGAAGAGAGAGCTAACTGTCTAGCTTTGATCAGAGTCGGTGCTCTTTTGGTCACCATTATTGAGACGGTAGTTGTTCTCAAGCTTCTTCCTCCAAGGTATCTGTATTAAATTATTATGAAACTACCCACAACTTGAGAAACATTTTGAAATTGTGCTGAGGTCGGTAGGCCATATCATACAACATATTAGTGGTTTAACCTCTACGAATCAGTCGTTAACTCAATGATGTAACTTTAGTCAGGTTCCAGGTGTTTTAACAATTTAATATTGTTTTTATGGTCAATTGTATGAACATAGAAGTTAGTTGTTTTTCAACGAAGGGGAGGTTATATGCTATCAAGTATCTATGATTGTACGAATATAGAAGTTATTTTTGGTCGCCGTTTTCTTGTTTTTATGATGATAATCTATTTCTTGATATTTGGGTCTGTGTTGGCTTTCCATTTCGTTCTGGCCACATTTCTTGGTGATCAAATCATTTGCTTATTAGTATCTGAGTCTGAATACCCAGCAACAAAACTGTCTCCTTTTCCTCCATAAATGAGACCCACATCAGCTGAACCCTTAAGATACCGAAAAATACGTTTCACAGCAGCCCAATGTTCCTTTCCTGGACAAGCCATATAGCGCGAAACGACACTAATGGCATGAGCTATGTTAGGTCTAGTACAGACCATAACATACATAAGACTTCCCACAGCACTTGAATAAGGAACTCTGCTCATATACTCCACTGCAGCTTCTATTTGAGGAGCCAAAGCCACCGACAACCTGATTTGCAGATGATGGAGTGCTCAAAGGCTTTGCCCAAGCCATACCAAACCGAGAAAATATCTTTAAAATGTAACTTTTCTGTGACAAGAAAAGTTTATGTCTAGATCTGTCTCGAACTATGTCCATCCCAAGTATCTTTTGAGCACCCCCCAATTTTTCATATCAAACTCAGAATTAAGAAGTTGTTTCAACCTCTTAATTTCAGCCATATCTCGAGCGGCCACCAACATATCATCCACATAAAGTAGCAAATACACATGCGAACCATCATCTACTTTCTTATGATATATGCAGCAATTATAAGGGCTTCGATTAAAACCATGTTTCACCATAAAGCTATCAAATTGCTTACACCACAAATCCTCCGGTTGACGCATATAAATTTCTTCTTCAAGATCTCCATGCAAGAACGTTGTCATAACATCCAACTGTTCCAACTCCAAATTTTGTTGTGCTACTAGTGCCAACAGCACTCGAATGGATGTATGACGCACCACCAGTGAGAAGATTTCATTATAATCAACCCCTTGCTCTTGATTATAACCTCTAGCCACCAAATGAGCCTTAAATCTCACATTTTCAGCTCCTGGCAACCCTTCTTTGCACTTAAAAATCCACTTACAGGACACAACTTTTCTGCCTTGAGATAATTTCACCAATTCCCAAGTCCTATTTTTGTGAAGGGATTCCATTTCTTCACTCATGGCTGCTATATCAGCCTCCTTTGTTGTGATTGCTTCTCTATAAGTAGGCGGCTCAAAGAACTCCAATTCTTCAACAACTTGTAACGCATAGGCCACCACGTCATCAAAACCATACCGAATCGGCCTACCAACTTGTCTTCAAGGCTTGTCTAACGCTATGGACCGAAATTCCATAGGCTTGAGTTATGTTACTGCACTGTCCAGAAACATTCTCACCCTTATTAGAATCATTTAACTCATGCTCCACCTGTTCAGAGATCCTCTCCTCTGAGTCTTTTGAAGAAGATGAAGTAGATGAATATCATACGTCACACAACATACTTCCTTCATCAAATATTACATCACGGCTGAGAATCACCTCTTTCATCAAGTGACCAGATTCTATACCCTTTTACTCGAGCACCATATCCATAAACAACCCCTTCTTTGACCTTGGTTCCAACTTTCCTTCACTCACATGGTAGTACGAAGGACAACCAAACACCTGTAAATTCGTGTAATCAGCTGGCTTACCAGACCACATTTGAATAGGGGTTTTACAACCAATTGTTGTTGAATTCACCAAGTAACAAACCGTGTTTAACGCCTCAGCCCAAAAACCTCTAGACAGCCCTGCATCTGACAGCACACATCTGACCCTTTCTAGCAGTGTTCTATTCATCCTTTCGGACACTCCATTTTGCTATGGAGTGTGCCTAACCGTTCGGTGCCTTGCAATCCCTTCATCTTTACAAAACTGGTCAAACTCATTCGAACAAAATTCCAAACCGAATCATCTTTCACCTGTCAATTCAATGAATGCACTCCCTATCGATGATCTTGAATCGGATCACTTCCTCATGAGGGGATGAATCGAGAGAATTTTGAGAACCTAAACCTGTGCTCGAGAGATAGCTGTCCATACACTGATAAGCCCTTAATTTTAAGGCTATGCCATCCTAAGGTGCTGCTAAATAGATGCTATTTTGCCGAGTTCCTTAGAGAGAGTTGTCTCGCGCCCCTAGGTATTCTCTACCTACCCACCTATGTCGGTTTCGAGTACAGGTACTCTTTTGTTGAAGGTCGTTCCTTTTCTTCTGTCTGAATCGATATTATTCCATTCCAATTCCGGAACCAGAGAGCTCCCCCGTGAAGTAAATCATCGCACCTACGGTCCAACCGAAAAGGTTGAATAGTCAATTGATTTAATCCTTACTACATACTACATCAACATTTCAGACTTGCCATGGTAAGGAAGAAGGGGGGAACAGGCACACTTGGAGAGCGCAGTACAACGGAGAGGTTGGACAAAAAGTGGTTTTTGTATCAATCTAAAGTCAGCAAAGCACAAGTCCAAGGAAATAAAATATGAAAAATCAAACTTATTAGTTCGTAACCTCTTCATCTTCTTCCCAACTTGATTTTCAATGAGAACCTTCCATTCTTTGAACTTCTCAAACGACTAACTCTTATGTTTCATGATAAACACCCATGTCATCCTAGAGTAATCGTCAACAATTGAGAGGAAATAATGGTCACCACCAAGAGAAGGAACCTGTGAAGGACCCCAACAATCAGCATGTAGATAGTCCAAAGTAGACCCCAACCTCGCTCTCCTTTGTTTTCCAATGATACAATGCTCAAAAAAGCCTAGTTCAGCAACTTCATGACCTCCAAGAAGTCCTTGCTTGTTGAGCATAGGCATGCCTTTCTCACTAACATGCCCTAGCCTCATGTGCCACAAGAGTGTCAAATCTGACTCGTTTTTACCAGAACTAAAGGCTGGTGATGCTGACCCAACAACCGTGTTGCCTTCAAGCGCATACAAGGTACCTTTCTTGATTCCTTTCATCACCACTAATGCACCTTTAGAGACCTAAAGTACTCCTTTTTCACAGTTGTACTTGAAACCTTTGGAATCTAAGGCTTCCAAAGCAACCAAATTCTTTTTCAAATAAGGTACGTGATGAACATCAGCCAAAGTTCTCACTACCCCGTCGTGCATTTTGATACTTATCGAACCTATAACAGCAACATTACACGGAACGTCGTTCCTCATTAAAACACTTCTTGCTGCAACCTTTTCATAAGTATCAAACTGGGCCTTATTCAGTGTCATGTGGAACGAATACCCGGAGTCAAGAATCCACTCATCTTGCTGCCTTTAGAGTCAACTACTGAAAGAACCAGATCAGCCTCTGAAACCGAATCATCTTTACCAACAGTAGCGAATGCCTTCTCATTTCGTTTTAGACATTCATTTTTCCAATGTCCAAGATCACCACACCTATGGCATACATCTTTCGGGCTTGCTTTCCATCCTCGAGCCTTCGATCTTGATCGACTTCTTCCTTTCCACTTGCCTTTACCTTTCTCTCGACCCTTTTCTCTACCTTCATTTACCACTGACAAGCCAACAGACTGACTTTCAATTCCATTTCCGGAAGCTTTATGGCGTAATTCTCATGAATGCAAACTTGATCGAACTTCTTCCAAAGTAATTGTGTCCCTTCCAACCACAAATGAGTTGACAAAATTTTCGTATGAGGGTGGCAAAGAAACCAATAAAATGAGGGCAGCATCTTCATCTTTAACCTTGACCTCAACATTCTTTAAATCCATAAGAATGGAGTTTAACTCGTCAAGATGTTCCTTCAATGGCATCCTCTCCTTCATTCACAGCGAAAATAACCTTTGCTTTAACAACTTGTTTGTTAAAGACATTGTCATGTAGAGACTTTCAAGTTTCATCCATAAAGATGTGGCAGTCTCCTCATCTACGACCTCGTAAATCACTTCATCGGCCAAGGACAACAAGATGGTGTTGTGAGCTTTCTCATCTTGTTGATTAAACTCAGCGTCAGCCATTTGCAGATCTTTCACACCAGCTAGGGGAGTCCAAATTCCTTGTTGTTTTAGAAGAGCTCTCACTTTAATTCGCCATAAGCTAAAATTAATTTTTCTCAGTAAACTTGTCGATCTTGATCATTTGTGGAGGCATCACTAAAATCTTGATTGAATCGAGGCAAGTGCTCTCGATCACCAAAGGATGACCAATT
>NC_037540.1:23075729-23089241 GCF_001531365.2 Cynara cardunculus var. scolymus | reverse complement strand
TAAACTTGTCGATCTTGATCATTTGTGGAGGCATCACTAAAATCTTGATTGAATCGAGGCAAGTGCTCTCGATCACCAAAGGATGACCAATTCCAGTCACCCTCCACCTAGAATCGAACACTAGTCGCCAATTGATCACCAATTACAGTCGCCAGTCACCAATCGATCACCAATTTCAATTGCCAGACACCAATCAATCACTAATTTCAGTTGCGAGACTCCAATCGATCACTAAGTTCAATTCTAGAAACCAATTGATCGAGCAATCCCAATTGATCGCCAATTTCAGATGATGCTTACCCAATCAATCGCCAATTTCAGAACAATCCAGAGACCAATCAATCGAACAATCCCAATCGATCGCCAATTTCATAAGCCGCTCCACCTTGAATCCCGTTACCTTGAATCGGTCTTCAAGATTGACGCAATTGATTGCCAAGATTGCAATCGAAAGGAGCAATTTCAAAAAAACAGATCGTCTTGATCAATCGTAGAAGCAAGAATTGAAATATTCATAACCAACAGAAGCGTATCTTTGATCACCACGCTCTGATACTAATTTGTTAAGAAATTACTAGAGACCTTTTTTAGAGAATTTGGATGCGTGAGGCCAAGAATTTTATTAGATGAGAAAAATGAAGTGTTTACAACATGATTAGCATGTTGCCCCCACTTATTTATAGGCTAAACAAAAAGAAAAATAACAGACTAACTAAACTAAGTCTACTAGAACTAAAGTCACACCACTCGACAAGCTTTAGTGTTTTTGATTTTTATGTTCCCTGTTAGTGTTGGCCAGTTTCTTATGAATGGATTATGCTTTAAGATATGCTATTTTGCTTTATCGTTGGTTTTATGCCATTTATGGTGGATGAAGTTCTTGAAATGCTTTGGTTGTGGGTTGTGTTTCCAATGTGCAACTCTGCATATTTTTAATCTTGTGGGGTTAGCTCGACTGGCATTACGGCTTGTACCTTTGAGGATTTTCTTTAGAGGTCACCGTTTGAGTTCTGCAAGGCCATTGGAAATTTTATTGGCTGTTCTTCAAGGACTTTAGGATTATTTGAGTTGTGCTCAAGCTGTCCGACCCCCATAGTTAACAAAAAAAACTGTACACTTTTTAGCAGCATCTCCTACAGATTCTTTAAAATTGAAAAAGTGGACATTTTTTTAGTTTTTAATTCATTTTTTTCCTTTTGGATATTTCAGAACTTAAACTAAAATGAAGAAAGTAGGGTGTAAGAATATAAATTTTTTCAAAATTGTAGAATTTTTCATAATTAAATTCTAAGAGAGAGAAATGGCTCCTCCCTGTTGCCTCGCCTCACAGATTAAGATTTAATTTTCTACGAGATTTTTAGCCAAATGTGATCTCTCATCAAGCTGGTAAAATTTGGTGCTTCCTTTATTATCTATTCAGCTTACAGTGGTCAGATTGTAGATCTATGATTTATGTTTAGATGCTTTGATTTATTCTCTTTGTTTGTTTAAAAATTTAAACTCAATACCACTATATGACATTACATATATTCTTAAATGTTGATTGTTTTTCACTTTCACATATTTTTTCATGGTTGGTGTAATTTTCACCTACAATGTGTAACATGAAGACGTATAATTTCTTTTACTATTGTTGGAACAGTAAAATCTAAATGGTTTTGGGATCTTTGAGGTCGACACTCCTCGTGGTGAGTTATTTAATATTTTTTTTGTTTTTATGGAACACAGAATCATCTTGCATATAAAAGCTAAAAACATTACAAAATTCATTAGAAAGTAAAAAACTAGACAAAAAATTTAATACTTTGACTACTAAAAGAATACCTTTGCTGTGAATATCAATAAAGCTTATGATCTAACAATTTCGAATGCTCGCTTTCATTTATTCAAATTTCACATTCCCGCCGCATTTGCACGGGTACATAACTAGTACAATATAATATGTAGATATGTGTGTGTGTGTGCGTGTGTGTTTGTGTGTAAGCGATCGTAGCTTGCTGCTGAAAAACATAATAGGCTAGTGCAGCTTGCTTCGCTCTTCAAGCTCCGCCCCCCTTGCTATACCTCAAGTAGATTTTAGTTTTAGCATAATCTTAATTAGCTTCTTTCACTCCTTAAGTTGGACATAGATATTGATATGGGTAAAATCTTGCACCATCTGGCAGCCCATTCGAGCATCAACTTGCCTGTCAGCAGCACCCATCAGGTTTAAGGCTCAAATTTAGAGTCATCTTTAACAACTCTGATTAGAGTCTAATAATGGTATCAAGTCATCTAACCATGTCATAACTCAAGGGAAAGGTCCTAACGTCCTAGGAGGCTTATCCTATGGTTTAGAGATTGACGCTTATCTCAGATGAGCCCTAGAGACCTTAAAAAATGGTTCCTGCATCAATTAGAACCTACTCATAAATACAGTAATTTCTAAAAATCTCAAGGTTAGTGTTACCTAAAAAATCTATGTGAAAATGGCATTCACTATTCTGGAATATTGAATTGTAATGGTAACATGCCTCAAAATTCCAAGTACATATAATCAAGGAGAACACATTTACCGCCATATTGCTATAAGATAAAATCTGCTTCATACAAATTTTATGATGAGTGAGAAGATAACGCATAAAATAGATTAAATTGGTATAAACAGCCACAAAAGTTTAGTGAACATAGGAAGAAATGAAAGAAGTAAAATCACATACCTATTGGACTAATTGTTGCACCTCTTTCAGATGAAACCCATAATGCTGGGCCTTGCACCTCCGGTTGATCATCCTATTAGTTACAAGGAGTTTGAGTGATTGACATGTGCAACTCTTAAAATATAAATACAGACAATAAACAAAGCCCACTCGCTACATTTGGAAAGTTTGCCACCTAGCTTCCATAGAAGAAATTTAGTGTTGTAGATAATTTTACATTTAAAAAAATTTACATTTTATTGGTAATATACAAGGCCCGCCCGTTACATGAAATGAAATTTAAATCATCTAGTCTTGTTTCAAAGAATACATGCCATATGCAAGGTTGCCGATAAACCAATAGGGCAAATTTAGAGTGGTGAGAAGCAAATACACGACAAAAATATTTGTTAGCAATAGAAGACAAATATCAAAGAGAGCAAAACCAAGATTACATGTTGAATAATATAAACACAGCAGTGAATCCTTATCAAATTAACAGCTTCGTTATTTATTCATCTTTATACACCAAAACTTTAACTATTTAAAGTAAAATTAACTAAATAGTAATAATGATAATAATTATAATAATAACAAAAGTAGAAATAACAAGAATAACAATAATAATAACAACAAAAAGAACAGCAGTAAGAGCAATAGGGTTGGGTTCCATTGACGATGAAAGTTATGATGAGAAGGGTAAGAGAGGATTTCCACCCTTGGATCAATCCTAATTGAATATCAACCCTAATGAGATGCACCGGATCAATTCCTGTATCAAGCGCAACTCATGGGGTGGGGTGTGATTAAAAGTGATCAAGTGTCCAGTTCCTTTCTTACGCTTCTCACATTAACTCCTATTCTCACATGATTCTTTGTCAAGAGCAATAACATTAACTATGAACAAACAAAAATCCCATGATTATACAAACGATTTAATTGTATTGGAACATCTTGCATTCCAAGGTTTCATTTTTTTCTAGAAAACTCATTTGCATTTAAGATGTGAAGATATGTATATGGGATAGGATGTTGGTTATTGAGTTCTATATCAACATAAGCGAGTATAACTTCATGTTTCCTTCTTGTTTTCATTTTGGCTAGTTTTACTTCTGTTTATTCTTTTAAATCTTAGAACCATCTAAGAACCTATTGCAACTCCTTTTGTACTTCATCATTCTTCCACCAAGTCCTTTACTTTCTCCAACCAACTCCTTTGCTAACCTATAGTTCTACATCATAATCTCTTCCCACATCCTATTAGCTTCCCTAGTGATATCTCAATGCCCCTTATTAACCATCTGCTCATTAAAAATACTTAAATTACATTTGTGTTTTACATTCAACCACCTTGTGGGTTCATCATGCCTAAGCCAACAAGCATTGTGCTAATGTGGATGTCCGCCACTAAAGTCCTATGATGCTTCAAACCCACACTAATGAAGATGTGTATGGACCAAGTTTATCCAAGAGTTCTTAGCTACCAAAGGTTAGGAAGCCATGTTTCCTACAAAAAGCATTTACAAGCAATAAAGCATAAGCTAGTGTAAAACTTACAAATTCTTCTCCAATTTAATTCTTAAACCATACCTAAAACCTCCATGAATTATTTCAAAGGCTCAAATTCATCCTCCTACATGACCATTAAGATCTCCCATAACAAGCTTAATACTAACAGGTATGCCTCAAAAAACTAGAGGAAATAAATTGAAACAGTCAAGAAATTTCATCCAAACTTATACAAACGGGGAGCAACCAAAGGAGAAAACCAAAAACAATCTATTGAACCTGCTTTCTTGGTCTTTCCCTATGAAATGAACTCAAATTAATGACTATATTGCAACCGATATTGAATTTATCATCACAATCTATATGGAGTATTACAGATGAGGACCAAGCTGAGTTGATGTAAGTGAGCTATAACCTAATTTATATGTGGTCATAATTTTTTAATGTTTATATTTATACAAGGGCATACGGCAAATACTCATGCACACTCCTCAACCTTTGGTGAGGATTGAACTCTTGACCTCCTGAGAGGCTGGCATCTACCGGTAACGCTGGGCCAATGAGCCTTTTGTTAAGGGGTTCATAATTGTGCTCAAGGTTGTAAAACATCTTTTACTACTAAAGACTTATACAGTGTGAAGCCATGGCAGTCTAATATGTTGCTTCTGTAGATATTTCTAGAATAACCAACATTTCATATTAAGAACTACATAATTCCTAGAGAAACTATTTTATCTCGTCCATTTAGAATAAAACCTTTAAAAGGGTTGAGAAATAATGGCTTGATAACGTATCGTCAGAGAAGCAAACTTGACTGCCGATTGCCTTCATATCAGCTTCCACATACAAAAGTAAGGAGAATGAACTATCCTCTTGAGTCTCTAAGCAATCACAGCCTCTTACTAAGGTTTCTATAGTTTGTAAGGTTTCTGTAATCCTTCTAACATTAACAAGGACAAGGCAAAATACAAATCATCTTAAATCTTTAACGAAATAACCACACTTTCAATTACCCAAATGCTTGATATAAGACTTACAGTACTCCTTCTCTCCAAAAAAAAAAAGAAAATGGAAATAAAGATATACAGGTTGACTTTTTTGATCAAACCATCTAACTTCCAACTTCAAGTCTGCCAATAATTCTTCAAACATTTAAGAAAAATTATGATTTTTGCCTCAAATTTTATGAAAACCCAGATATAGGATACTATTGGTGCTCAATTAGAAACAAGATCTATATCAATTTGAACAGAACTCGGGATTGCATGATAAAAGTCTAAAGGTAAAAATAAAGCAAAACCAATCTATGCCATATTTCATACCCTCTTAACATCAATTTTACCAAGCTTAGCTACAATGCAGTCCTACACACGTACCTCCAGTGAAAATGTAGAAAGAGCAGCAATTGCTTCTTCGACAGGAACAGCCATGGAAATCTACCCCTACTGAGCAAATACCAATCTGTTAAAAGTTGAAAATTAAATAACCCCGGATCGTTACTGAACGGCACACCGTTGTCGCATTATAATTTGACTGTTAAACTTCAGGAATTCAAAATAGTTCAATACTATGTTGAATTAAGCCAGTGAAAATAGATACTTACTCTACCCGAAGAAATACCGTATGAAGTGAATGATATATGATCAAAATGGAGGAGAAGATCGAAGAATTTGTTCAGTCTTGAAATAGAAGTCTAATGACGTCGTGGAACCCACACACAATGATCCAACGAATTGGGATGGTGCATTTTTGGTAGAGTATTTCTTAAGACACTTTCAAGATCGAAAATATAGGGTTTTCCACGGTTCTCTAAAAGGGCAGAGAAATCGGATTATTAAGGTGACCGCTACACGGATTATTAATCTTGATTTTAATATTTAATTTTTTTTTTATCGATATAACATAATGATTTTGAAAAATTGATAATATTTTTATTTTTAATAAAATAAAAATTTAAAAATAACATATAAATTTAAAGATAGTATAAAAATTTAAAAAAAATAAATCGATGTTAGTATCAAATTAAGTATTTAATTTTTTTTGTTTAACAATATAATTTTTTTATAAAGATAATAATAAACATTTTGTTATAACTCAATAATTATCTTAATTATATTTAAAATAGATGTTTATTATGTATTTGATCATGTTTATCTGCAGTTAGTTATACGAATTTAAAAATGAAGCTTTAATAAGTTGTACTTACACAAAATTACTTGTAATCTTGAATTTTAAGTAATATGCATCAATAAATAGTACTTTGTGCATAAAAATGGTTTGTAAGAGTCAAAGATCTTCCAGCCTAGTGGTAAGGCTTGGGCATGGCATAGTCATGAACCCGAGTTCGAGCCCTGGGAGGGAAGTGTTGGCGACATTTAAGTGGGGCCATGTTTTGCCTCCAAAAATTGTCGGGGATTAGTCGGGCTTTGGCCCGGACACCCTTCCAAAAAAAAATTGGTTTGTAAGAGTTCTTGTCAAATGTTTTTTAATATAGATAGATCTTATATTTTATTTTTTTGACTTAAATTTTAACTTGTTTTGAAAATGTAAGTAAGTTACATTGATTACACACATACACTTTGTTAAAGTGAGATCAGCCAAAATAGTTATTTGTTTCGTATAAATTGGTGTGTTAGCCATTTCTTCCATGAGTTATCCAAATATTAGTACATCGTGAAGTCTCACTTCCACAATTTGCAGACCCGGTTAAAAGACAAAAAAAATTGTTGGATTTGACTTAAGCTCATAATTACGACGGCCAGATTCGCAATGATGACGGCCATCATGTCATGAATGATGCATATAGCTTAATTTCCTTCTTCCTAGTCAACTACGTGCACATAATTTGTTAACCACACCCACCTACATATTAGTAGTAACCCATCTTCATAATATATATATTTTATGTAAATACCCACTAATAACGGATCTTCACATTTTTTTAAAGATCCAGACAGACTCTCTTGATTTTTGAGCTTCTTCAACTCAGATTCCAATGTTTTGCATTTATGGTTCTCTGTTGAATTATTTTGGTTAGATTAATGGTTCTGTGTTGTTAAGACCAATTCAATGTGAGTTTGGTCTTTTTTAATAATGACCCTTCCAATAGGTTTCTTCAACGAAAAAATCATGTAATGCAATTCTATATATTTACCACATTTTTGGTGTTTACTGATTGAGAACTTCACTCGAGAGCCACATATAAGAAGGGCTTTTTGTTGGTATTTGGTAAAGCCCAATGGAATAAGTCAGTCTCGTATTTGGTATTTGACAAAGTTCTTGTTAGGAAATGACGAGCCATCTCTTATATTGATCTGTATAACAGACTTTGTTCGTGTTTTCTATTGTGTGTTAAATCAATTAACGTATTTCAGTTGAATTGTTTTAAGTGTTAAAATTAGATGGATATTTCAGCTGAATTTAATTGAAATGAATTGATTCATATTTTAGACTTCTGACGTAAAAACAAACACTGACTGATTCAGATTTCATATTTCAAACATAAAAACAAGTAGTCTGACTGATTCAGATTTCAGACTTCAGCACCACCTCTTAAAAATTAGAAGTGAAATCGGACTTCAGACTTCAGCACCTCTTAAAAACAAACGTCACCCTAAATTTCAACAGTTAACTAAGGGGTACTTTGGTCTTTCAACTATTTTATTTAGTTTTACTTTAAAAATTAATAATATATTGTTATATTTATACTTATGTCTATATACCCTCTCCTCTTACATCCCATGTATGCCTTTTTCTCACCAATCCCTCCCTAGCTCTTTTCTCACTGACGCCATCGTAAGCTCTGTATCCGGCGATGGACAACACTAGTGGCCTCCAAGACATGTGCCTTCATATACTGGAGGCTTTCCATTGCACTATTCCCTCCAAAACTCCATGGAAGATTCTCTTAACATGAAGCTATAAAAGTTTGCAAAATTGCAACTATGAATCTCATGATCAGAGGCCATCTATAGACTCATATCCATTTTGTTCATCTCTTCCCTTTTTCAAGTGTGGTATTTGAATCTTAAAAAAATTTAACAACAATTGCGTTTTGAAAATAGGTTTTGGAAAAGGGCTTTGATTAAAATTTTGAAAAAGATGGGTCAAGGTTTTCATTTTTGGGTTTGATTCAACTTCAAATGGGTTTTGAGATTTTTGGGATTTCTCTTCTGATTTTGATTCAACCTCAAGGATTGGCTTGTGATTCAACTTCAAATGGGTTTTGGGATGTTCCAACACTGATAAGAGGGATGGAGGGGAAGAAGATCAAGATGGTTGTGAGGAATTTTGATTTAGCTTCAAGGAAAAGAAGAATAGACGTTGTTGCTATAGCAGGTGGGGAACAGTAACTTAACTGAAAATTAGTTAAAATGTTAAAAAAACAAAATTACTCTTAACTTAACTAACTTTTTCTAACAGAGTTAGTCCCAGGGACGAAAAGTGAAACGAAGTGGAAACCACATGGACAAAAAATAGTTTTTAACGACCATATTAGACTACAGGGACGAAATCTGTAGTTTACTCTTATGTGTTTTTACCTTTTAATTTTTAATATAAGAACTTTATAAATTAATATTATTTTTATTTCTTTCTCATGGTATTGCTAAATTAATAGTAAATTATATGATTGGTCCCTATGGTTTACATAAAATCACGTTGTGCGTCCCTAAATCAAAATAATTATAGAAAATGTCCCTGTGGTTTACATTTTCACATGTCTTTCATGCTATTACCTGAACACCGTTAAAAACATAGGTTAAATGAGTTAACTCTTAAGGGTATTTTAGTCTTTTTAGTGCTTCTAAATTTTCTTTTAAAAACTTATTTTTGGATTTAAAAACCACAGGGACCAATAATGTAATTTACTTTATCTATTTATATGAACTTGGAACATATATATATATATATATATATACATAGGGAATTTCCAGATTCTGATCCATATACAGATCCATCATCACCAGTATCAGTTAATAGTACACACAGAGATTTCTAGAGGCGATAAAGTAAGCAGTAGCGTTGGTACCCGACAAACTCCTGCAAAACTTTAATAGAAATCAGAATCGTATATTGTAGCTTTATAGGCTTTTGATTTTCATGGCCTAAATTTATAGGCTTTTTGACTCTTATATCTTATCACTTGTATTATTAGTATGTTTAAATTATAAAGTATATCTTTTGTAATCATAGATAGACATATGAAGGTCTATAAATACCTTCATTCTCTTCATTTGTCTCCAAGGAATATCTATGATCCTTGCTTTAAAGCTGTTAAAATCTCTTTTGTAATGCTGTGTATGTTTCAGATTGTTTTTTCTCGAGCTTTGTTTGTAATTTTAAAAGTTTTTCCTTGAGAATAAAATTCTTTTGTTTAAGAATTGAATTTTCTGTAACATCCCCCGTCCCCGTAGTCCGGAACGGGCGGTGTCACTAAAGGGACTTAATTCTAAGACACAAACATTGCAGAACTACTAATAAACTCCAAACATAGATTAATTTCTAAAACATGCTTTACAATCCAAAATATTATATTCTATCAACTATTTATAAGATTAGAATATTATACATCCACCAACGAGTTTACCAACTCCAAAAAGTCAAACGCTCGATCTCAAGTCCCGTCCCTTATCAAAATCACTTGGAACATGTCGTGTCAGAAAACAAGAACACGGCTGAGCACAGGGTTCAGTGAACAGATTGTAATATAAACTTGAAATAATAATACGTAACATCGATAATAAAGCGGAAGACTTAAAAATCAATTAAACTAAATTCATAGAAATCAAGACGTTTCACAGTTCTCATTTCAAAACATCATTTAAACACAATCTGTTAATTCTTGTAGTATTCGTGGGGTGGCCAAACCACACGAACTATCGGGCCGGCGTGCGGGCACACACCCCGAGTCCCCCGTGAATTTAACCACGGTCACATGGTGGGTAATCCTAGGATCGATCCATCCGCCCTGGAGCCAATAAAATCGGCCTAGTCCATAAGGTGTGTTCACGTAAGCCATTATTGGGCCTAACCCTGTGGACCGAGTTCACCTGCAGGACGCCATGACTACAAAGCCGCCATAGAAGGCATCCCAATTAATGTGCCCATTAATTGAGTTGTTCTGAAAACCAAAAAACAAATAAAACATGTGCCACTACCCGGATGACGTTCATAAAAAGTCAACCTTCAAAGTACTTCATAAAACTCGAAACTACTTCAAAATATGAGAATCAATTTAACAAACTTGAAAGATTCAAACTTATAATTCAACGAACTAAAAACAAGTGTTCGCGATAAAGATTTAAGAGTTTACGATAAAGATTCAAGAGTTCATATATATATATATATATATATATAAAAGTACGTAATTTATCGACCACTTTTAAGCAATCAATCACAAAGTGGTGAACCACCGTTACGAAGGGTCAACTACAACAACTAGTTGCCCAAGAGTCAAAGAAAGTGAAATCCGTACCTTAGATGGAATAGAGAAATAAACACGATCAAACCGAATTCACGGTAAAGTTCGACTTGCTCGCGTGCCTTACGAATGCGCAAATCGGTTATTACTTAAACAACGTAAGACCATATCCTAATTATACTAATAAATTACTTAGGTCCTACACGATTATAAACAACTTAAACTTCAAATACGATAGCCGAATATGTATTACGAAATCGACGCAACACTTAGCTTTATATAATTCCGATTCGACTTTAACAGCTTTTGACCCTCATTTTCGGGAGCATTTTTCCCCACTTAGAGATCAATACAGAAAATACTATCTAAACGAAAGATGTAGTATGATATGCGATGAAAGTACTGGTTTTCAAATCACCTCATTTGAATTATCCATCTATTTTATACGAATTTTACAAAACAGCAGATCAATCCTAAATACATTGCAAACAGCTCCGAAAACACACTGTTTCGAGCCACTTAAACTCATAACTAGATTTTCGACCCTACATGAAAGTTGTAGTATACATTAAGGGCTTTGTAAATGCAAAATATGAGCTTATTTCGACATACGTTTTATAAGTTATACACTGTCAAAGTATGGACCTGCATAGTCGGTAAAATCCGATTCCGCAATTCCCGACTAACTTTTATAATCCAAATTCCATGATTCGCTACATTTACGTGATATCAACATACTTCAACATACTAAACAACAAAATAACTCCAATGATCGCTACCCTAAGCTTAATCATGCAATTTTATCCTTTTCGGCATTATATCGAACAATTGGTGTGTCGTTAAACATATACACCAAATCTAACCATAATGAAACCATAATCTACCCTTTTAATTTTTACATCAATTTAACCAATCTTAGCATTCTAAACATGAAATATATCATACTTATAACAATATCTATCCGTAAACTTATACATAATATAATTTGTAAACCAGTCTAAAAATGTTAATATAAACACCCTAATAAAAGTGAATGAAATTTATACCTTTATGAAGGGTTCGAAGAGTGCATTCCGAATATATAATTGTTAGCTTGATTCCTTCAATAGTTTGCAAGATATCTTAGAAAAAAGAAAAAAAAGTGAGAGAAAGATGAAGCGGTTCATGAAGAAGATAGAAACTTGCGTTGGATTGCTTTTTTTTTTTTCTTCATATATATATATATATATATAATCCGATGTTGGATTGCTTATTTATTTATTTATTTCTTCATATATATATATATATATTATATAATATATATAATTATTAAAAGTTTAGAAGTTTGGCAGTTTTAACCCCTTAATAATTATCGACCGTTATTTAAGTACGGTATAATTTGGATAAGTTAACGAGAATGTGTTTTTAAAACCCGGGTATTACAATTCTCCCCCCACTTAAAAGGAGATTTCGTCCCCGAAATCGAATTTAGAGATAGGGAACTTACATCAATTGAAGAATTCTGGGTACTCCTGCTGCATATGTTCTTCAGTTTCCCACGTCGCCTCACGTTCCGAGTGATTCTTCCAAAGAACTTTTACAAAATGAATCACTCTATTTCGTGTACCTCTCTCATCACGGTCAAGAATTGCCTCAGGCTCTTCGCGATAAGATAGATCAGGCTCTATGTGCTCCAAAGGATATTCAATGACGTGTAGGGGATGATAGTTGTATCCTCGCAACGAAGATACATGAAACACATTATGTACGTGGGACAATTGTGGCGGTAGAGCTAACTTGTATGCCACAACTCCAACCCTTTCTAGAATTTGAAAAGGACCAATAGATCTCGGGCTGAGCTTCCCTTTGAGACCGAAACGTCTAATACCACGAGTCGGGGAAACTTTTAAGAAGACTTTATCTCCCGATTGGAACTCGATAGGTCGTTGTCGCTTGTCGGCTTAGCTCTTTTGACTAGCCTGAGCCTCTTTCATCATTTGACGTGCAATTTCGACCTTCTCGGTAGTAACTTGTACTAATTCTGGGCCCTCTAAAATACGTTCTCCAACTTCATTCCAACAAGTCGGTGTTCGACATTTTCGGCCATAAAGTGCTTCATACGGGGCCATGCCGATACTCGACTGCCAGCTATTATTATAGGAGAACTCTATTAGATACAAGTAGTTATCCCAACTTCCATGCCATTCCAATGCACATGCTCGGAGCATATCCTCCAATGTTTGAATTGTACGTTCAGATTGCCCATCAGTTTGCGGATGAAAGGTTGTACTAAAATTCAAACGTGTGCCCCAAGCTTTATGTAAACTTTCCCAAAATCGAGATGTAAAACGTGGGTCTCGATCAGAGGTAATCGATACAGGTGTGCCATGAAGACGCACAATCTCACGTTGGAAAACTTCGGTCAGCTTATCAATTGACCAAGTTTGTCGGACAGGAAGAAAATGAGTCGATTTTGTGAGTCGGTCAACCACTACCCATATTGCATCGTGTTTCAAGATCGTACGGGGTAATCCGACTACAAAATCCATAGTTATGTGCTCCCATTTCCATATTGGAATGTTCAACGATTGGAGAACAACACCCAGACGTTGATGTTCAATTTTAACTTGTTGACAAGTGAGACAACGAGCTACAAAGTCGGCGATATCTTGCTTCATTCCAATCCACCAGAAATGATTTCTTAAATCACGATACATTTTTGTTGTGCCAGGATGAACTGAAAACATAGAGTTATGAGCTTCGGTCATAATTAGATCTCTAAGCTCTGAGTTATTCAGAACACATAAACGATCCCGAAACCACAACACGTGATCATCATCCATTCTGAACTCTGAACTAGAATTCTCTTGTGCCTGCTGGAAATTTACCCATAATTCACTATCATCTTGTTGGGCTTCTTTGATC
>NC_037540.1:23072403-23074899 GCF_001531365.2 Cynara cardunculus var. scolymus | reverse complement strand
GAGAAAAGACACTTGATCGAGCCAAAACTCGCATTTGGAAAGTTTTGCATACAACCTTTTTGTTCGAAGAGTCTCCAAAACGATTTGAAGATGTTGATCATGTTGCTTTCTTGACTTTGAGTAAATCAAGATGTCATCAATAAACACAATAACAAATTCATCGAGACAATCCTTGAAAACCCGATTCATAAGATCCATAAAGACCGCTGGAGCATTAGTTAACCCAAAAGGCATTACTAAGAATTCATAATGCCCATAGCGAGTTCTAAATGCGGTTTTCGGAATATCAGAATCTCGGATACGAAGTTGATGGTACCCGGACCGAAGATCAATTTTGGAAAAGTATCGTGCCCCTTGTAATTGATCGAATAGATCATTGATTCTCGGCAACGGATACTTGTTACKGATCGTTACTTTATTAAGTTTCCGATAATCGATACAAAGACGCATCGTACCGTCTTTCTCTTTAACGAAAAGAATTGGAGCTCCCCAGGGTGAAACACTAGGTTGAATGAAACCTTTCTTCAATAGATCATCGAGTTGAGTTTTAAGCTCTTTCATTTCAGTTGGAGCCATTCGGTAGGGAGTTTTAGAAACAGGAGAAGCTCTCGGGACTAGATCGATGGTAAATTCGACTTCCCGTACCGGTGGTATACCCGGCAAATCGTCGGGAAACACATCAAGATATTCAGAAACAACAGGTATGGATGCATAAGTAGGAAATACCTATTCAGGATCTTGTAGAGCAGCAAGAAAACTTTCATTGTTTTGCCACGTATATTGCTTCACAGTAATAGAGACTACTGCACTAACATCTTCTTTTGGAGTACCTCCTTGGAAGATTGCCTCCAGGTTGTCTATATCCCCAAAGAGAATTTGTTTGGCATTACAGTCTATTGTTGCCCGGTGGCGTGACAACCAGTCCATACCCAATATTAGATCAAAATAGGACATGCATTGGAAGAAGAGTGACCTCTCGTATGCAGTCCCCAATAAGCAACGGACAGATGGAAAAACGAGTTAGGACACAGATTGAACCACCCATTGGAGTAGATATTACCACTAGAAATTCGGTGGTTTGCTTATACGATTTTAATCGGGATTCTAATTGTTCAGAAACAATTGAGTGTGTCGCACCAGTATCAAACAAAACATAAACAGATAAATCAATTAATTTAACATGACTCGAAATCATACCCGATTGAGATTTGCTGCCAGATAATGCAAAGACTCGTCCACTAGTACTTGGTTGTTTACCTTTCCCTTTGTCAGTTTGGATCCGAGCTTTGGGACAATCTTTTGCCATGTGACCTTGTTCTCGACAATTGAAACAGGAACTGGTCATCTTTAAACACGGACCTGGTCGATGTCTAAGATTGCATCGATCACAATTAATAACAGGGCTAGAAACATTTTGACTCCCACTGCTAGACAACACTGGAAGTCGTGACGTGAATAGACTCGAGCCTTTTTTTGTATCGTTACTCGACTTTGATTTTACAAAACGAGGGTTGCTTCGGGAGAAAGATTTAGATCCGCGTTTCTTATTGTCAACGCGTGAAGTTAACCATTGTTGTCATGACCGATCAATATTCTTTGCAGCATCGGTCACTTCAGTAACGGTATTAAAAGGATGATTCAAGAGACGATCTTTATACCTCGAGTTCAAAGTCCATTTAAATTTGTCAGCTTGTTGGACTTGAGTGCCTGCAGTATTTCCTGCAAAACGAGAAAATTTAAGAAACCGCGCCATGTAGTCGGTAATTGTTTCTTCCTCGCCTTGYTGGATAGTAGCATATTCCCGCACATAGGTATCGCGATCAGCCGAGGTAAAGTATTGCTTGAAGAAAAATTCTTTGAAATTATTCCAAGACAAGTCTTTAACAGATGGATCAGTCTGGATACAAGATTCCCACCAGTTATTGGCTTCTTTCKCGAACATATAAGTAGCCAAACGGACCCGATACTGATTTGGAACATGTAAGACATTAAAAATCTTTTTTATGTGTCGAATCCAGTGTTCGGCATCCACAGAATCTATAGCAGTTGAGAAAGACTAAGGTTTTTGTTTGTTAAACCTTTCAAGCCATATATATATTTCACTCTTTGGGTTACCCGAACTGGATGTATGATTTCCAGTATTTGGTGTAGGAACAGGATTTGGGTTTGAAGTAAGATTATGCGCTTCTTGTTGCATAGCCTGAATAGCTTGCTGCAGATATGAAGGCATCAAACATGATGTGGTCTGACGGACCACATCAGCAATATTGGGTTCACTTCCACCATCCATTCGATTGGGGTTGGGGTTTGGGTTACCCTCAGGTTGAGATCTGGATTTGCGTGGGCGACCACGTCTCGACATTCTAAAATAAAACAACATGAAAATCAGAATTCAAAACAGTTATGGATTAGAAAAACGGTAAATAGAATTAAAATATAGTATACCCGTTCTTATGTCTACCCATTTCTCACAGGTCAAGCTTACTTTATCTACAA
>NC_037540.1:23067376-23071203 GCF_001531365.2 Cynara cardunculus var. scolymus | reverse complement strand
GTTACGAAGGGTCAACTACAACAACTAGTTGCCCAAGAGTCAAAGAAAGTGAAATCCGTACCTTAGATGGAATAGAGAAATAAACACGATCAAACAGAATTCACGGAAAGTTCGACTTGCTCGCGTGCCTAACGAATGCGCAAATCGGTTATTACTTAAACAACGTAAGATCATATCCTAATTATACTAATAAATTACTTAGATCCTACACGATTATAAACAACTTAAACTTCAAATACGACAGCCGAATATGTATTACGAAATCGACGCAACACTTAGCTTCATATAATTCTGATTCGACTTTAACAGCTTTTGACCGTCATTTTCGGGAGCATTTTTACCCCACTTAGAGATCAACACAGAAAATACTATCTAAACGAAAGATGTAGTATGATATGCGATGAAACTATTGGTTTTTAAATCACCTCATTTGGATTATCCATCTATTTTATACGAATTTTACAAAACAGCAGATCAATCCTAAATACATTGCGAACAGCTCCGAAAAAACACTGTTTCGAGCCACTTAAACTCATAACTGGATTTTCAACCCTACATGAAAGTTGTAGTATACATTAAGGGCTTTGTAACTGCAAAATATGAGCTTATTTCGACTTACATTTTATAAGTTATATACTGTGAAAGTATGGACCTGCATAGTCGGTAAAATCCGATTCCGCAATTCCCGACTAACTTTTATAATCCAAATTCCATGATTCGCAACATTTACGTAATATCAACATACTTCAACATACTAAACAAGAAAATAACTCCAATGATCGCTACCCTCAGCTTAATCATGCAATTTTATCCTTTTCGGCATTATATCGAACAATTGGTGTGTCGTTAAACAGATACACCAAATCTAACCATAATGAAACCATAATCTACCCTTTTAATTTCTACATCAATTTAACCAATCCTAACATTCTAAACATGAAATATATCATACTTATAACAATATCCATCCGTAAACTTATACATAACATAATTTGTAAACCAGTCTAAAAATGTTAACGTAAACACCTTAATAAAAGTGAATGAAATTTATACCTTTATGAAGGGTTCGAAGAGTGGATTCTGAATATATAATTGTTAGCTTGATTCCTTCAATAGTTTGCAAGATATCTTAGAGAGAAGAAGAAGAAGTGAGAGAGAGAGAGATGAGGCGGTTGATGAAGAAGATAGAAACTTACGTTGGATTGCTTATTTATTTTTTTCCTCATATATATATATATATATTATATATACATATTATATATATATATAACCCGACGTTGGATTGCTTATATATTTATTTTTTTCTTCATATATATATATATATATTATATATACATATTATATATATATATAACCCGACGTTGGATTGCTTATATATTTATTTTTTTCTTCATATATATATATATATATTATATAATATATATAATAATTAAAAGTTTAGAAGTTTGGCAGTTTTAACCCCTTAATAATTATCGACCGTTATTTAAGTACGGTACAATTTGGATAAATTAACGAGAATGTGTTTTTAAAACCTGGGTATTACATTTTCAATCTGGACTTGGGAAGATTGTTGATTATTACCAGATTGCATAAGTTGTTGCTGTAATTTGGCAATAACTTCTTCTTGAGCTTTAATAATTTGCTCAGGATTTGTTTTTGCCATATCTGAAAAAGTTTTGATTTCTTCGGCTTCTATGTAAAAACTGTTTAACCCAAAGGCTTCCCTTGCACTATTCATGGCTTCAGAAAAACTATAATAGCCTTTAAATATTGGGTTGGGACATTGTATATATTTTCTCATTGTTTCCCATTTATTGAAGATTCCAATTTTTGTTCCTCTAAAGATCACATAATGGGAAAAACTTTTTGGTTGATGTTGAGATACTGTATGCTTTTGTTCAGAGAAGTAAACACTTAATGCATTTAAAACCTGAACTTTGAATATAGAAGCTTGTGACATGGTTTGAATATGCCATAGGTTGTCTAATAAACACTGTTGTTCTTCTGTTAATTCCATTCCAATCATTGGTCGGAATTTTTTGTTCATATCATAACATTTTGGTAAGGGGTATTTTCCAAATGTTATACTAGAATCTTTTTTTATGCTTTAAGAAGAACTGGTATTCCATTGTTTAACCCGTGAAAGATTAAATTTATTTAAAAATTGTGGATCCATAATAGGATTAAACTGTGGATGCTGTAAATAACTGTGCTGTGTATTGATGGCGGACAACATCAATTTATTCTCTGTCATCATCTTATCTTCGTCTGAAGAGAGGCTCATAGAAGATGTACTGTTCTTTGACTGTATAGGTTGTATCACTTTTCTTTTTCCTTTATCTTTTTTATCCATCTGCAAAAAATAATTTGTTAAGATTTCTTGATAGTATATCAGCTATTCCATTATTTGTTCTTTTAATATGTTCAAAATTTATTTTGTAACCACATCCTTGTATAACATTTTGTAGGTTAATCCATCGTGTTCTGTTAACTTTCTTACTTTGATCATTTTTGATAAAACGAACTATAGCTTCACAATCTGTTCTAACTGTAAATTCTTTGTGTAAAAATATTTTGAATTTTTCTAAAGCATTTATTAAGGCTTGGATTTCAAAATCTAAGCTTGTCCAGTTCATACCTATCTTATTAAAATTTCCACTTGCATACGAGCAAATCTTCTGATTAAGTGACCCTATGGTTGTAAAGTGTTTTTTCAATATTTTAAAATCTCTATCTCCTTAAAATTAATTCTTACTCTCAACTCCTTTCTTTAAAATTTTCTCATATCCCTTTTACATAAATCAAAATTATACTGAAATTTACAAACTTGTGGAAACTAAAAAAATCCATCACTTATCGCCTTATTAATAATAAAGCATTAACTAGTCCTTCAATTTTCACCTAAGCGGGTTCTTGAAAACAACAACGATGGGCTTATACATGCCATCAAAATAAATCGAGCCTGACTTAGTCTTTTAAATTAAAGAATCGTTCTATACTCTGATACCAAAAAGGGGGGTATGGCGGATTTTTTGGGTTTCCGTTAAACCACATAATAAAATTATAATTAGAAAATTATAATCATAAACTAAAAACACATTAAATATAGATTAAAAACATACTGCAGAGAAAATAAAGCAGAATATACTTACAGAGACGTTAGAGTTACAGAGACGTTGAAGGATTTGAAGGAAGGAGAGTATGTGCAGCGGGTTTTTTATTTTTATTTTTATTTTAAGGTAAGGGATATGATATGAAGAGTTGGAAAGGGAGTTTAAGAGTATGAAACTAAGTTAGAGAGATAGATAGGGAGAGGCTTAGCAACTCATGGATATAGAAAGGAAATTCTTTCTTGAATTCGTTCACTCTTGTTTACAAATGAAGAGAATGAATGTATTTATAGACCTTCATATGCCTATCTATAATTACAAAAGATATACTTGATAAGATAAAGATACTAATAATACAAGTGATAAGCTTCTTGTTGATATCTCTGAATTTCCTTACGAATGTCAGGGATCAAATTATTCTCATTGCCACAGCTTAAATGGTTCCACTCTTTTCTATCCTGCTCAAAGCATCAGCCACCACGTTAGCTTTTCCTGGGTGGTAGAGGATTTCACAATCTATTCATTAACCAGCTCAATCTACCGATGCTGTCGCATATTTAATTCTTTATGGCTGAACAAATGTTGTAAACTTTTATGGTCAGTATAAATCTGACATTTTGTTCCCAGAAGATAGTGTCTCCAGATTTTCCGAGCAAATACCACTACATCTAATTCCATGTCATGGGTTGGATACTGCTTCTCATGATCTTTTAATTG
>NC_037540.1:23062022-23063521 GCF_001531365.2 Cynara cardunculus var. scolymus | reverse complement strand
ATCCGGACAACTTATCGCCCAAGGCTTGTCCGATTTAACACTTGGAATAATTCCAACTTTGTCTGGATAAAGAGTCCGGACAATACATCGCCCAAAGCTCAACCGATTTAAAATAATCCGGTCACCATATGGTCGTATTCATACTTAGTTGAAAAAGATAACCAATCTTAATCCGCTTGATACTTAACCGGTTTAAGACTAAACCGTTCAACACTTGTGCGGTTTAGGGCTTAATCGCCCAACCCTTGATCGATTTACAATTAATCCGGACAAACTTTGTCCGATTTAAACTTAATCCGCTCAACCTTTACCCGGATAAAATCTTTAAGCAAATAACTGATTTCTTTCCAATAATAGACAATATTCAAATAAAACCAGTGACATTTTTATGCAAAAAGGTTTAGAAATCACTCACCTTAACTAGCCTTTTGAAAATAGCCTTCTTGAAATCAGGCACTTGCAATCTAGTCAACTCTTTCTCTTTAAATCGCACAATCTTTTAAAATGACAAGAAGAGGAATATGGAGTTTTCAACCTCCTTTTATACTTTCTAAAATTGGAAGGTCGGCTAACAGCCCCCTTCCCATGCTAACCCATTACATGCTCATGCATCCATACATATACCATGCATTCATAATATGCATGTGTGTATAATCACATATATATATATATATATATATACCTATGCATATATTCACATATACCATCTATACTACATTAATAAGCATTTAAGTCAAAATCTTAATTACAACCCTTTAAACACATGTTACAACCATTTTATGCAAGAATTTTAAAAATCTCTTAATTACAAATTATCATGCACAATGTACAAGTTTTTTATGCATTGAATAAAAACTACAATTTTGACACAATAATTTCCCCYTTTGGGTATGATGCAGAGCTTCTTTTCCTCTCTTAGCTTTTTCCTTCTCCATTGATGACTATTTCAACTTTTCAGACCAGATTTGATTCCTGAGAAAGATTCATTATTTGCAGACCCAAGACTCTTCAAAGTATTTCTTTTGAACCAAAGTTCAAATTCAAAACAACAATATAAAAACCTTTTCCAGATCCCGGCAGTGCCCCCACCTCAGCCCCAACCTTATCGTCCCATTCGACATCTTCCGACCATGAGCCACCATCAACCACGAACGCAAGAACCACGGTGATTTGGAGTTCGATTTCATATATGGAGTTCGATTTCTGATTTTTTTTCAACAAAAGCTTTGGAGTTGAGTTCGATTTCATCATGCTAAACAACAGGTTTGATTTCTTCTTTTGTTGTTCACTCATATTAGAGTTGTAAATGGTGATTGCAAAGGATTCATCAACTAGAGTTTGGATTTGATTTTGATTTTGATTTTGATTTTGATTTTGATTTTGCTTTAAATTTGGATTCACAGATTAGGGTTCATCTTCATTGCTTCGTCTCACAAATTAGGTTTTGATTTTAACTTGTTGCTTTCATCTCCATTGCTCCATCTCAGCTAAATTTTTTT
>NC_037540.1:23059775-23061477 GCF_001531365.2 Cynara cardunculus var. scolymus | reverse complement strand
GTGTATTGACCGGATTGTTTTAAACCGGTCAAAGGTTGGGCAATGTATTGTCCGGACTCTTATCCGGATAGAAATTGAAATATTTCTAAGTGTTAAATCGGTTAAGCTTTAGACGGTGTATTGTCCGAATTTGTTATCCGGACAAATATGTAAGAAATAATTTTAACCGGACAAGGTTGATCGGATTTCAAATCCGGTTAATGTGTTGGAATATTCTTGAAATATTTTTGAGATGAAATGGCAGTGTAACCGCGAGAGAGAGATGTAATGGCGGTGTAACCGCGAGAGAGAGATGTAATGGCGGTGTAACCGCGAGAGAGATGTAATGGCGGTGTAACCGCGAGAGAGAGATGTAATGGCGGTGTAACCGCGAGAGAGAGATGTAATGGTGGTTTAACCGCGAGAGAGAGATGTAATGACGGTGTAACCGCGAGAGGGATGTAATGGCGGTGTAACCACGAGAGAGATTTAATGGCGGTGTAACCGCGAGAGAGAGATGTAATGGCGGTGTAACCGCGAGAGAGATGAAATGGCGGTGTAACCGCGAGAGAGAGATGTAATGGCGGTGTAACCGCGAGAGAGATGCAATGGCGGTGTAACCGCGAGAGACATAAATAAATTTATGTGTCAGAATAGGTTTGATTCTGAACTGGTTGTTTGGAAAGTATATTGTTCGTTTGAGAATTATGCACTCACTAGACCTTTTTGGTCTAACGCTCAGTTGTTGGACTAACCTGTTTTGCAGGTCTTCATACCTCGCAAGATAAAGGCAAGGGAAAAGTTTAGAATGAATGACGTGTAGTTATTATAAAATGTATATGTAGAAAGTAATTTGTTAATCTGTATTTTGTAAACGATGTTATATTTTGTGTTATGAGTATGATGATGTGGATTATCAGTGCATGGAATATGTGGGTTGTTACAGTTGTATCAGAGCCTTAGTTTAAGGGATCTGGGTATTTACGAAATACTTAGACTTAAACTAGAGGTGTGGAAAGTTATGATAATAGGTTTCACTGGGTCTATGAACATAGGAATATGTTATAGCTGAACCTATTATGAGAAAGATAGATTATATATGACTGATATAATCTGAGTTATGAATAGACATGAGGATAAATGTGTTATTTTGTTATGATTATGAGAATAATCATGTATGTTTAAATGTGACTGAAAGGGGTACATACCGAGAAATGGCAGATAATCCTAATCAATCGGAAAGGGCCTCTACTGGTTATGGAAGAGGTCGGGGAAGTAGAAGTGTAATACAAGGAGAGGAACCGGAAAATGTGATGACGATAGAAACACGAAGTCGTAGTAGGGGTCGAGGAAGAGGTAGAGGTATTAGACAAGAACATGAACTATCGGCTCAAGAAAGTTCAATGTCTGGTCATGGAAGAGGAAGGAGAAGGGGTGGACACAATGTTCCTGATTCTAGATTTATTACCAAAGAAATATTGGCAGCAGAGTTGGGAAAGTTCCAAGAAAGTCTGGTAAATTTGCTGGGACGTACAATCCAAAATAATCTAGAAGTGGTAAATTTGCTGGAGCTAGTACACCGGTGACTGGTACATCTGTACCCCTTACTTCATCACAAAAGGGAGGAGATATCAAAATGTTTCTTGCTTGTAAMCCTCCTAAGTTTTCTGGTGAGCGTGATCYTGTTAAAGCTATGTGTTGGCTTAAGGAGATAGAGCTGAGT
>NC_037540.1:23056352-23058311 GCF_001531365.2 Cynara cardunculus var. scolymus | reverse complement strand
TGATGATTTGTTTGATCAATTGGTTGGGGCTACTTATTTTTCCAAGATTGATTTACAATCTGGTTATCATCAATTGAAGATTCGGAATGAAGATGTGTCAAAAACAGCATTCCGTACACGTTATGGTCATTATGAATTTCTGGTTATGCCATTTGGACTCACAAATGCGCCTGCAGCCTTTAGGGTGCGTTTGGTACGCTGGACAGGGTGGGACAGGACAGGACAGAACACATTTGTCATATGTTTGGTGTGGCCGAATGTGGAACTAAGTGGAACTAACTTGGATAAAGCTTGGACACGCGTGTTCCATCCTACCCCCCTGGAACTAAGTGGAACTCAACCCTATTTCCTTCTTTACCCTTTTCCCACTCTGCTGCAATATTGAAGAACGACCTAACCCTTTTCATCGCTCCATCGTCTCCATCGCTTCCTCCCTGTCGACGGCAAGTTTCAATCGACGGACGGCGAGTTCCAATCGACGGCCGGCGAGTTCCAATCGACGGCCGGCGAGTTCCAATCGACGGCTAGTTTCAATCGACGGCCTCCATCGCCTCCATCACTTCTCTTCTCTCCGTACCCAGGTATGCAATCGATCTGTGAGTAGTGAACGATCTGTGAGTAGTGAACGACATCTCCTTTCGTTCTTGATTGAGCTCGTTCTTGTTAATTTCTGTGGTGCGTATGATTTATGCTACTTGATTCCTTTCGTTCTACAATTGTTATCAACTGTTTTGGGCATTTCAATGCAAATTTGATTGATGCTACTTGATTCATTTGCCTTTGACCAACAGCTTAGCCCTGTGCATTTTAGCTCACTCTTATGATCTGTACCATCCTAGGACCATGTCACAGTCTTCCAAAATTCAGCAACATGTTTGCTGTGTGGACCTTGTAGATATAAATCTTGTTGGAGCAAATGATGCATAACCCATGTTGTACATCCTTCTGTCTCCTAAGTTCAAGTCAGATGATGTCGGTGGGGCAGATTGAGTACTGTTCCCAGCAATAAAGCCAGCCCCCACATCATCAGACAGACCAACTAGTCTTTCTGGGGCAATACCTTCTGAATTTTGCTGCTTATAAGAACATGAACAAACAGAAAGAAATGATGAAAAAGGGGAGTGTGTGCTCAAATATCTTGTTTAATCTCAAGCTCTCATAGTCAGAATTTTGATTTTCAATTATCTTTGATGGCAATGGCATATGGTGGTTTGCAAAGGTTTCAGTTTTATTTTAACCCATGTTGTACATCCTTCTGATCTGTTGAAAATTGCTATTTTCATTCCCTTGCTTTTGAAATCATGGTTTTTATCCATGTGGTTTATAATTCGTTATTACCCTATCCATGTGGTTTATAATTTGTTATTACCCTATTGTACCAACTTGCCAATTTCAATGCAACTTTGTCCATCTTTGCAACTTTGCTGTTTTCTTTTTTCCTGGTTTTCAGCTTGGATCTTTATGCACATTTTACTGATTTATGCTACTTGATTTATGCTAGTGACTCCATCTCATTTTTTAAACATTTTATAGTGACTCCATCTCATTTTTTTATGTAGAATGGATCGAAACCATGTACTTGTAGTTGTTAAAGTGTTGAAATCTTATATCGACTTGCTCATACTTTTGGTCAATTTTGCGAATTGGTTAATTGAATATGAACAAAGACAAGATCGGAGGAGAAGTTTAAGGCCAAAAATAGATGTCTTCAACGCATCACACGTGAAAGTGACATTATTTGTGTGAATGAGCTGCAAATGGATAGGAATGCATTTGCTATTTTGTGTGAGTTGCTAAAAAACACGGGGTGGACTATTAGATGATGGTAACGTGACAATTGAAGAACAAGTTGCTACATTTGTAAACATTTTAGCACATCACACCAAAAATAGATGTCTTCAAGTTAGATTTTATAGGTCGGGGGAAACAATTAGTAGGTATGTTCATCGAGTTTTAAGT
>NC_037540.1:23051779-23053092 GCF_001531365.2 Cynara cardunculus var. scolymus | reverse complement strand
CAATGCCTGACATGTCTCCAAGTAAAGATTGAGCACCAACGCCCTTATGGTAAGTTGCAATCTTTAGAAATTCCAGTCTGGAAGTGGGAGCATATCACTATGGATTTCATAACCAAATTGCCGAGAACATCGAAAGGGTATGATGCTATATGGGTGATAGTAGATCAGTTATCTAAATCTGCACACTTCTTACCTATGAAAGAGTCATATTCGATGGAGAGATTGGCAAAATTATACATTGATGAGATAGTGACACGACATGGTGCTCCTCTGTCAATTGTTTCTGATAGGGATAGTCGGTTCACATCCATGTTTTGGAAGAGTTTCCAAAGAGAAATGGGTTCGCAAATTAAGCTAAGTACAACTTATCACCCTCAGACTGATGGACAAAGTGAACGAACTATTCAAACCTTAGAAGATATGTTGAGAGCATGTGTCATTGATTTTGGAGGATCATGGGATAGTCATTTGGCTTTGGTGGAATTTGCGTACAACAATAGTTATCATTCGAGTATTCAGGCAACACCTTTCGAGGTTTTGTATGGACGAAAATGTCGAACTCCTTTGTGTTGGAATGAAATAGGTGAAAAACAGTTAGCTGGGCCTGAGTTAGTTCAGCAAACTGCTGATAAAATTGGAGTAGTACGAGAACGAATGAAATCGGCACATGATAGACAAAGAAGTTATGCAGATAAACGTCGGGAGTCGATTGAGTTTCAAGTAGGTGATAGAGTGATGTTAAAAGTATCACCTTGGAAAGGAATGATACGTTTTGGAAAAAGAGGGAAATTAAGTCCAAGATATGTTGGACCATTCCTTATCACTAGAAAAGTTGGGGAAGTGGCCTACAAATTAGAACTTCCTTTGGAATTAAGTGGAATTCATGACATGTTTCATGTGTCAAATTTAAGGAAGTGTCTAATAAGTCCTGATGTGGCAGTACCATTACCTGAGATAAAGGTAGATGAAAGATTATGTTTTGAAGAAACCCCTGAATAGATTACTGACTACAAGGTGAAGAAACTACGAAACAAAGAGATTGGGTTAGTAAAGGTTTAGTGGCGTTATCGTAAGGGACCAGATGCTACATGGGAATCATAATCGGAAATGCGGATGAAATATCCTTATTTGTTTACTTAATGGAATTCCGAGACGGAATTCTTTTAAGGAGGGAATGTTGTAATATTCGGGTTTCAAGTATATATATATATATATATGTGTGTGTGTGTGTATGGGTATGTGTGTGTGTTATGTTTATATATTTTGAGATTTTAATTTTTGTTTTAAAGAAAAAAAGAAGAAAAGAAAAGGGG
>NC_037540.1:23042170-23050769 GCF_001531365.2 Cynara cardunculus var. scolymus | reverse complement strand
ACATAAATAAATTTATGTGTCAGAATAGGTTTGATTCTGAACTGGTTGTTTGGAAAGTATATTGTTCGTTTGAGAATTATGCACTCACTAGACCTTTTTGGTCTAACGCTCAGTTGTTGGACTAACCTGTTTTGCAGGTCTTCATACCTCGCAAGATAAAGGCAAGGGAAAAGTTTAGAATGAATGACGTGTAGTTATTATAAGATGTATATGTAGAAAGTAATTTGTTAATCTGTATTTTGTAAACGATGTTATATTTTGTGTTATGAGTATGATGATGTGGATTATCAGTACATAGAATATGTGGGTTGTTACATTTTGATTTTAATAAAAGTGGCAGTAGTAGGTAGTAAGGCTGTAAGCAGAATGTGATTCAAAATCATCGCCTCCATCAAAGAAATCCAAGACCTCTCCTGCCGTCGCTGCAGCTGATGATGACGTCCGATTTATCGAAAATCCAGTTCCAGTTGATCAAGCTAGAGCAAAATGGCCTCATCGTTACGAATCCAAGGTGCATTTTTGGAGAATCACATTTTTTTGGTTGCATTTGTATACTTCTTTAACTACTAATGAGATGTAATGCTGTGCGATTGACGATTACAGAACCAAGTGAAGGTTATAGATTCTTTAAACGGGTGAGATTTTTATCATTTTTGTGCTATTATTTGTGCATATTTGGTGCCTTGTTCAAGAAACCAGTGGAAACAAAAGGATGCTTACCCTTTTTTTCGTACTTTTCTGCATCTTGTTAGTCGGGTATCCCTGTGGGTGTTCGATATTTACGTATTTTTTTGTGGTTTGTAGCTCTACAACACGGTAACACTATAAGGTAGATTCTTGCTGTTATCAATCTCGCTGTGTTTGCCGCTCTTCTAAGCATCATGGTAATAACATAAAATACCCATCAGAATTAAACTGTTGCGAAAGACCTATTTTGTGGCTAACCCAAGACACCATCTTTTTATGTAGAGGAAAGTGATACGAACAAAAAGTGTCGATTACATGCCATTCATGCTCTCGTTCTCACTCACTCTATGTGCCACCTCGTGGTTCTTCTATGGCTCTTTCTCGCTCGCTCTATGTGCCATCTTGTGGTTCTTCTATGGCTTCTTCGTAAACGACTACTTATTAGCAAGTAAGTAGCTAGAGCCATTGCGACACCCTTTTTCCATCACTATAATATTCGTTTTTCGGTTCGTGATCTAATATGCCGGTTTTCATTGATAGGTGCCAAATGTTGCTGGATTTTTATTGGGGATCACTCAAATGGTTCTTTATTCTGTATACAAGGATTCCAAGAAGCAATCCGGTTCGGATTCGGTCGAAAAACCGAATAAAACTGAAAATCTCGAGGTGGAAGTGGTGGTTTCCGACGGGCATCGACATTAATTTGGTTATGATTTCTTTTAAGATACAAGAGAAGAAGCATATCCCAAGAGGAAAACTTGTTTTTTTAATGAGTTTTTTAAGTTTAAAGTTTTTCCTATCAAGTGAAAAAGACCAAATTACCCTTATAGGTTTCATGTTTGAAATCAATAATACAATGTACAAGAACAATAATACAATATTAGTTTCATTCCTTTTATGTTTATATTTGATTTACAAAGTAGTAAAACCGTAACCGAAAAAGAACTTACAAAACAGAAAATGCAACAATAACATATGATCGAATGAAAAAGCCATCTTGTGTTGTACTTGTTTCAATGGAAACATGTTTGTTTTGAATTCAGAAGCTACCCTTAAATGCAAGAAAGATCGGATTATCCATCATATTTACATACAATTCTTTCAAGGATCCAACTATCATGCCGCTTATTATAGCAAGCAGTCTAACAGGCAAGACTTGAGATACGATTATTGCAAGTCTTGCGCCTACATGAAAACATTGTTTTATCTGAATCTCGTATGTTGGTTAACACAAAAATATCAGATTCCATAAGGTAGATGCTTACAAGAGGTTTCAAGAACACTACGTTAAATGTCATAGTAGAACCGAAACAAAGAAAAGGTAGAAACAACTCATAATGCATTAAGTACTATTACTTTATGCATTCAGTCTTAAAATATCTTAATCTACAATTAAAATAACATATAATAGAAGTTACTAATGCACATTATTACATTTTCTTTTCATGGTGTAAAGCGAACACATTTGTGTAGTCGTTTAAATATGTTGGATTTTTAATATATTGGATTTTAAACTGCCATACAATTTTTTTCATCGATAGATTGTAATTGGAACCATAACTCTTATTTATTCAAATTGTATTAATATGTAAAGACTAAATGTAACTTATATCATTGTTAAATCATCTCTAATAAAATTAGTGAAACTTCAAAATCGTTAAAATTTATGGCTCTCGCCTCATTGCGCGGGTACACAACTAGTATATATATATACACATATATATCCAATTAATACACAAATTCGCATACTAGCATGATTAAATATATCAATTTATCATGCTATCACGTAATCATTTAATCAAATAATCACACATTAATTACCTTGGGTGATAACCAGGATCCAGTTATCACATTTCTATATCCGTGAGTTGCTAAACCTCTCCCTATCTATCTCTCTAACTTAGTTTCATACTCTTAAACTCCCTTTCCAACTCTTCATATCATATCCCTTACCTTAAAAAAAAACCCGCTGCACATACTCTCCTTCCTTCAAATCCTTCAACGTCTTTGTAACTCTAACGTCTCTGTAAGTATACTCTGATTTATTTTCTCTACAATATGTTTTTAATTTATATTTAATGCCATTTTATTCTTTTCTTTGGATTTTCCATGTATGTATCCATAAATACTTGTTATATGGGTTGGTTCAAATGTTAACCAAGTTTCTTGTGTTAACTTTGTTAACCAATCTTAGCCATTAATCTTTGAAATTTGTGGCTAAGATCATTCATGACATAAAATGTAATTAATTGCACACGTATACAAGGTAACACAAGTGAACAATATTTACAAGGGGTATTTTGGGAAAATATTTTAGTTTTCCATTAATGACAATGAGATGTTTTGTAACCGCCCATTAATGATAATGAGATGTTTTGTAACTGCCCATTAATAACAATATAACTATCCGGGAATTAATCTTGTCATTGAATCAAAACCAACAACAAGATCCCAGACACCAGATTCTTCTACAGGTTTTTTTGTTAATGGTTCATATGTGAACAAGTATTCGATATTTATGGGAATTGTTCTTGTTTGAACAAGGTTGCATATGGAAAAAAGTAGTAAATGACACAAGTGTGCATATATGTCAATCTGTGTCCGTAATTGACACAAAGGTTCATATATGTTAATTTGTGTTTGTAATTGACACAAGGGTTCATATATGTCGAGATGTGTTCATATGGTTGTACGAATGTTCATATATGTGAATTTGTGTTCATATGGTCACACATGTTCATCATTTTTTGTATGTTCATTTGGGTCAATATGTGTTCATATTTATACTAATTGTACATATAGATCAATATGTTTTCGTAATTGACACAAGTGTTCATATATGTCAATTTGTGTTCGTAATTGACACAATGGTTCATATATATCGAGGTTGTGCTTATATGGTTGTACGAATGTTCTCCTATGTGAATTTGTGTTCATATGGTCACACATGTTCATCATCTTTCGTATATGTCAATTTGAACGATACCGAAAACTTTACTACCGGGTCTCCTCCACCAATTACAAATTCATAAACATTAGAAATAGAAAATCAATATTAAAAAAATAACAAGATTAATAATAAGTTAACACAAATCATGGGATTTTATGATTTTGTAACTCCCAATTAATGATATAGGAGTTATATAAAAAAGAAAATTACATATGTACCCTTGTCATTAAATTCTAAGATAGATATGAACCTAATACTAAGATGTATTGTGATTGGTTGAAAATGGTTAACAAAGTTAACACAATAGTTTGGGTTAACATTTGAACCAAAGTCTCTCTCTCTCTCTCTCTCTCTCTCTATATATATATATATATATATATACTAGTCTCGAACCCGTGTATTACATAGGGTATTTTACAAAAATTAAATGAGAGCGGTATGCATTTTATAAAGAATTAATAATAATAATATGAGTAAATATTAAGAACTTGTAAAACAAAATTTATAACAGAATGCAAATGAAATTATGGAAATGCAAGTACTTAAAATATTAATAAAATAAGAACCACGTATCATAAATTACTAAATACTTCTTTATATACAATATTCTTTGTTCTATTGCTAATTATACCATTATCATCTATAATTAATACTTTTAAACATTGCCTGCTTTTAATTCTAGATAAAGCAACATATAGCTGACCATGAGTGAAGACCGGCTATCTTAGAAATAAACCAACATTCGATAATGACTGTCCTTGGCTTTTATTTATGGTCATGGAAAAACATACAACAATTGAAATTTGTCTCTTTGAAATTTGAATGGAATCCTTTTGTCTGTAGGTGTCAAAGACATTCTTGGAATAAATGTCCAACTTCCAATATTGCTTCCAGATATGATCTCTGCTTCTATAACCCGATTTCCCAAAGATAACACCCGTAGTCTAGTTCCATTACATAATCCAGATTTGTTAGGATTGAATTTTTAGAGTTTATTGTATTCATTCTTGAAAGACTTTATTTGTAATTCTTGAAAGTTTGACTTTGTAAGTCTTGTATTAGACTTTGATTTTTCTATTTTAGTTTGACCTATAAATAGGTTTTGTTTCAAGAGTTTTAGTGTTAGAGAGCTTAATTGTATCATTACTCGTAACTGAGAGCTTTAGAGAAATAAACACACTTTGACTTGTTGACTTTTTCTCTCAAAGTTCATACTTGAAGAATGCTATTTATCTTGATTCTTGAAGATGATTTGAAGTAGTGGGACAAACAATTGGTATCAGAGCTGATTTGCAGTGAAATTGTTTGAAGAAATCATCAAAAAAGTTGAAATTTTTTCTGGAAATTCGTAATTCTTCTTGAATGTTCATACAAGTGTTCTTGAGTGTTCATCACATTTTTCATAATTTATACTCAAAATCTTTTATTTTTAGATGTTTATGTGTTAAAATGATGATCATTGTATGCGTTTTTGGATCGTGAATCATTGTTATTCATAAGTTTTTGTGTTTTGATCATCATTTTTAAAGATTTGAAGAGATTTATTGAGTTTGAAAATTTTTGTGTTCTTGGTCAAAACTCATAAAAATCTGGATTTTGATTTTTTTTTGATGAAAAGTTTTGAATTTTTTTTGTTTGTGAGGTTGATTTGATCAATATTGGTGATTTAGAGTTCAAGTATATCACATAACATCATCCGGACTTTGCATTGATCATGTTTGTTCTCTAAATCGGTTTCAGACTTAATCATTTTTTGAGCCTTCCTTGATTACCATACCCGGACACTGCCTCAGCCGGATTCATCCATACTCGGTCATAGGTTTAGCCGGAGTGTAGCTTTCCTCGGTCACCCTTTCATCCGGACTAGTCACTTGATCACAATTCTCGGACACAGCCACGTTCGGACTCAACCATCCTCGGTCACCTCCTTGACTGAGTTACATCCTTCCTCGTACATCCTTCATTTGGATTATGTACTCCTTGGACATAGGCATAGCCGAGCTCTAGGCTTCCTCGGACATAGACTTAGCCAAGTTCTAGTCTCCTCGCATACTGCCTCAACTGGAGATCGTATTCTTCGTTCAACCCTTCATCCGGAGATCAGCATTCCCGGACATAGGTCTGTCTAGATTTCCTTTTTCCTCGTATACTTCACCTGAAGATCACATACCTCGGGCATAGACTTAGTCGAGCTATTTAAGCACACCTCCCTATCCGGATATTGCATTCCTCAAACACTAGCTGTCCGATTTGGAGTCTTCGGGGCTGTTAGTTTTAAAAAAAAAATGCTCTTAATGTCCTCTTAAGTCTGAATCGGTCAGACATAAGAGGATTCAAAGTGTTTTTTTTCCAATCAATAGCTTAAAAGCTTTGTTAGGTCTCAATTGAATAACGATTGAGAAACCTCTTATCTCTTATTTCAAAATCGTCGCCTCCAAACTCTACTCTTCCTTGAATCAAGCTCTCAATCTCTCATCTCTCAAGCTCTCGATCTGTCTTACAAACTCTCGATCTCTCATCTCTCAAGTTCTCGATTTAAGGTATCCATCTCGATTTCAATTCTTCTTTGATTTCTGCGCCTTCTTTGATTTCTCGAGCTAAATGGGTTTGATTTCTGCGTCTATGCTTGCTGACGATACAAATTACTTGACTTGTAGCTACACAAATACACAATAAAGTTACTGAATCCTTGCTATAGGTGACCTAATATGTGGGTAGTAGTGTCTTCTTAAGTATATTCCCTTTATTCATGGTAAGTGTGAAGAAGAGAAATCAAACCAGGTTTGAATATGATTTATGGTAGAATACTATGTTAAAAAAAAGGTTGAGAATAGGTAATGGGTTTTGAAATGGAAACAAACATAATGGGGTTTTACTTTCAACAATGAATCGGTCTTGAGTATGATTTTGGAGAGCTTTCCATCAGGTGGTCATATGAAGGTCAGTGCCGTTTGGAGAACATCTCTGGCCCAGAAGTTACAAAAACCCATAAATTCACAATTATTTAGTTTTTTGGGTTTTTTATTAGAGGTTTCATTTGATTCAACACATGGGATCATTTGATTTGCTTGTTTATGATATGGGTGCTTGAAGTAATCATGCAACAAAATTGATCAACAAAAACTGAGTTTAAAAATGTTGTGTGATGATTTTTTGCAAATGTTGTTGTATATAAATGATTTTTTGTAAATGTTGTGTGATGATTTTTTGCAAGATTGATCCAACCAGTACACATCAGACCATGTGCCAGCTTGTAGACATTCTCACAAAGCCATTATGAATAAAAAATGAAACTGTAATTTCTCATGTGTGTATATAACCTAGAAATCAAAACATGTGGAGATTGGATTGAACTCGACTGTGAGCTAGCAACTGTAATTTCTCATGTAGTAAAAAATTGAAATTTGCAGCCTTTTTTTTCTTTGTGGAACCTATTCTAATAAGAACACCAGTTGTTGAAAGGGTCTTGGTGTAAGCAATTGGACTGTGAGCTAGCAACTTTATGATAGACTATACCATGTGAAGACAACATGATTTGGGCTGTATGTTTGATCTAGTACAGGGTCTTGGTGTAAGCAATGTTGTTGAAAGGGTCTTGGTTTAAGCAACATTGATGGTGATCTTGATTTATGTGATGTTCCAGTAGAATGCCTCATTGGTATCACCTCATTGGCAAATAGGCTTTGCTTTTAATTTCTTTTTGATAATTTTATATCCTGCTAAATGTTGACTACAAAATTCAAGTTGCTTTTAATTTCTATTTTGTAATTTTATATCCTGCTAAATGTGGACTACATAATTTAAAGCCTATAAGCTTTTTGTGCTTAAAAATGAGATCATTGTAGACATATCTTGATTTAGGTGTTTTATCTTTTCTTGTGTGTTAATTTGATTGGTTTTTCAGCTTTCATATATATATATATATATATATATATATATACACACACACACTACTCAAGATAATGAAAATGAGGTGGATGGAGATGAGGAGGAAGGACCAACTGCTAATAAAGCGAGCACAACTTCGTCTAGACCGAATAAGAAGAGTAAAACCAAGGTCGACATGGATGAATTGGCTTTAGAAATGAGGGGTGCACTTCAGACACTTGTTGCACAACAAACCTCAAACCTAAATGCTTGTATGGAACGGTTGAACACTCTTGACCTTGATAAAAGGAATCTTCTTTATAGTGCAGCCATTGACATTTTTGGGCAGTCAACGTTATTAAGAGAGACATGGTTGACGATCCATTTAGACGTTGATATATTAACATCATGGATTTCAAGGACGGCAAGACGAATGGGACTCATGGATTAGTTTTTAGAATTTGAACAAGTTACTTGGTTGTGCGTTTTATATTTGAACATGTTATTTGCTTATTGTGTGTCCACAATATCTCTGATCAATCTTCATTTTATCACAATCAACATGGCAGATTAAGATATATCTTGAATGAACATGAAGAACACTTAGAGAGAAAGAGTCAATCCTCTCAATTCAGTCAAACCTCTCATTTATGTATGTATGTATTACAATAAGCTCTTCTCATCTACTAATTACAAAGATTAACCTATTTATATGGTCAACCTATCTAAACAAAGTCAAAGTCAAACATCTATAAGAAAGTCAAACACGCTGACTTTTACAATTATAGACTATTTATAAACTTTCAAGACGAATACAATTAATACTGATTTCTCAGTCCTAACATTCTCCCCCTTTGTATTCAGACTTGAAAGAAAATTTTGCGCTTTGAGTCCTTGTTTGAACTTTGAAACTTTATGCACAATATGTCATCTTCAAATGAAATCTTCAAGCGATCTGTTGAGAAAGATCTTCTAGCATTCTCCCCCTCGAATGTAGAATCACGGTGATCTTCTCTTTTGACAATGTAGAACAAATTCAAAAATGATCTTCAGAAATACTGTACAAAATGTGATCTTCAAAGAATCTTCAGATAA
>NC_037540.1:23039730-23041000 GCF_001531365.2 Cynara cardunculus var. scolymus | reverse complement strand
TTAAAGCACAATGATCAGATAAAAAATTGATCAAGTAATTTGGCTTTAAGCACGATCAATAAAAAAATGATGCGACAACAATTAGATTATTTGGTATGTACGAGAGAAATGAATGAAGATCTGTAAGAACAAGTTTACAGATTCTGATATTAAAAAAAAAAATATGAAAGAATGTGTATCAGTTCAAAGAAAAATAATATCAGAAAACAAAATTGAATACAAACGAGTGTATTATCACCGAAAATGATTTTCGTATAAGAGACGTGATAATACCAGTTTGAAGAATAGCTGAAACAGGTATTGGAATTATGTACGATGAGAAGTTACGCAAGTAAAATCTCAGGAAATACCTGTTCAGAAAATGTACTCGTTTTCCCCAAAAAAAATCATTTTCTAAAACCAGTTATTGAACTTTCTAGAGAAACTCCCCCTAGAAAGTATATTAAAGTAATGAATCGTTTAAGCTCAAAAAATAAAATGAAAACATTTTAAGCACGAGTTCTAAACTGAAATGTTCAGAAGCCATAGTTTGAAATAAACCACAACTCCCCCTGCATCGGTGTATCATTGGAATGATATTCTGATCAACATAAGCTTGACACACCTGCAAAACCAAATCAAGTAGATTTTGGTACCCAAACGAACTTGGGTCCTAATATGTTAGTATTTGGTTGGGGTATGTTGTAACTTCCAAACCATTTCTTTCGATAAAATGTATTCTTTTCAGCACTATGAACAGGATGATTATGATTAAAATATGAATCGTACGAGTAATTGTGATCATACCTGTTCTTACCTTTCCAGTTATTGTTCTGATAATTGTTATCTCCATGCCACCTGTTGAACCTTTTGTTATTTACAAACTTATTGGTTCTGCATGTTGAGCACAAAATCCTTCTCTTGCTAAGATTAATCAAATCATTAGTAGACTTCACAATGCAAGGAAGATTGTTAGTACCAACAGGTGTATGAGATAAAGCAGAATCAGACTTACTAACCCATATGCTCTTAATCTTGGAAKARTAATTRGGTGATCCAATGACATATCCTTGATAGTACTGATTAGAACGAGAATAGTTCTTARAAACATTAGATTTAGGACTACTTGAATAACTGTTCGAATATGAACAACTATAAAAGTTGGTTTTACACTGAGAAAGAGAACCAGTTGAGCTTTGAGTACACGAAAAGTCTTTGACTTTTTGTAAAAGCTGGTCTCGTTCTACAGTAACTAAATCATATTTAATTTTCAGTTCAGTTCTCATGTTCA
>NC_037540.1:23030346-23038850 GCF_001531365.2 Cynara cardunculus var. scolymus | reverse complement strand
GTAAGATTCTCGTTCAGCTCCAAACTTTCTTTCAACTTCCATAATCCTCTTCCTTTCTATCTCTATCTCTTTCCTTTCATCATTTAAAACCTTTTCCACTTTCAACACTTTTTCTTTATCTAAGTTTAACAGCTCTTTTACTTCAAACAATTCACTTTCAGATTTATTCACTATAGTAGTTAAGTCCTCAACCTGTTTGTTTAACCTAACTGTCTCTTCTGGATCAGCACAGGTTTTCATCAGTTCATCCAGCTTTTCTTGCAAAATTCTCTTCTCTTCTTTCTCTCTCTGAAGAATACCATTCAGATGATTTGACCATGATATACTCTTGCTAAGACTAGAATCTACTTGAACATACTTTTCTTTAAGCTCACGATATTCTTTAGTATAAAAAACTGCCATTTTAAAAAATAGATTGATCAGTTAAGGATCTATGCAGTGAAATCAGATAAAAGAAATATGAACAGTTAAGCTCAAAAAGAACAGAAAAACACAAACACTGAAAAACTCACGCAAAAACAAATATACAATGATCCAAAAAAAAATCTAAACATAAATGAACTAAGAAACTAAAAAAAACAAAAACACAACTACTAGAAAAGTATCAGAAGTCCACTTGAATGCTTCTCGTATCAGGTACTGCACTTGTTGTAACAGCTAACTCTGTATCAACTTCTGCAGACCGTGCACTTTATAGTTGCTGTTTCAAAGCTTCTTAAACAGGCTGCTGTCAACTGCTGTTAAGACCTGCTGGGCTGTATTTCCAATCTGCTCTCAATTCTTGCTGTGTTCTTATCTCAGGCCTTTTGAATAAACAATTTCTGTCACCTGTCACTTGCACTTTGCTTCAAATCTCAAACTCAACCACACAGAAAACAGATTGTAATAGCTCAAAAAAGTTATGAACAACTCTGCAAATAACCTGTCTATATCCAATCACAACAACAAGGAAAATCAGTCTGCTTAAACAAACAACATTAGTGGATTATGACAACAAACATTAAACAAACAATTTGATCGAATTAGCAAACAATATGCTATCAAAATATACACAAAAACTTTCAACTGTTATTGCTACTGCTTCAACCTAAGAGAAGCTGTCAAGATGAAGCAAGACAGAATCTAGAAGCCTGCACTGTTTCAAAATGCTAATGACCTACTGCTGTCCAAACACAATAGACAACAGCAAACAAAGTTCCAAAATGAAGCAGTTGCTGCTTGCTGTCAAAATGGTTATGATGATCGAGATACAACAGGCTAGCAAGTTCTGTTGCTGCTGTTGTTTAAACTTCAAATTCAAACCAGAAACCAAAAACAGTGTAAAATCCTGCTGTTTAAGATTGCACACAGCTACTTATTCACAAACACAAGCACAGCTACTTACTCACAAATCTTTGCTGTTGCTGTTCTGTTGCAAACTAAACCTGTGAATGATGCTGTCACAGATCTGTTTCACAGCTGTGTTGCAGTGTTACAATTTAGCTGTGTAACAGCTTTAAAACAATTTTAAAAAATATAGCAACCAAACAACACTACAATCCTCACCTGCTACAAGACCTGCAAACTGGTCACTGCTGCTGCTGTGAAGCTGCAAACTTTCACAGATCTGTTTAGCAACAACCTGTCAGCTTGAATGTAAAATCTGTCAAAGCAAAGTGTAAAATGAAATGCTGTCTTCTCTTGATGATCTTTTATCACACCTGAGCTGCTTTGCTGTTACTCACAATATAAACCAGTCACCTGTTCTTACTAAACCTGTCACCAATCAAGTACACCGGACACAACAAGAAAAAATAAGTGTAAACCTGTCAATACTTGATGCTTAAACCGAACAACACAACAATCTAAACCAGACAGCATAAGAGTCTTAATCTGTCAGCATGAGGCTTAACCTGACAACTAATCCAGATAATAGAAGGTAAACCTGACAGCACTGTGAATGGCTTAAACCTTACAAGATTGAGTGTAAACCGGACACTGTAAAAGACTCAACCTGACAGAACACGTTGATGTACAAAAACTCCAAGTACTAAACCGGACAGCACAAGATAAATCTGTCAACAGCAAATTGACAGATTAGAAATGCTCAAATAAACCTCACCAATCTCAATCGATTTTTGATAAGATATTGAACAAAATACCAAATTGAATCAAGAAACTACAAACAATCAAGAATCTGGGTAAAAATTGATTGAGCGGTTTAGAAGTTCGCTCAAAATACTTCAATGCACAAATTCTAAGTCCTAAACCGCTCAAGACTAAAACTTAAACCGATCACACTCCGGTCAAGACTAAACTTAAACCGATCACACTCCGGTCAAGACTAAACTTAAACCGATCACACTCCGGTTAAAGCAAAACCTAAACCGCTCACTAATCCGGTCAAGGGTTGTACGGTTAAGACTTAGAAAAAAAATCAGAATCTTACCTGTTAAGACGAATCCGAACACTCAGATCAAGATTGATCGATTTACCTCTCCGCTCGTTCTCCGCTTGTTCTCCGCTCAAGTGATATGCGATGAAGATGAATACCGCTTGAATGGTGTGCGGTTTACCCTTTGTCTAGAAACCGATTGAAGTAGAACACTCACCAAAGATGAACACTAACCGGAGAATAATCTTGTTGCTTATCCGGTCAAGAAGTAGAACAAAATAAGGCCCTTATCCGTATATAAAATGATGGGCTTGAAATTGGGCTTTAGAAATGGACGGATTAACAAAAAAAATTAAACAAAACAAAACAAAAACAGATTAAAACTAACAAAAACACAAAAACTAAAAAAAAATTTAAGAAAAATTGGATCAAAACCACTGGTTTAAAAAAAATTTCAAGAACACAAAAATCCAATTAAATCTTGGAAAAAAAATGATCAAATCACAAAAATTTGTGAATAACAAAGATTCACAACACAATTTCGAACATTTTGATCATATTTTTTAACATAAAAACACAAGATTTTATGAAAAAATCGGATCAAACAGAAAGAAAAATCAAGAACACAAAGAACACAACAAAATTCAGAAAAAAATTCACTTATCTTTTCGATTTCTTCATCTGATTTCTTGCATTCCTGCTCTGATACCAATTGTGTGTCCACAATATCTCTGATCAATCTTCATTTTATCACAATCAACATGGAAGATTAAGATACATCTTGAATGAACATGAAGAACACTTAGAGAGAGAAAGTCAATCCTCTCAATTCAGTCAAACCTCTCATTTATGTACGTGTGTATTACAATAAGCTCTTCTCATCTACTAATTACAAAGATTAACCTATTTATATGGTCAACCTATCTAAACAAAGTCAAAGTCAAACATCTATAAGAAAGTCAAACACGCTGACTTTTACAATTATAGACTATTTATAAACTTTCAAGACGAATACAATTAATACTGATTTCTCAGTCCTAACACTTATGTATTTGATATTTGACTACTTGGTTACGTGTTTTGGAAGTTGAACAAGTTACTTGGTTACGTGTTTTAGAATTTGAACAAGTTACTTGGTTGTGCGTTAAAAATATATGGCAATTTACAAATGGTTTAAATGATTGGATATTTCAGTTAAATTTTATTGAAATAAATTGATTCAGATTTCAGACTTCAGAAGTTTGTCAGTTTACAAAAACAAACAGTCTTATTGATTCARATTTCAGACTTCAGACGTAAAAACAAACAGTCTGACTAATTCAGATTTCAGACGTAAAAACAAATAGTCTGACTGAATCAGATTTCAGACTTCAGCACCACCTCTTAAAATTCAGAAGTGAATTCAGACTTCAGACTTCAGCACCTCTTAAAAAACAAACGCCACCTTCCTCGGTCATTGCCTTGACCGGACTCAGGCTATCTTGCTCAACCTTGTCAGGAATTCTTCCTCGGACACTCAACCAGCCTTGGCCATAGACTTTGAGATCGATTTGAACCTTTTCCTCGGACACAACCTCATCCAAGCTTCACATTATTCGCATATCACCTAACTCGGACACTATCTTATCCAAGGTTTTCTAATCCGCTTGACCTCTTGTCCGGTGTTCATCCAACTCGGATAACACTTTGTCCGGAGTTTACTAAGTATTGCTTGGTCATTCTCATTCTGATTCATTGATCTTTGCATAACCTTAACCTTTTTGTAACTTGGGTGATTTGTGTTTGTGTTTAATATCTCCAGCCACTACCTTGAGGATATTTGTTTGAGTTGACTGTTTTTCTACACATTGTCAGACTTCAAGGTTGATTGTTTGATTTTTTTTAACAGATTGGATTACAAGGATTTTGTTTTGGAATTTTAAATTCAACTTCATTTTTAACTGTTATTGCCTGGTTTCTCTTTTTGAATAATAGTTGAGTTCTGTAAAATTTGTGAAGTTTGAATAGTTTATCTGTGTGAGATTTTTGTGATATCTTTGATTTGTGATTCTTTAATCAATTTCATTTACTGCATAGATTCTTTATTTTGATCAATCTTGAATTTTAAATGACAACATTTTATGAGAGAGAAATTAAGGAACTAAAAGAGAAGTATGAAAAAGTGAGTCTAGAAAATAAGAAAAACTGTTCTTGGGCTATACTTTTATCAAATAGCAATGAAAGAATGGAGGAAGAGAAGAAGCTTTTAAAAGAACAAATAGATGAATTCATTAAAAATACTTCTGATTCACAGGAAAGAAATTTAAAGCAGATAAAAGAGATTGAAGAATTAACAGAGAAACTTCATAAAACTGAGATTGAACTAAATACTGAAAGGAATTTTCAAGAAAAGAAGAATAAAGAGATTGAGGAGCTAGCACAGAAATTGCATGAAGCTGAGAAGAGTTTGATTGATGAAAGGAAAGTTTTGGAAGAGAAGGATAAGATAATAGAAGCTTAAAAGAGATTTGATACTGAACGAAAATATTTTGAAAGCAAGATTAACTCTTTGGAGCTAAATGCCAAAATGCTTTCAAAGAAAATATCTGATTTTGAACAAATTATCATCTTGAAACAAGCCAAGTTTGATAAAGAGAAGAAAGAGTTTAAAGAAGAATGTCTAAGCAAGAATTTGGAATTGTTTGACAGCATTGTTCAGAAGAAGAAAGCACTAGATGAAGAGAAGAGAGTGTCTGCTCTTGAAAGAAAAACACTACTAAGAAAAATGCTGCAATTGCCAAAGAGCTTACAGAGAAGAAGATGACATTGCTTCTGAAAATGAAAAGGGAAGTTCAGATGAAGAGAGAAAGGAATTTGAGAAAGAAAGAAAAGGTTTTGAAAAGATGTAGAAGGAGTTAAAAAGTAAGATTTTGGAATCTTCAAAGAAATTGTCTGATCAAGAGACAGAACTTGTTACTGGATTGAACATGAGATCTGAACTGAAAATGAAATATGATTTCGTTGCTGATGAGAGAGACTAGTTACTCAAGAAAGTAAAAGACTTTTCAAGTGCTAAAAGCTCAACTGGTTCTCAATCTCATTGTAAAACTAGCTTTTATGACTATTCCAGTGTTAAATCCAACAGTCATTCAAGCAACCCTAAATCAATTGTTTCTAAGAACAAGTATCGTTCTTCAAGTCAGTTTTATCAAGGGTATGTCATTGTATCACCCAATTATTTTTCAAAAGCTAAACATGTTTGGGTTAATAAAGTTTATTCTGTTTTGTCTCATATATCTGTTGTGACTAACCCTGTTCTTCCTTGCATTGTGAGATCCACTAATGATTCGATTAATCTTAGCAAGAGAAGAATCATGTGCTCAACATGAAGAACCAATGACTTTGTCAATAAGAAAAGGTTCAACAGATGGTATGGAGACAACAGCTATCAGAACAGCTTGAATGGATTTAACAGGTATGACAATGACTGGTATGGATCTTACTGTTTATCTGAGCTGCCTGTTAAAAGTGCTAAAAAGAATACATCTAATAGGAATAGATGATTTGACAGTTACAACATTCCCCAGCCCAATACTAACCAATTAGGACCCAAGTTTGTCTGGGTACCAAAGTCTACTTGATCTGTTTTGCAGGTGTGCCATTGTATATGCCGACAAGGAAGATGTAGGGGAAGTGTGTAATCTGTCTGAATATGGCTTCTGAACAAATCATTTTAGGACCCGAGCCAAAATGGTTTCATTTTTTATTTTTGAGCTGAAAAGAATATTACTTAAATCTATTTTCTAAGGGGCGTTGTTGAAAAGACTTTTGAAAATATTTTTGAAATCTGAATTTTTTTTTTGTAAACGAGTACCTTTTCTGATCCGGCATTTATTGAGATTTTACTTGCGTAATTTCTCTTCGTACATAATTCAAATATCTGTTTCAGCTATTCTTCAAACTGTTATTATCATGTCTCTTAAAWGAAAATCATTTTCGGTGATAATACACTCGTTTGTATTCAAAGTTGTTTTTCTGAATTTTTTTTTACTTTGATTGGAATCAGCTCTATAGCGCCACTTCTTTTTCTTTTCAATTCTATCAACGACTGTCAGCTGCTGGCTCTCTACATCTCTCCTAAACTTCCCTCGGGTTTCGGCCTGAGCTATATTATTCTTTGATTGTCTGAATCTGTAAACTTGTACTTATAGATCTTCATTCTTTTGTCCCACATATTTTGAATATTTTTTTAACCTCATTTCTTGTTGATTGTGCTTAATTGCTACATTTTTCTTGTTCAATTTCATCTGATCGTTTGAGTTTATTTGCAATAATATTTTTGATCAACCATTTGTGATCATATGAGCTTACATTGTCTTTTTAGGAGGGATTGAGAGTTTCACAGAAATACCTCTGTGGTCTATCAAAACTGATAGCCCTACCCAAGAGGACATCCATATCTGAGTGAGCTTAAATACAAAATAGGTTTATGTGCAGAACTTAAAAATGAAAAAGAGAGGGGTAGTTGTTGTGAGCTAAAAGAATTGATGAGAGTTGTGTCAGGATTAAAAGATTAAAACAATCCTGTTCTATCCTCTATAATCCGGGCAAACCACAAAATCTATTAGTTCTCAATTCTTTGAAGACTAATATTGAAAAAGGCAAAGCCCAGACCAATTCTTGTTACAACCCACCAGCTACTCATTTATCTCTTAAAAGATAAGTGTTTCAATAACACTTGGGGCACGCAACTCACAATTTATCATTTTCTCATTTGAAGAAAATTGATATTAAAAAAGAAGGATATATGTCCCCCCTTTCAAGTCTTTTTGATCACATATTGAGTCAGATAAATTTGTGTAGTCCACATTGTTTATATTTTTGAGCCTAATTAGAAGCATTAGTTGCTTTATCTTTCTATACTACACAAATTTTGCAATATATTTGTATTTTGCCGTAACATTCATAGATATGCTTTTTATAAGCTATCGATGATTGAATGGAAGTCTTGGTGAGATGAACCTTAAAAAGTCTCATATATGAAGTACATTTGTTGTACTGAATATATTTGTTATCTTCATAGGCCAATCTTTATAAGATTGTTAAAAAATTCATAAGATGAATTTGGTTATTTTCCCATCTTCATAATCTGAAAAGATTGTACAAGCGGATTTAAAAAGATTTGCTTACAATTTTACGAATTGACAGCATACCTTCAAGTTTCATTCATTCTGATGTATAATGCAAATGCTTCTCATTTCATCATAAGGGGGAGTATAATATAATAAATGAAAATTTCTACGTCAATTTTGAAGATCGAGATTTTGCAAAAGATCCATGGAGTGTGAATATGATGACGAATGCTGAATATTTTGTGCTACAATATTGAAGGGAAATTGAGTGTGAAGATTTTATCTTTACAGAAGTTTACTAGAAGAGATTTCTAGAGGGAAGAATGTTATTTCTTGAAGTTGTTCAGAATGAAAGTTATCTGAAGAAGTTCATTGAAGATTATTTCTAAAGACTGTTGCTGTTTCAGTTCTTCAACAAAAGGAAGATTTAAACTGAAAAGAGAAAATTGTTTTTGTTCTACATTCGAGGGAAAGAATATTTTGGAAGATTTACTCAAGGGAAGATTCTTTGAAGAACATAAAGGGGAGAATGTTAGAAGATTAACTTGAAGATTTTAAGAAGTCTTAAAGTGCTTAAAGCGTACAAATTCTTTCAAGCCTGAATCCAAAGGGGGAGAATGTTAGAATTGATGTCACACCCCGCTAAAGCGGAAATGCGAGGTATGACAGGTAGAGTCTCATAGCAATAGTGTATAAACAACACAACCATACAATTTAAAACATAGTTACATCAAAACTAAAGTTTACAGTCCCAAATATAAGTTTACAACACTAAACATAAAAGAAGTTTTGGAATTGCTAAATGTGACACGCCTTCAAACAAATATCACCGAAAATCTTTCTTACCCTGAAAAAGCATGTCAAACAAGAGTCAACTACAAGAGTTGGTGAGTTCACAGGTTTTATATGCATAAAACGATTTTAAATGCAGCAAATCTTATTTATAAAAAATTATGAGCAATGACTTGAAAACACAACATACACATGATTTATATTGTTGAGCCACTACTAAACCTAGC
>NC_037540.1:23028330-23029434 GCF_001531365.2 Cynara cardunculus var. scolymus | reverse complement strand
TTAGTAAAACACTCATAAAAAGAGTTCTACTTGGTGTTCTGCAAAGATTCAAGTTGGATTGGAAACCTAACACTTATACGAAACTTTTAAAATAAGAATCACTCATTTTGGATTAGTTGAGAGGAAGATATGACACCTTAAAGTCACATGCACACATCTGCCATCAATTGATAGATTGCACACCTAACTTATAAAAATCGATTCATGCCTCAAAACATCGTATTTTTGAGTGAGACTGGATTCACATGAATCCTAACTCATAAAAGAAAGTTTTAGAAGATGAATCATACATTAAGGACAAACAAGGAAAAAGATACTAGCATACAAATTAGAAGTTACCTACTGGTGGTTTCACAGTTTACACACCTATAGAGTWTTAGGTGCTTGGAGATCAAAACTCCATAATTTTATGTGATTCCACTTGCATGTAGGAGACAACCCATAAAATTAACTCYCAAAAGAATAATCATTCTTTTTCATTGAGTTATGAGAGAGATATGGTCGATGGAACATATATATACAAATCTGTCAGAATCGGACAGATTGCATGTTCATCTTATTTTGAGTATTTAAAACCTCAAATCACCAYAATATTGAGTGAAATCGGTGGAATTTGAAAGGTAACTCATTAAACTAACATCCAGAAGAAAAATAAACAATTTTGGATGATTATCTAGAGAGTTATGACTGTTTAAAGTAGGGTTTACCTACTGAAAACTCTCAGATGCACATATATAATGTTTTGAGCATTTGGGGGGGGGGGTCAAAACTCAATGTTTTTGAGTGAGACCAATTGGATTACAACCCCAACTCAATAAATAAACTTTCAGAAGAAATCTCATAACATTTGAACATGTCATTTACAAGATATAGACCATTTGTGCACATGCACATAATCTGTCAGCACTCTAAAATGCCAATTTTAAGAATCAAACCCACATGCAACATGATTTTACCCATTTTCTTGAGTTCGAATGTTTGGGTCATAGATTACCACCATCATAAGAACATATTTACATGTTTTTGGTGTGTAACCTCTCCTTAGAACTTAGAATTTTCGGAGGTTAGAATATAGTAGATAAAAATGCATAAAAAGTGGGTTTT
>NC_037540.1:23025894-23028230 GCF_001531365.2 Cynara cardunculus var. scolymus | reverse complement strand
AAGCTTTTGGAATCAAACACTTGAAATCAATTTGAATCTCCAGACAAGAATAATCCGGTCAACTTCTCTTCTCTTTTAAATCGCACAACAAGGAACTCCAAAAGTAAGAAGAGAAAATATGGAGGCTCAGCCTCCCTTTTATGCTTTTCAAAATAGGAAAGTCGGCTTACTCATGCATGCATATACACACATACCATGTACTCATATAACATGCATGTATGCATATATATATATATAGATATAATTCCATATGTACATATATAATTTTGCACACACACATAGACACATATCCAATCCCATACATGCATCCATATTATGCATATAATTTCACATACTAGCATGATCAAATATAACAATTTATCATGCAGTCACGTAATCATTTAATCAGATAATTACATATTAATTACCTTGGGTGATACCCAGGATCTGATTATCACATTATCCACCCCTTAAAAGAATTCCGTCCCGGAATTCCTTTAATCAAAAAGCCATGGGTATTCTGATTTCATCTTTGATTCCAATTCCCATGTTGCTTCCGGKCCTTTGTGAAACTTCCACTGAATTTTAACCAGATTTATTTCTTTGTTTCTCAACACCCTGATCTTTCTGTCGATTACGACTTCCGGTGTTTCCACAAAATTCAGCTTACTGTCTAATTGAATCTCTGGTAACGGTATAGCTAAATTCGGATCAGCCAAACATTTCCGTAAATTTGACACATGGAAAGTGTTATGAATTAGACTCAGCTCTTCTGGCAGCTCTAACTGATATGCTACTGGCCCAATTCGCTTACATATTCTTAACGGCCCCATATACCTTGGACTGAGCTTTCCTTTCTTCCCAAATCTGATAACACCTTTCCATGGCGAAACTTTTAACATTACAAAATCACCTATATTAAATTCAATTGGCTTTCGACGATTATCTGCATAACTTTTTTGGCGATCTTGTGCTGTTTTGATCCTTTCACGGATCTGTTCGATCTTTTCAGAAGTTTCTTGGACAATTTCAGGACCTGTCAGCTGTTTCTCACCCACTTCATTCCAACATAATGGCGTTCGACATTTACGTCCATACAACACTTTATATGGTGCCGCTTGGATACTGGAATGGTAACTATTGTTATACGCAAACTCTATTAATGGCAAGTGATCTTCCCACGATCCCCTGAAATCAATAGCACAACTTCTTAACATATCTTCGAGAGTCTGAATAGTTCTTTCACTCTGCCCATCAGTTTGCGGATGATAAGATGTATTTAATCGGATTTCAGACCCCAAAGCTTTCTGTAATCCTTCCCAAAACGTTGAAGTAAACCGACTATCTCTATCAGAGATAATAGACAAGGGAAAACCGTGTCTGGTAACAATTTCTTTGATGTAAATCTGCGCTAGCTTTTCTAACGAGTATTTCTCTCTTATTGATAGAAAATGCGCAGATTTAGATAAACGATCAACAATTACCCAAATCGCGTCATACCCTCTTGGAGTTCGAGGTAATTTCATAACAAAATCCATGGTAATGTGATCCCATTTCCATACAGGTATTTCTAAGGATTGAAGACTTCCGTACGGCTTCTGATGTTCAATCTTGACCTGTAAACATGTCAGACACTGTTCCACATACCGAGCTATATCTCTTTTCAGTCCTGGCCACCAATAAAAAGGTTTTAAATTTCTATACATCTTATTGGTACCTGGATGGATAGAGTATCGGGATTTATGACTTTCATTTAATATCATATTTCGGATATCTCCAAAATATGGTACCCAAACTCGTCCTTGAAAGCACATTAACCCTTCATTATTCTGTTCCAAGATTGAGATCATCTTTCCCAACCTTTCTGATTTGATAAGATTTTCTTTCATAGCTTCCTTTTAACAACTCAGAACTTCTTTATGAATATCAGGGACTAAACTTATTCTCATTGCCACCTTTTTAATAGTCCCGCTCCTTTCTTTTCTACTTAAAGTGTCAGCTACCACATTGGCTTTTCCTGGGTGGTAAAGGATTTCACAATCATAATCATTAACAAGTTCAATCCATCAATGCTGTCGCATATTTAAATCTTTCTGGCTGAATAAATGCTGTAGACTCTTGTGATCTGTGTAAATMTRGCACYTTGTTCCCAAAAGATAATGTCTCCATATTTTCAAAGYAAATACCACAGCAGCTAATTCCATGTCATGAGTTGGATACTGCTTCTCGTGATCTTTCAATTGTCTTGATACATAAGAAATCACTTTTCCTCTCTGCATCAGAACGCATCCTAATCCTAACTTTGAAGCATCGCTGTATACCACAAAGTCTTCGGATCCATCTGGTAGAGTTAACAC
>NC_037540.1:23023145-23024839 GCF_001531365.2 Cynara cardunculus var. scolymus | reverse complement strand
TTTGCCAACCAGTCCATACCCACTACTACGTCAAATTCTTTCATTGGCATGGGAAATAATCGGATCAGAAGTTCACAGTCCTCAATAACAATAATACAGTTATTGAACACACTAGTAACAGTTTCCTGACTATTAGCAGTATCAACTACTAATTTATCATCAAGTAGCACATAATTCAGACATGCAGTTTGAGCATACAATGGTGATACAAACGAAAAGTTTGCACCAGAGTCAAATAACACCTTAGCACGTATTGAATTCAGAAGAAATATACCTGTTACTACATCTGGTGATGCTTCTGCCTCGTTTTTAGTCATTTGGAAGGATCGTCCCCGCGCCCCACCTTGCCCTCCTCTATTTGCAGTAGGTCTTCCCCGTGTACTCGACGCATTACTCCCCATTGTTAACTGTGCAGTTCTTAACAAGGGACAATTTGGTAGAATATGAATAGGAGAATTGCAATTAAAACACCTTCGGTTAGCTGGGCAATTTCTAGGCAGATGACCTGCTTCGCCGCACTTATAACATTTTTTGGATCCATCTGACATTCACCCTGATGAATTTGTCGGCACTGTGAGCAGATTTTCTCACTGATCTTCTGCTCAGATTTGTTATCATATCTAACAGTTTTCGGCCCTCGAAAAGATGAAGGTCCCTCCCATTTTCTTTTCTCCACAACCTTTATTTCTGATTGTCTATTCTTATTTCGTTCGGTCACCTCAGCTGCATCTACTATTAATGGAAAGGTATTGGGGTTCATAGCAATAACAAACTCTCTAATTGAGGGCTTCAAACCCCAAATATACCTCTCTATCTTCCTAGATTCAGTCGAAAGATAATGTTCAACAAAGCGAGAGTATTCAATGAATCTTTCAGTATACTCTCGAACTGTTCCATTTCCTTGTTCTAATTTTAGGAAATCTTTCTCCATTTGTCTCACTGCTGTTTTAGGACAAAATTGATTCTTGAATGATCCATGAATTCTATCCAAGACAGAGTCTGTAAAACATCTGTTCTGGTACACGATTCAACTTCCCACCAGAATAAAGCATTTGATTTTAATACAGAAACAGCAAATCGAACTTTATCTGTTTCCGAACACCGAATGGTGTTGAACACAGATTCCATTTCCTTAATCCAGCACATTGCTTTCACTGGATCTCTCTCTCCAGAAAAGGTTGGCGGTTTGCATGCTAAAAACATCTTATATCTAATTCTTTGTTGTGAGTGATTGGAGCAGAGGGATAAACTTCCACTCTTTCCGTTTCCACCCTAGCCGGTATTCCCATGATAGACGTCAGAGTTTCCCGCAATTTCCCCATTTCCTCTGCCAACATATCTCTGGTTATATATTCAAGATATGGCACCGACCTTTCTTGAACATTCCCAGAGTGGGATTCCTCATGTTCAGAATGTATTTCGGTCCGACCCCTTCCCTAAGACTGACTTCTTCCTCTACCTCGTCCCCTTGGTCTTCCCCGACCTCTATTTCTGGACGTGCTAGTTGAAAGATTAACAGGTGACTCTTCCCTTTCTTCAAACTCTGGACGAACCGTTCTTTCAGATCTTCTAGTTCGGCTAGACATCTGCAGAATTTAGTGTTAATAATCATGTATTCACATTCCCAAATATAATGAAGTATTCAAGTTCAGATGTGTACCTGTAAATTCATAATTACACTGGCCAGATGTAAT
>NC_037540.1:23011508-23021280 GCF_001531365.2 Cynara cardunculus var. scolymus | reverse complement strand
AAGCTTTTGGAATCAAACACTTGAAATCAATTTGAATCTCCAGACAAGAATAATCCGGTCAACTTCTCTTCTCTTTTAAATCGCACAACAAGGAACTCCAAAAGTAAGAAGAGAAAATATGGAGGCTCAGCCTCCCTTTTATGCTTTTCAAAATAGGAAAGTCGGCTTACTCATGCATGCATATACACACATACCATGTACTCATATAACATGCATGTATGCATATATATATATATATATATATATATAGATATAATTCCATATATGCATATATAATTTTGCACACACACATAGACACATATCCAATCCCATACATGCATCCATATTATGCATATAATTTCACATACTAGCATGATCAAATATAACAATTTATCATGCTGTCACGTAATCATTTAATCAGATAATCACATATTAATTACCTTGGATGATAACCAGGATCCGATTATCACAACAATAAAAGAACAAAATGTGTGAATGAGAGCGTTAATGTTTCATTTGATAAAGTTATGAATGTGGCTTCTGGACAAAACAATTCAGGATCCATGCTGATAAATAAACCTATGCAGAATGCAAATCCAACTGAACCATCTTCTTCTATTCAAAACATATCTAATTTGGATTTTTTATTTGAAAATTTCTATGATGATTATTTTGGAAAAAAATCTAATGATTCAAATATTCTTTCCAGGGAAAATAATCAAGTTCAATCTGAACAACATATATTTGGTCCATCTGTTGATGTTCCAGTTACTATTTCAGATGAGATTAATGAAGAAGCTGATGAATAAGAAGTGGATGAAGAAATAATAGTGGAAGAACAAGGTTGTCCTAATCCGTCTGGAGAGGGCTTGAGTAATAATCTGACAGAGGTATCAGTGGTACAAGATGATAATTCACAATGTCAGTTAGATCATCAGCCAATTTCAACTCCTAATATTGAACCTTCACATGAACCAATTCAGGACAACTCCCCCAATACCTACATGGATCAAAATTTTGATCAATCTTCATACATTCCCCTACCTCATAGCACTAAGTGGACCAAAGATCATCCGATAACTCAAATTATTGGTGATCCAAACTCATCTGTTTGTATAAGGTCTGCTACTGCTAATGAGTGTCTTTATTCGATATTCTTAAGTAACATTGAATCGACTAAGGTATCTGAAGCCTTAGCGGACCTGGATTGGATAATAGCAATGCAAGAGGAACTCAATCAGTTTGAAACCTTAAAAGTTTGGAGATTAGTTCTATGTTCTAATAATAAGACGATTATCGGCACAAAATGGGTATTCAAAACTAAGAAAGACGAAGACGTTGTTGTCAGAAACAAGGCGCAGTTAGTAGCAAAAGAATATAATCAACAAGAGGGCATTGACTATGATGAGACATTTGCTCCGGTGGCAAGAATGGAAGCTATAAGGATGTTTTTGGCGTATGCGACTCATAAGAATTTTACCGTATATCAAATGGATGTTAAAACAACATTCATATATGGTCTTCTCAAAGAAGAAGTATATGTTTCTCAACCGGAAGGATTTGTTGACAAGTCAAAGCCTGATCATGTTCACATCCTTGACAGAGACTTGTATGGATTAAAACATGCGTAAAACAACGAGTAAAAACCTTATTTTTACAATAGGTCTGAGTACCTATTTATACTAATAAGCTAACAATAAGATAACTACCTAATGCTACTTTCTAGTAAATCGTCTATCTAACAGATAGGGTTTATCTTTCATATGGATAAACATTAATATTAMGATAAACTCGAATTCCAACTATTGATTTGTCATCTCCAACTGTCATTCATGGTATGATGATTTCATCCTTATCTTCAAATCTTCATTGCATGCTTGGATGCAGTGCTGGAAAATCTTCTAAGTGTTGATGACCAGAGGATCGATGAGGATGCTCTTTCCATCGCATCCTTGGACTGTCCATCGGTCCTCTGATTGAATTGTCCATCGATCCTCTGGTTGAATTCCAGACTTAGTCGATTCTGCCTTGATGTCTTCATTGGTCTTCTGGTTCTTCATCACTTGTTGTTTTTCATTACTTTTTACATCATGAGTTATGGGGTTTAACATGGACCAACTCTGAGGAACGAACATGAAACAAAGTTCTCCCTGGAGGAAGTCCTAAATGATTCAAAGAAGCCAGATATCTCTAAACTGAACCTATCTTTGCCAGCGAAGGGTCCTTACACACCCAACTCTGTGCACCTAAAGCCTGAGTTTGGATTTATATTCCTTGATATGATGGTGAACACAGCTTCCAGAGAGTATTTGAGCTCCGTCTCTGTCCTATAGAACATCTAGATTATCTAAGATATTGGTTGGACAATGACCTTTATGGTGAGATGATAGGCCGCAAGATCAGACGAGAATTTCTACGTCGAAATATGCTTGGAGAAGTAGTACCTGGTTACATCGACTTCAACGACTTAGACTAGTTAAAAAATTTCTATCTTGTAAATCTTATTTTTCTCTGTCTTTTATTTCATGTACAACTTATATGTCATAAGTCTAGAATGTACTGTTGCAATACTTGTATTCATTCTTTCGAATAATATAAGTATATCATCAGTATCACTGAAAAAGATCCCTGACAAGAGTAATAGGGACACATGTCTATGAGTTCTAGTATGTTCTTACATTCACTGACAATCTTCAGTTAGTGAACAAGCTTTCAGTTTCAGTTTCTTTTCTTGTACTTTTTCTTAAACTTGTAACTGAAGAAAACTTATATAGTTAGAAAAATTGTATCACTAAAAAAGATCCCAAAATAGTTCAAAGGGACATGTACTTTACGTATAACTTTTCCTTACTATTATACCTTAAAGAAATTTTCTTTATGTTGCTTTGTCATCGTCAAATAGGGGGAGATTGTTGATCATCTCTCTCATTGATTTGATGATAATCCCTTTTATCCATCGAAGTATTATGTTTTTGTCTATTCAGTTCCAGCGATCATCACTGAGTCTGTTTAGTGATCGCTGAAACATGTATTGTAATCCCACAGCGACAGTTATACTTCAAGAAGACAAAAATCACACCAAAGAACCTTCAACAAATGTCGAAGACTGAAACTGATTGTGACTAGTGAGTTTGTGATCAGAAACGGTAATCAGTGATTACAACCTGGTCAACCTATGTATGAAGATTGCACAAGCCTCAGTGAATGCTGAAGAGACCTCCAACGTTATTCCAACATTCAGCGATCAAATGAAGCTTGCCATGCACGATTGTTTTTTGTCCTGTCCTTCCACACACAAAGGACAAACTCATACCCTCTCAATAGTATAGTACTAAACGGAGCAGATTAGTCTATTCTAGTGCCCACCAACTCTATGAAATGATGTCTACTCATGAATATACAGAAGTACTATTTACCGTAACAAATGACAAGTTTTCCTCTAAAATCTTGACGCGTGGTCTGTCTCTTATGAATTGCATTTAATGCAATGGGTATAAATAGTAGAGTGTTCTCTCCACTAATGCAATGCTACGATACAAGCAAATTAGAATTTCTCTCTAATTCTAAGACGCATACCCAAGAAGAACACACTTCTGTCTTATCTCTTTCGGCAAATCTCATAAACTTGCTAAGTGTATCTGTGTGAATCTCTACATTGTTTAGATAGGTTTTTTTCTTTACCTTGTCTATTCCGCAAACAATCTGTAAAAATCTATATTGATCTTTCTTTATCAATATATTTTTTAAAAGTGAAACTTACTGTGTTTGTATTCATCTCCCCCCCCCCTCTACAAACTGATCACCTCTAAACTCTTGTAGATCAACATAAACCCTCACAACGCTCATCTGAGGCATGGGGTGATCCCGGGGTAAGTTCAACCGGCTCTGATTGAACTATATGATCTATCACTCTCCTATATTCTAAAACACATTGAGCACTCTGATCAGCAAAGGCTATAAGCTCATCTGGGATGTTCATTATAGAATCAACATCTTCCACTTCAACATGCGGCCTAATAAATTGCATTTCAATGTCCGGGCCGAATTGACTGCTAAGTCTGGCAGGGATATCTTTGTTGGACCGCATCATTGCTCAGATGATTAACTGAAGAAATCTTTGAAATGACACGAATTTCCTCTCCTTTGAAGCAAACTTCTTTGCATGGACAAGTTCTACAAACTCGTTCCAAATCACCAACGTGTAGTCGTATTGACGGTTGAACATAATGCCATTGAAAAATTTGACGAATGGACTGTTGCACGTGTCAATTCCCGCTGTCTTAGATGTGAGACACCGGTTCAAGATAGATAACAATAGGTGTCATACAAACGAAAGGAACTTTCTATGGAATTGTGATACATTTGAAAGTTCTCCCGAATATCCAAGACGTTTGATATCTCAGCATAGTTCTTGATCGGACACAAAATCTTCAAATTAAGATGATCCATATACAGAACTTGGACTTGGCAGATTTAAAATTCTTCTCAGCCTTTTTAGAGTCAGACGACTCATGTATTCGTCCATGTGCCCTTGGAAATAAAATGGACCTCCTTCTTTGACATATGCTAAGGTGTGCCAAAACTGTTGAAGGTAGACCAGAGGAACATCCATTGTAGCTGATAATGCGTAAGCTATTGGATGTCATCTAAGAATGGCCGGGATGATAGGGTACTCAAAAGGCATATCGAAGTTCAAAAGGTGGTTGTTTGGCTTTAAGTCTAGGTATAAGGCTTTGGAAAATAGGGTTTCATCAGGGATTATTTGGATAGCTGACTGGGAATAAGAATTATTTTAAGTTCTCATCATCAGACCCTTGGGAACTGTGGTTATTTTCCGCAGTCATCATTTTATATGTAAAAAACAAATAGATTGGATCCTCAATGAAACAAAATTTCACAAATTTAAAAATTTGACATAAAGACCAAACAATCACTGATTTTGCCAAATAATTTTAAAATTGCTCTCAAGGTTTTAACAATAACGCTCCGGCTTTTTTTCTCAAAAAATAAAAGAAAATTTTCAAACTAAAACACAAAACAATGAAAATTTAAACTAACACACACTTAAAAAAAATCAAACTACACGCACTAAAGAAAAAAAAAACTAAACACTTAACAAAAATTTAAAATAAAATACTAAAATAAAAATAACTAAACATTTAAAAAAATTAAAGATTAAACTAAAATATAAAATCTAACAAAACACAAAAAAAAATGTTCGGATACATCCTTCTTCGGTCACAGACTCTCCGGTGATCATACTCTCCGGTCACAGACTCTTCGGTGAACACTAACTTCTCCGGTTAACATCTTAAAATTATTATCATTGAAAGTTTATACATAATCTTGAAATTATTGTCTTTTAAAGTCCAAAACATTCACAGATCATTATCAATATATGACAAAGTTAGTTCAGATTATGATTTACATTTCATTAAGTCCAAGAACATATTAAGGATTTCAAACCTTTGATAAGTCCAAAACAATATTATCGATTAATAATAAGAAGAAGATGAAATCCAAAGAGTAAATGTCCGATGAAGATTTTGGCAAAGAAACAGAATATGATCGATGAGAGAATTCTTGAGAGTGAAAAGTGAGCGATGTAAAAAATGAAAGTGAAATTGGATGATTCCTTATATAGGGTAAGGAAAAACTCTTCACTTTCCTCACCGGATAAGGTTATGTCCGGATACACCCTCATCGGACAACGTGTTGTCCGGATTGGACTCTCACCGAACAATCCTTTGTCCGGTTAGAGGTCTTAAGACACTCAACAAACAAACTCTTATCAGACAATGCCTTATCTGGATAGGCTCTTCACTGGACAAGCCTTTATCCGGATAGGCTCTTCATCGATCACAAGATATATCAAGACTCACAAAATCAAAGCCTTTACCGGATAGGATTTCACTAGATAGCCTTTGTCCGGATAGAACCTCATCGGACAAGCCTTTGTCCGAATAAAACCTCATCGGACAAGCCTTTGTGCGGATAAAATTCTTAGGACAACAATTATCCTTAGAAATCCAAATCTTTCAAAAAAAACTTAGACTTTTAAAAATATCTATAAAAAAATTATATCAGTTAGTATCTCATATAGATATTTTATTCCCCCTAGAAAAATGATCGAAATAATGAAAAATATTCAACACTCCCCCTCAAATATAGATTCCACATTCAAAAATTTTAATCAGATAAAAAAAATGAAATACTGACTTATATTTGAAAATACAGATATTTTGAAATATTGAATTTGACTTAAACTAAAATCAATCACATGAAAATCTAAAATTTATCAGTTTAACCAATAAACATAAGATTTTCAAATCATTAATCAAATTTTAATAAAAATACAAATTTTCAAATTCAACATACCTAACTTAGATATTAAAAAGATAAAGCGTTTTTCATCTAAAGTTTTTGTAAATAAGTCATCTAGGTGATATTTTGTATTCACAAAATATAGTTTAATAGTTCATTTTTCAACGTGATCTTTGATAAAATGATATCGGATATCTATATGCTTTGTTTTGGTGTGTTGAACAAGATTACAAGAAATTGCAATAGCACTTTTAGAATCACAGTAAATTGGAATTTTATTGTAAGAAAAATTGTAATCCCTAAGCTGTGTGCGCATCCTGATAACTTGAGAACAGCAGCTAGCAGCAGCTACATATTCTGTTTCAGCATTAAAGATTGACATGCAGTTTTGTTTCTTTGATGCCCAACTTACAAGTTTATCTCCAAGAAATTGAACATGACCTGAGGTGCTTTTCCTGTCCAACATACACCCTGCATCACCTGCATCTGAGTAGGCAGTCAATTTAAAACCAATACCCTTAGGATACCAAAGTCCTAGATTAGCAGTCCCTTTAAGATAACGAAAAATGCGTTTAACAGCACTTAAATGGGACTCTTTTGGATTAGTCTGATATCTTGCACAAAGATGTGTTGAGAACATAATATCAGGTCTACAAGAAGTTAAATACATCAAGGAACCAATTATACCTCGATAGGTTTTCGGATCTACAACTTTACTCGGAGGATCAGTATGTAGTTTTGAACCAGGAGTCATAGGTGTTTTTATAAATGAACAATTTTCCATATTAAATTTCTCTAGGATGTCAGAAATATATTTTGTTTGACAAATAAAAATTCCCGAAGATAATTGTTTAACTTGTAAACCTAAAAAGAAGTTCATCTCACCCATCATGCTCATTTTAAATCTTGAAACCATCAAGGCAGAAAAATTCTTACAATATTTAGGATTTGTAGATCCCAATATTATATCATCAACATAAATCTATATCAAGATTATGTCAGACTTTTTCTTTTTGATAAAAAGAGTTGTGTCAATATTACCTTTCGAGAAGCCTGACTTCACTAGGAATTAAGATAAAAACCTTTGAAACTCAAAGTTGTTCTTAAATATTCTTATTTTATTCTTGAGACTTCATAACTTTCTTCATTAAATCACTATAATTTGGTTATTCATAACTAGATTATTAGTGTTATTGAGAGATCTGGGATCAACAATTGGTATCAGAACCTATTGATTGATTATCCAATCATTCAAAAATCTCTCAAATTATTGATCTTCTTTCTCGTTAAAAATTCTTTCTTCTTCTCCAAAATTTTCAATGGCCAACTGGAATTCCGCGTACAATATTGGCTCCCTCACAAAGCCTCCAACTCTTCAACGAGAGGAATATCCTCAATGGAAGATCAGAATGGTAAATTTTCTGGAGGGAATGGATAGGAATCTCTTGCGATCCAAACAGGAGGGTCCCTACATTCCTCAAACTCTAGTTCCAAGAGTTCCAAGAACAAATACCACAGCCGAAATTCCAGCATACTACATGCCGAAAGATGAAAGAAATTGGGATGAAGATGATAAAGAAAGAGTCGAAACAGACAAAAAGGCTAAGAGATTGATAATCATGGCGCTACCCAATGAAATCTTTCAATCCCTCGATACATGCTCCACTGCGAAGGAACTATGGGATGAACAGACAAGCCAATTGGAAGGAGGAGCAAAAACAAAGAAAAATCATAGTGCACAATGCCTCAACGAATACACGAATTTCAAAGCCCTCCCTGATGAACCAATACAAAAGAMTTACGATCGCTTCAACACATTGATAAATCAATGTCGTAGAAACGATATCATCAGAACAAAGGAAGAAAACAACGTTTTATTCCTAAAGAGTCTAGGCGATGAATGGAATCAACTATCTATGTCCCTACAAGCAAACCAGGACCTAGATGGCTGGTCTCTTTATGACCTGTATGGAACACTTGCAGCACAAGAGAGTGACATTATGAAAAAAAAGGTATCCATTGGTGGACCCCTTGCTCTTGCTGCCGATGAAAAAGAAAAATCAAGGACTCCATTCAAAGAACATAAGAAGAAGAGCAAGAAAGCATTGGTTTCAGATGATGAAATTAAAGCTTTCGCCAAATCTTTGGCCTTGATTACAAAACAGTTCCAAAAGAAGTTCATCAGAAAACCCTACGAGCGAAAAGAGTTCAGAAAGGAAAGGTACCAGTCATCCTATGATAGAAAGCCATCCAAATTTTATCAAAGGGACGATATAAGAGATGGAAGAGAAGAACGAGAAGAGAGAAGAGAAGAAAAAAGAGAAGAAAGAAAAGAGGAAAGGAGAGAGGACAAGGAAGTAAGGAAAAATGATCTTTGATGCTTCAGATGCGGAAAACTTGGTCATTTTTCCAAGGAATGCAAAGGACGATTGATCAAGGATGCTGACTACTATAAGAATAAATACAAGTATAATTCAAGAGAGCGAAGCTTGATGGCCGAAAAAGAAAACTGGGTGTCCGACTCTTCATCAGACGATGAAGATAAAGCACTCATCTGTCTAATGGCCACGTCCAATGCAGAATCCTCCTCCAAGTCTGATGACCAGGTATGTAAGTCTTACTCAAATGAAACCAACTCTGTTCCATCAGAACTAGAGTTAAGGGTAATCCAAATTTCAGAAGATTTCTTGAAACTAAAAGAAAAATTAAGCTTTAAAAAATCTTAAAGAATAAAAGCGGAAAAAGAAGCAAATTTCTACAAAAGAGAAACTGATCTTCTAACCGCAGAAAAAGATGATCTGGCAAAGGAAAAGACTCGCATAAGCACTCTTAAGAGATTATAAGAAGATAAACTTCTGAAATTAAACAAGCGAATAACTAAGGACCTAGAAAAGAAAACTAAGGCTTTAAAGGAATCTGAGGCAGAAAGACTGAATTCAGTAGCTCTTAAAGATTTCTTTCAAAAGGAGCGAGAAATYCTTCATCAGAAGCTTCAAACCAATGAACTTCTGATGAAAAAGTATAAGGATGCACAAGAAGTTTTTTGAAAAACTAAATGGCCAAAAGGATACACAAGGGATCGAATTCAATGAATTACATTCATTCATCGATTCAATGAAATCCACCCTTGAATCCACTTTCAAACTTGGATGCATTCAAAAACCCGACTTCTCTCCAAAACAAAAAGCAAGTTTCAAAAGAGTTAAAGTCGATGGAAAAACTGTCATTTCAAGACARGACTTCGAAAATGTGGTTTACGAGAAAAGTACTTGTAAAAATCTTGAAGAAAGAAATGACATTTCCAAACCAGAGATTGTTGAAAACTCTATTGAAAAACCAGAATCTCTAACTGTCAAATCTATCTCATTAGCAAGTATTGTTGATGAAAAGGAAAATCCGAATGAGGAACCATCAATCGATGAATCGATGAATCACTCAAGTAAAATTGAGAATTCATCGAAGTCAAAAT
>NC_037540.1:23008045-23009198 GCF_001531365.2 Cynara cardunculus var. scolymus | reverse complement strand
GGGGAGCAAGCAGTTCCATCAGTCGATGAAGAACTGCATCCTGTTGCTTCAGAACCTCAATCAAGCATCAAGTGGACAAAAAATCACCCACATCACCAAATCATTGGTGATCCAACCTCTAGTGTCAAGACGAGATCCGCTACTGCAAATGAATGCCTCTATGCAAACTTTTTGAGCATGATTGAACTAAAGAAGATTTCTGAAGCCCTACAAGATCCAAACTAGATAAACGCAATACAAGAATAATTACTTCAGTTTGAACGAAACAAAGTATGGTCTCTCATGCCTCTTCCCAAAGGAAAAACGACAATAGGAACCAAATAGGTCTTCAGAAACAAGAAAGACGAAGATGGCATTGTAATAAGGAACAAAGCCAGGCTTGTTGCAAAAGGCTATCGCCAGGAAGAAGGCATTGATTACGATGAGACATTCGCTCCCGTTGCAAGACTTGAAGGCATCAAAATGTTTCTAGCCTATGCAGCACATAAAGGGTTTAAAGTCTATCAAATGGATGTTAAGTCTGCCTTCCTCAATGGCAAACTCCAAGAAGAAGTCTACGTGCAACAGCCACCTGGGTTCGAAGATCCAAAGCATCTGGATTATGTCTATTTTTTTGATAAAGCTCTTTATGGGCTCAAGCAAGCACCCAGGGCCTGGTATGAAACTCTATCTACCTTTCTCATCGAAAATGGCTTCGAAAAAGGTACAATCGATACAACTCTCTTTCTCAAGAAGCATAGAGGTAACATTTTACTTGTTCAAATATATGTGAACGACATCATATTTGGCTCTACAAATGCAAAACATTGTGAAAAATTCTCAGAGTTAACGAAAAGCAAATTTGAGATGAGTATGATGGGAYAACTTAGTTTCTTCCTTGGTCTTCAAATAAAGCAAGTTCCAGACGAAATTTTTATCAATCAGTCCAATTATGTGACTGATCTTTTGAAAAAAATACTCTTTCTCCAATTCATCATCAATGAGAACACCTATGGCTACAGGAGTTAAGTTATTTGCTGATCCATCAGGCAAATATGTAGATGTCACAACCTATAGAGGCATGATTGGATCACTCCTGTACCTAACTGCTAGTAGACCTGATATTATGTTTGCCACATGTCTTTGTGCAAGATATCAAGCAAATCCCAAAGAA